>NC_140998.1:125225709-125581647 GCF_052327205.1 Somniosus microcephalus | reverse complement strand
GAGACACGCCCCTTGAGGTCTCAGTTTAACAGGACACGCCCCCAATGTTTCTGCCAAGCTGCTAAGCATTTTTACATGCAAAGCAGCAGTTTAAATAGGTTTTTGGAAGTTTTTTGAAGCTTTTGGTAACTTTTATAAACTTTTTAAACGTTTACATTATTTTGAAGAATCTGAAGTAGTTTTTAAACAGAATTAAAGCAATTTAAAGACTTTTAAAAGCCCTAAAAGATTTTTTTTAATTCCATTTATTTATTTAGCAATGTCGTCGTCATACGTGTCTTCACACTGTTTCCTTTGGGGAACTGTATGAAGTGGTGGAAGGATTTATGGTCATGATTAACGCTCATTCTGTGACCGTAACCATCTTTGAACCAGCCATTAGGGCGGTTAGTCTATGGCGGGAGGGTTTTACCGGCTCCCACAAGCTATACAAGGAGGGGGGCCACCCACACCCACGGACGCAAATATCCCACTGGATGTCAACCCAGAATTTAGAGCCGGAGCTCCGACTCCACTTGCCGGGACTGTCTGGAGCGGTGTTCGAAACCCTACCCTGATCTGGCCCAGCGGCGGGGATCCTACCGCTATGCCAAAGGCCCAATCCGATTAGCAACGTGAAATGGCTGGAATGAGCACAATTCACGGCATTAAAAGAACTCACAATTGAACTGATGATGACCTCAGCAATCTCCTCAAGGAGGTGGAGGCGCAGCGCCTGCCCATCATTGGTAATGAGAAGTCAAAGGCGCCACAAAAAGGGCAGATGATAGCTTGGTCTTTCAAGTGGCAGCATAGGGCTCCAGTCACGGGGAGGGAAAAGGCACAGGAAACGTATGGGTGTCACCTTTTGTGCGGAGTGGGCCTTTTGCGTAGCAGTAAGCATCCCCGCCGCTGGGCCAGAAGGAGTAAGGTTTCGAACCCCACTCCAGACAGTCCCGGCAAGTGGAGTCGGAGCTCCAACTATAAATTCTGGGTGGACATCCAGCGGGATACTTGCGTCCGTGGGTGTGGGTGGCCCCCCCCCCCTCAGATGGGTTGTGGGAGCCTGTAAAACCCTCACGCTATAGGACTAACCACCCTAATGGCTGGTTCAAAGATGGTTACGGTCACGGAATGAGCGTTAATCACGGCCATAAATCCTTCCACCACTTCATACAGTTCCCGAAAGGGAACAGTGTGAGGATACGTATGACGATGACCTCTTGCGCAATGCACCTCCTTGGACCCCTCAGTCGCAGATGCGAGGGGGCAAATCGTGCAATTGTTAAATTTTTCATTTTATTGACATGTAAAATGTTGGCACAGTAATTCCCTTCCAAATGCGCGAGTACGATTGGGGTACTTACGCGTCTGGCCAGAGGAAATGCCGGTTTTCAGCATGCACAGTGCATGTGGGGAAAACCGGCATTTCCTGTCCTCTGAACGAAGGGGTTCAGAGGCAGAACGCGTGCGACTGCACAGGCAGCGCGTGCGCAGTAAAATTCGCCGCTTTCATTCATGCTTTCAGTGAGGTCAAGTCCTTACAACTTACACATGAAAAAAGCATGGGTACAGTTGCTCCAGAGGGCTGCGGAGGAAGATATTTCTTATCGTGGAGCTTCTGAAAGTATGTATGTCTGTATATATTCCTTTGCGTGTTATGTATATATTCCTTTACTTATGTGTATGAATGTATTATTTAATTATGACTTTCAGAGAAAGTAACTTATTGGAAAATCATAATTAAAAACATACATTCATACACATAAGTAAAGGAATATAAAACATACATACATATATGTAAAGGAATATATGCGGACATACATACATTATTACTGATGAAAAGTTTCTTTCTTAAAAGTGCTGGAAATGTTACATTACTCATTTTAGAACACTCATTTTCACATTCAATTCACACAGCCACAATTGCTCCTTCTACCTACCGTTCTGAAAACCGTTTAAAAAAAAAAATTTAAACTTTAAAACTTACTTAAAATTTCTTAAAATAACTTCCCTCCTTTCCCAAACAAAAATATTGCCTTTCAGAAGCTCCACGATAAAATATATCTTCCTCCGCAGCCTTGGAACAACTTTACACATGCTTTTTTCAAGTGTAACTTGTAAGGACTTACCTCACTGAATCCATGAATGAAATCTACGAAGTTCACTGCGCAAGCGCTGCCTGTGCAGTCGCACGCGCTGTGCCTATGAACCCCTTCGTTCCGAGGTCTGGAAATGCCGGCGTTCCCCGCATGCGCTGTGCATGCTGAACGCCGGCATTTCCAACGGCCAGATGCGTGAGTACCCAGACCGTACTCACGCATTTGGTCACGAATTTCTGGCCCAACGGGAGTGTGAGAGAGAGAGAGATTGGGAGCGTGAGAGAGAGAGAGATTGGGAGTGTGAGAGAGAGAGAGATTGGGAGTGATAGAGAGAGATTGGGAGTGTGAGAGAGAGAGATTGGGAGTGTGAGAGAGAGATTGGGAGTGTGAAAGAGAGAGATTGGGAGTGTGAGAGAGAGAGACTGGGGGGAGAGAAAGGAGAGGAGACTGGGGAGAGAGAGAGAGAATGGGGAGATAGAGAGAGAGAGAGTGAGAGAGAGACTGAGGGGGAGAGAGAGAGAGACTGAGGGGGAGAGAGAGAGTGACTGAGGGTGAGAGAGAGAGAGATGTGGAGAGAGAGAGAGATGTGGAGAGAGAGGGAGAGACTGGGGAGATAGAGAGAGAGAGACTGAGGGGGGAGAGAGAGAGTGACTGAGGGGGAGAGAGGGAGACTGGGGGAGAGAGAGAGAGATGGGGGGAGAGAAAGAGAGAGAGTAGAGAGACGGGGGGAGAGAGAGGAGAGAGACTGGGGAAAGAGAGAGAGAGAATGGGGAGAGAGCGAGAGAGAGAGACTGAGGGGGAGAGAGAGAGACTGGGGGAGAGAGAGAGAGAGACTGGGGGGGAGAGAGAGAGAGACTGGGGGAGAGAGAGGAGAGAGACTGGGGAGAGAGAGAGAGAGAGAGACTGGGGGACAGAAAGAGAGAGAGTAGAGAGACGGGGGGAGAGAGAGGAGAGAGACTGGGGAAAGAGAGAGAGAGAATGGGGGGAGAGAAAGGAGAGAGACTGGGGGAGAGAGAGGAGAGAGGCTGGGGGAGAGAGAGAAAGAGACTGGGGGGGGAGAGAGAGAGAGACTGGGGGAGAGAGAGGAGAGAGACTGGGGGAGAGAGAGAGAGAGAGACTGGGGGAGAGAGAGAGACTGGGGGAGAGAGGCGGGAGAGAGAGAGAGAGAGACTGGGGAGAGAGACAGGGGAAGGGAGAGAGAGACTGGGGAGAGAGACGGGAAGGGAGAGAGAGACTG
Organism: Somniosus microcephalus; assembly: GCF_052327205.1. Classification (NCBI taxonomy): domain Eukaryota; kingdom Metazoa; phylum Chordata; class Chondrichthyes; order Squaliformes; family Somniosidae; genus Somniosus; species Somniosus microcephalus. Next base: position 125,578,329 of record NC_140998.1, on the reverse strand, counting down.
GGGAGAGAGAGAGATAGAGAGACTGGGAGACAGAGAGAGAGAGAGAGAGAGCGACTGGGGGGAAGAGAGAGCGACTGGGGAGGGAAGAGAGAGCGACTCGGGGGGAAGAGGGAGCGACTGGGGGGGAAGAGAGAGCGACTGGGGGGGGAAGAGAGAGCGACTGGGGGGGAAGAGAGAGCGACTGGGGGGGAAGAGAGAGCGACTCGGGGGGGAAGAGAGAGCGACTGGGGGGAAGAGAGAGCGACTGGGGGGGAGAGAGCGCGAGTGGGGGGGGAGAGAGCGCGAGTGGGGGGGGAGAGAGAGCGCGAGTGGGGGGGGAGAGAGCGCGCGAGTGGGGGGGGGAGAGAGCATGCGAGTGGGGGGGAGAGAGAGCGCGAGTGGGGGGGAGAGAGAGAGCGACTGGGGGGGAGAGAGAGCGCGAGTGGGGGGGAGAGAGTGCGCGAGTGGGGGGGGTAGAGAGAGAGCGACTGGGGGAGAGAGAGAGCGACTGGGGGGGAGAGAGAGAGCGACTGGGGTGGAGAGAGAGAGCGACTGGGGGGGGCAGAGAGAGCGACTGGGGGGGGCAGAGAGAGAGACTGGGTGGGGCGAAGAGAGAGCGACTGGGGGGGAAGAGAGAGCGACTGGGGGGGGAAGAGAGAGCGACTGGGGGGGGAAGAGAGAGCGATTGGGGGGGAAGAGAGAGCGACTGGGGGGGGAAGAGAGAGCGACTGGGGGGAAGAGAGAGTGACTGGGGGGGGAAGAGAGAGCGACTGGGGGGGGAAGAGAGAGCATCGGGGGGAAGAGAGAGCGACTGGGGGGGAAGAGAGAGCGACTGGGGGGAAGAGAGAGCGACTGGGGGGGAAGAGAGAGCGACTGGGGGGGAAGAGAGAGCGACTGGGGGGGAAGAGAGAGCGACGGGGGGGGAAGAGAGAGCGACTGGGGGGGAAGAGAGAGCGACTGGGGGGGAAGAGAGAGCGACTGGGGGGTGAAGAGAGAGCGACTGGGGGGTGAAGAGAGAGCGACTGGGGGGGGAAGAGAGAGCGACTGGGGGGGAAGAGAGAGCGACTGGGGGGGGAAGAGAGAGCGACTGGGGGTGGAAGAGAGAGCGACTGGGGGGAAGAGAGAGCGACGGGGGGGAAGAGAGAGCGACTGGGGGGGGGGAAGAGAGAGCGACTGGGGGGGAAGAGAGAGCGACTGGGGGGGGAGAGAGCGCGCGGGTGGGGGGGGGAGAGAGCATGCGAGTGGGGGGGGAGAGAGAGCGCGAGTGGGGGGGAGAGAGAGAGCGACTGGGGGGGAGAGAGAGCGCGAGTGGGGGGGGAGAGAGTGCGCGAGTGGGGGGGGGTAGAGAGAGAGCGACTGGGGGGAGAGAGAGAGCGACTGGGGGGGAGAGAGAGAGCGACTGGGGTGGAGAGAGAGAGCGACTGGGGGGGGCAGAGAGAGCGACTGGGGGGCAGAGAGAGAGACTGGGTGGGGCGAAGAGAGAGCGACTGGGGGGGAAGAGAGAGCGACTGGGGGGAAGAGAGAGCGACTGGGGGGGGAAGAGAGAGCGATTGGGGGGGAAGAGAGAGCGACTGGGGGGGGAAGAGAGAGCGACTGGGGGGAAGAGAGAGCGACTGGGGGGGGAAGAGAGAGCGACTGGGGGGGGAAGAGAGAGCATCGGGGGGAAGAGAGAGCGACTGGGGGGGAAGAGAGAGCGACTGGGGGGGAAGAGAGAGCGACTGGGGGGGGAAGAGAGAGCGACTGGGGGGGAAGAGAGAGCGACTGGGGGGGAAGAGAGAGCGACGGGGGGGAAGAGAGAGCGACTGGGGGGGAAGAGAGAGCGACTGGGGGGGAAGAGAGAGCGACTGGGGGGTGAAGAGAGAGCGACTGGGGGGTGAAGAGAGAGCGACTGGGGGGGGAAGAGAGAGCGACTGGGGGGGGAAGAGAGAGCGACTGGGGGGGGAAGAGAGAGCGACGGGGGGGGAAGAGAGAGCGACTGGGGGGAAGAGAGAGCGACGGGGGGAAGAGAGAGCGACGGGGGGGGAAGAGAGAGCGACTGGGGGGAAGAGAGAGCGACGGGGGGGGGGAAGAGAGAGCGACTGGGGGGAAGAGAGAGCGACTGGGGGGGGAAGAGAGAGCGACTGGGGGGGAAGGGAGAGCGACTGGGGGGGGAAGAGAGAGCGACTGGGGGGGAGGAAGGGAGGGAGGGCGGGGGGGCGGGAGGAAGGGAGGGCTTGAGGCTGATGGGCCGAAATGGCCTCCATCTGCACTGTGGGGTTTCTGTGGTTCTGTGGCCACGCCCGGTTGCCGGGGTAACCCTGCCGCGCCGTCCCGCCCCGCACTGCTGAGAGCCGCGCTCTCCGAGCCCCGCCCCCCCGCCGAGAGCCGCGCTCTTGAAGCCCCAGTGCCCCGCCCTGCACTGGCGAGAGCCCCGCTCTCCAAGCCCCAGCTGCCCCGCTCTCCGAGCCCCGCCCCCCCCGGCTGAGAGCCCCGCTCTCCAAGCACCAGCCACCTCGCCCCGCTCTCCGAGCCCCGCCCCCCCCCCCCCGGGCCGAGCCGGCTTGAATTCCGCTGATTGCGGCTCTGGTTGCCGGGGTAACCCTTCCCGCTCACCAAGGCCGAGATCCGACGCCGCGTCTCACCTGCTCCTGCTGCGCGCGCACCTGACCCTCGTGGCTGACGCCGTTGCCCCGGGTAACGTGACGGCGGGGGGCGGGGTGAGGAGCTTAGCAGAAGCCCTAGCTCGGGCCTGGCTGGGCAAGAAAGGCCCAGGCTTTCAGGCCTAACAAAAAAACGGGAAAAGGTAGGAAAAAGAATGTTCAGGTTAGAAAAAACATTTACAAATGAATGAAGTTTTTTAAATTTTTTTTTAATAAATTCAATTTTATTTTGCTGGAAATGTATATTTGAAAAGAAAGACGCAGAAAGCAGGATAAAGAATGGAAGCAAGATGGCGGCCACTCACCTCGGTTCAGAAGGATAAGGCCCGCCCGCACACGCACCGATTGGTCGACCGGTCAGGTCACCGAAGCATAGGATTGGTCAATCATCAAGTCACTCGACACTCAACTGTAGGATGGCACGCGCCAGGAACCCGCCGTAAGATTGGTCGACCTCGACGTCACACGGTTGCTAATGAGATGCTAATGAGTGGAACGCTGAACGTTTTTTGGATACCGCGGGCGCGATTTTTGTCCGGCCGAAAGGTAAATACGCCTATGACCGGTCCGGAATCGCAAGCTTTCTTTTGAGGCGACGCGCGCGTCAGTACGCTCTATAACTTTCAAACATATAGAACACAGACAGACAGACAGACAGACATCCGGACAGACAGACAGAAGAGGTCTTTTATATATATAGATTGGTTAAGCCCCAACTGGAGTATTGGGCTCGATTTTGCCATTGGTGCGGGTTGGGGGCGTGTCAGCTGCTTTTCGTGTTAGCCACCCGACTCAAATTTGATGTGGGAAAAATATGCGATTTTCCCCTAATTGGGCAATTGATTTCCAGCATGGGGGGACCCTGGCCCACTTAGTCTTTCCATCCTGAAAGTCGACTCTGATGATGTCATCAGTGCTACTGGATTTAAGGCCAGCAAGCAGTAAGACCTGGGCAGGACCTGGGCAGGGCCGGGACTGATGTCCTAGGGGAAGTGTTTGCTAGTGCTCTGGGGGAGGGTTTAAACTAAAATGGCAGGGGGTTGGGAACCTGAGCGGGGAAACAGAGGAAAGGGAAACAAGGATAAAAGCAAAAGACAGGAAGGAGAAAAACAAAAGTGACAGGCAGCGAAATCAAAGGTTTAAATCAAACATGGCCACAGTAAATAATAATTCTAAAAGATCTAAGAGCGTTAAAAAAACAAGCCTGAAGGCTTTGTGTCTTAATGCGAGGAGCATTCGTAATAAGGTAGATGAATTAGCTGCACAAATAGAGGTAAACGAATATGATTTGATTGGGATTACAGAAACATGGCTCCAGGGTGGCCAAGTCTGGGAACTCACCATCCAGGGGTATTCAATATTCAGGAAAGATAGGCAGAAAGGAAAAGGAGGTCGGGTAGCATTGCTGGTTAAAGAGGGGATTAACACAATTGAAAGGAAGGATATTAGCTCTGATGATGTGGAATCTGTATGGGTAGAACTGAGAAATACCAAGGGGCAGAAAACATTAATGGGGGAGGTATATAGACCTCCAAACAGTAATGCGGAGGTCGGGGATGGCATTAAATGGGAAATTAGAGAAGCGTGCAATAAGGGCACAGCAGTTATCATGGGTGACTTTAATCTACATATAGATTGGGCTAACCAAATTAGTAACAATACTGTGGAGGAGGAATTCCTGGAGTGTATATGGGATGGTTTCCTGGACCAATATGTCGAGGAACCAACTAGAGATCAGGCCATCTTAGAGTGGGTATTATGTAATGAGAAAGGATTAATTAGCAATCTTGTTGTGCGAGGCCCCTTGGGTCGGAGCGATCATAATATGATAGAATTCTTCATTAAGATGGAGAGTGAAGTAGTTGACTCAGAGACTAGGGTCCTGAATTTAAATAAAGGAGGCTACGATGGTATGAGGTGCGAGTTGGGTAGGATTGATTGGGGAATGTCACTCAAAGGGTGGACGGTGGATGGGTAATGGCAAACATCCAAAGATCTCATGGATGAACTACAGAATTTGTTCATCCCAGTTTGGCATAAAAATAAAACAAAAAAGGTGACTCAACCGTGGCTAACAAGGGAAATTAGGGATAGCATAAGATCCAAGGAGGGGACATGTAAATTGGCCAGAAAAAGCAGTAAACCTGAGGATTGGGAGCAGTTTAGGATCCAACAAAGGAGGACAAAGGGATTAATTAAGAGGGGGAAAATAGAGTATGAGAGTAAGCTTGCAGATAACATAAAAACTGACTGTAAAAGCTTTTATAGATATGTGAAGAGAAAAAGATTGGTGAAGTCAAGCGTAGGTCCCTTGCAGTCAGAATCAGGGGAATTTATAATGGGGAACAAAGAAATGGCTGACCAATTAAATACATACTTTGGTTCTGTCTTCACAAAGGAGGACACAAATAACATCCCAAAGATGTCGGGGAACATAGGTTCTAATGAAAGGGAGGAACTGATAGAAATCAGTATTTGTAGGGAAATGGTGTTAGGGAAATTGATGGGATTGAGGGCTGATAAATCCCCAGGGCCTGATAATCTACATCCTAGGGTACTTAAGGAAGTGGCCCTAGAAATAGTAGATGCTTTGCTGGTCATCTTCCAAAATTCGATAGACTCTGGAACAGTACTCATGGATTGGCAGGTAGCTAATGTTACCCCACTGTTCAAAAAGGGTGGTAGAGAGAAAACGGGGAATTACAGACCGATAAGCCTGACATTGGTAGTGGGGAAAATGCGAGAGTCCATTATAAAGGATGTAATAGCAGAGCACTTGGAAAAAAGTGACCGGATCGGACAAAGTCAACATGGCTTTACAAAAGGTAAATCGTGCTTGACTAATCTACTGGAATTTTTTGAGGATGTAACTGGTAAAATAGATAAGGGAGAACCAGTGGATGTGGTGTATTTGGATTTTCAAAAGGCTTTCGATAAGGTCCCGCATAAGAGATTAGCGTGTAAAATTAAGGCACATGGGATTGGGGGCAAGGTATTGACTTGGATAGAGAACTGATTGGCAGACAGAAAGCAAAGATTTGGAATAAACGGCTCTTTTTCCGAGTGGCAGGCAGTGACTAGTGGGGTACCGCAGCGATCGGTCCTTGGACCCCAGCTATTCACAATATATATTAATGATCTGGACGAAGGAACTAGATATAATATCTCCAAGTTTGTAGATGACACAAAGCTGGGTGAGCGTGTGTGCTGTGAGGAGGATGCCGAGAAACTCCAGGATGATTTGGACAGGTTGGGTGATTGGGCACAAGCATAGCAGGTGCAATATAACGTGGATAAATGCGAGGTTATCCACTTTGGTGTCAAAAACAGGAAGGCAGATTATTATCTAAATGGCAATAGATTGGGAGAAGGGGAAGTGCAATGAGACCTGGGCATCCTTGTGCACCAGTCGCTGAAAGTAAACATGCAGGTGCAGCAGGTGGTTAAGAAGGCAAATGGTATGTTGGCCTTCGTAGCGAGAGGGTTTGAGTACAGGAACAAGGATGTCTTGCTGCAGTTGTACAGGGCCTTGGTGAAGCCACATCTTGAGTATTGTGTGCAGTTTTGGTCGCCTTATCTGAGGAAGGATGTTCTTGCCATGGAAGGAGTGCAGCGAAGATTCACAAGGCTGATACCTGGGTTGGCAGGAATGACGTATGAGGAGAGATTGGGTCGATTGGGCTTGTACTCGCTGGAGTTTAGAAGAATGAGAGGAGATCTCATCGAAACTTATAAAATTCTAACAGGACTAGACAGACTAGATGCTGGAAGGATGTTCCCGATGGTCGGGGAGTCCAGAACCAGGGGTCACAGTCTAAGGATAAGGGGTAAGCCATTTAGGACAGAGATGAGGAGGAATTTCTTCAACCCAGAGAGTGGTGAACCTGTGGAATTCTCTGCCAAAGAAGGCAGTAGAGGCCAATTCATTAAATATATTCAAGAAGGAGTTCGATATATTTCTTAAGGCTAAAGGGATCAAGGGATATGGCGAGAAGGCAGGGACAGGGTACTGAATTTGGATGATCAGCCATGATCTCATTGAATGGCGGAGCAGGCTCGAGGGGCCGAATGGCCTACTCCTGCTCCAATCTTCTATGTTTCTATATAAGCAGCCTTGCTTCTTCTGCAGACTGCAAACCTTATGCCCTTTGCTGTGATAGATTCCTTCATCCAATATGTCCAGCAGTAGGCCAATGTCTGTACCAAGGTTCGATGACGCCGCCCTGCAAGCTCTGGTGGAGGGAGCAAGATGAAATAAGGAGGTGCTCTTCCCTTCCTCAGGGAGGAAGAAGCATCCCCAGCAGACGAAAGCTGTGTGGATGCAAGTTGCCCAGGAGGTCAACTCTTTGTCTATGTGCTGCAGAACATGGCTGCAGTGCAGGAAAAGGTTTCATGGCCTTCTGCGCACTGGAAAATTGAGTATGACTTTGCCATCACCCTCAATCTGATCCCCATTGCCTCTCCTCACCAGCACTGAGCTTTGACAACCTCTTCCTTCACATCCCACTTGACACTGACATCCATGCACCCTTACCCATTCCCTCTTTCTCTATGGTCACATTCACCTAACTATTCGACTATGCAGCCCTCACACTCCCTATCGCTGTGATGCTTTGAAAACAACTTACAACACACAGGGAGGGCCCTTGGTCTTGCCACCTCACTCCATCTTTGTCTCCTTCTAACCATCCATGATATGGATTCTCTACATTCACTCCTTCATTCTCACTCAAACTCCACGTGTCTCCCTCATTGCAGGAAAAGAGAGCTCACAATAAGTGGGAAAGAGTGAGGACAGGAGGAGGGCCACCCTCAGTATCCCAGCTCACCCCCTGGGAGGAGGCGGCCCTGGAGATCGTGGGAGTGGAGGACAATGCGCAAGTGGGGGATGGCCAGACGGGTGCATCAGAGCAAGTTGGTGACAGAATAGTTTATCATCTTTCTCATTGACTATGCATGAGTCACTGATAATGATTCTGATGCTCTAACACATTGACTTTTGATCATCTGCAATATTTAATGTGCATGTAACCTTGGCCTCACATCTCTGACTCGTTCCTTTACTCCCCCACAGGACCATCGAAAACCCCTGTCCCCACTATCCAGGAGGAACAGCCTGAGCCTTCAGACTCCTCAGAGGAAGCTGCAACCTCTGAGGGCGCAGCGTCGGCAGAATTCAGCGCACCCAGCACCAGCGCAGACACTCACACCTCGGTGGTACCTTTGAGAGGTAGTGCAGTGTTGTCACCTGGTGTATCACAGCTCACAAGTGAGCATTAGCAGATGGTGGAGACAGGAACAGCAGTGGAGAGTTCTAGTCGGAGGGCGCAGGACTCTGCCAGCTAGGCTCAGCTGCATGTCGACCCTCTGCCTCTGGGTCCATCCAGAAGAAGAGCGGTGCTGGAACTCCAGGAAGAGGTGCAGGAGTCTCTGGCAGGTTTTGTCTCCAGGGTCGCTGCAAGTGTGGAGTGAATGGAGGAGGCCATCGCTAACATGAGCAGAGTCTTTGTGGAGGCGTTGGCGCATGAATGCATCACCACGGAAAGGATGGCAACCTCCGTGGAAAGGATGGCTACCTCAATGGTAAGGCTGGCTACCATAGAGGAGAGGATGGCTACGGTAGAGGAGAGGATGGCTACGTCCATGGAGGAGCCTAGTTGCCAGGGTATGGAAAACATGGTATTTGTTCAGAATAGACTGACATCTCTTGAGGAGCGATGGTCAGCTCTTGAGCAAACAAACCAGACCTTCAGGCAAGTCCTCGGGAGTAGGACTCCCAGTACAGAAACGGGTCCTCATGGCCCCCCTGAATTGCAGCAAGGTGCTGTCAAGCCACTTGCTAGCTCTGAAGTGGGGCTGACCCATGAGAGGCATGTTGGTGGCATACAACAAGGAAGTGGGGGCTCCTCTCCAAGCGCTCACATGACCATGCCACTGCAAAGCCCTCAGTCAGAGCCCCACCAGAGTCCCCACCCAACTGAGATTGGCGTCTCAACCCCTGCAGAGCCGCAGGAGCAGCAGACTGTTGCTGAGCCCTCACAGGTTCACAACCCCAGAGGACGCCCGCCAAAGGTGTCGAGACAGGAGCAGCAAGAAAGTGAGCAAGCGGCCTCTACATCTGCTTAAGACACAGGGGAAGCACCACGTAGGAGCACGCATAAGAGGAAGATAATGCACAAGTAGTCACAAGGGTAGTCACTTGGGTGAAATGTTATGTTTAATGTTGAAAAACCATCAGTTGGTTATTGTCATTAAAAATTCTGATGTCAAACTGTTGCAGTTGTGGCGTGTGTCATATCATTATTGGGGCTTCCACATTGAGGGCTTAGGATGACTTGCAATTGTCAGTATGGTGGTCAAAGTAGTAGAAACTGCAGGTTCTTGGCCATTGTTGATGCTCTGGTAAGAAGCTGCGAGGCAAAAGTGTATGATTGGCTAGGCTAAGCAAATCTGGCCAAGATGAGTCCGTGCCTTGCATCCCGGCCAGCAATGTGCTCGCATGCTGCTGCCGCTGGTTGATGGGCCTCTGCAAGCTGTTCGTTGTTGCTCTCCTCCTCCTCCTCCTCCTCATCTGAGGAGGCTATGTGATGAGCCACTTGTTCCTCAGGCATCTGCAAGCCACGATGCTGTGCCATGTTGTGAAGTGCACAGCAAACCATGACGATTCTGGAGATCCTGGCTGCTGAGTACTGCAGGGCTCCACCTGATCTATCCAGGCATCTGAAGCGCATCTTCAGCAAGCCGATGGTTTGTTCGATTATGGATCTGGTGGAAATGTGGCTGGAGTTGTAGTGCTCCTCAGCTTCGTTGGATGGGCTCCTCAACGGCATCATTAGCCATGTCTTCAGGGGATAGCCCTTGTCTCCAAGTAGCCATCCGTTAAGTTGGTCTGGCGGACTGAAGAGCGGAGGCACACTAGACTGGCGCAGGATGAAGGACTCATGGCAACTGCCAGGGTACTTGGCATAAACATGCAAAATTTCCTTCTTGTGGTCACACACCAGCTGCACGTTGAGGGAGTGCAAGCCCTTGCGGTTGACAAAAATACCTGGATTGTGATGGGGTGCCTTAAGGGCCACATGTGTGCAGTCAACGACGCCCTGCACCCTTGGAAAGCCTGCCAGATTGTCAAACCCAACTGAACGCGCAGTTACACTGGCTTGATCCTTGGAGAAATGGATGTGATTGTGCGCGATGGCAGAGGGCATCGGTTACCTGCGTGATGCAAGTGTGTGCGGCCGCTTGGGAGATGCCGCTGATGTCTGCTGCTGATCCCTGGAATGAGCCTGAAGCAAAAAAGTTGAGTGCGGTGGTGACTTTGACGGCCACTGGTAAGGGGTGTCCGCCTACTCCTCTGGGCTCCAGGTCTTGCTGCAGCATTGCGCAGATGTCACCCACTACCTCTCGCGAAAGTCTGAGCCTATTTTGGCACTGCTGCTCAGTCATGTTGAGGTAGCTGATCTTCTGTCTGTAGACCCTGTTTGGGGGGTATCTCCTGCGCCAAAGGGGTTCCATGCGCTGGCGCCTTCTGGCCTGTGCAGCTTCAGGTGGGTGAGCAGCAGCTTGGCGGTCCTGCTGTTGCTCCTGCAGTTGGTGCTGCTGTTTAGGGTTCTGCTGCTGCCATGGCTGGTCTTCATCCGAATCTGATGTCCAGGAGGAAAGGAAATAAATGGTTCCCATTCTTCTGGTATATACCTCAGTTGAGGAAGTGCTCATTGAAGGTGGGGAGAGGGGTTTCCCAGGAGGTCACACTGGAGATGGGTGTCAGGCTCCAAACTTCCACAACAATGAGTAGGCCTGCTAAAAGTTCCCCCAGACCTGAGAGAACAAAGTTCTGCCACCTGCAAATGATGATTGGGGAAAACTCCTTTTTAATGGTGGAGCTGCAGCTGTTCGTAAGCAATCCACTTGTGCTGCCACCAGGTTTCACTGGCGTGTTTCAGAGGAGGCGTGCAGCACGTGGGCAAACTGTTAAAATCAGAAAGGCCTCTCAAAATGGGATTATAGAGGCACTTAATGGCCTTAAGGGACTATCCCGCCTCTTGGAGGCGGGACGGAGACGGGTTCAAAAAACTTGCATGTGGGAAAATTGCTCGGAGGCGGGTTGGAGGCGGGATCGGGCCTCTGAGGTGTGTGTATCTGTGCTGGTGCTGGGTGCACTTGGGTCTGCTGGGTTTTTGCGATTTTAACGCCTCCAATCCCGCCTCCTCAGGCCTGGCAAAATCTAGCCCATTGTGTCCAATTCTGGGCACCACACTTTAGGAAGAATGGTATCAGGGATGAAAGAATTCAGTTACATGGAATGACGAGAGAAACTGGGGGTCGTTCAAAGAGCCGACACAGGCACGATGGGCCGAATGGCCACCTTCTGTGCTGTATCATTCTATGATTCTAATGCAGAGTAGTAATTATTACTGGAAGTGTTGGATTACTGTCAATGCTAACATACCACAACCAGTTACTGTGTGGCAATGATTCTCATCACACGGTGATGTAGGCAACTGAGTTTTATTGTATAGAAAGTAACATTTATTTCCATATGTAATTCAGTGCAAAATGAACACCTGTTAGCGAAATAATGGCGATAAAGAAGTCATAACACACACAAATGGCAACTTATGCTGTGTTTGTTGTAAAAATAAATTCATTTCTGATTAGGATACCTCAATTATGGGACTCTTGTACTAATCCAATTTTTTAAAAGTAAATTCAGCAATTAATCCTTTAACATATTAATCATAATTTAACATATTTCCTACATTAGAACAGTGACTACACTTCAAAAGTACTTCATTGGCTGTGATGTGCTTTGGGATGCCTGTAATGTATATACCTTTAAGGGGGGAACTATCTTTTACAGCTCATGTATACTGCAGTACCGGCAGTGACCACACCTGTATATAGCACTGAGTAGTAATCTGTACAGATCAGTTCCAGTGTGAGCCACGTTGAGTAAACACCTGTTGTACCGTTCTCCTGCAGTCTGTGTCTTATTATACACGGACACAATATTGGCGACAAGGCAAGTTCAAACATACCTGCAACTCTGCATCACCTCCCGGGGATTCGTTCCTGGAGATCAGTGGATTGGAGGTCAAGGCCAGAGACTCGGGCGTCGACCATGGGCAACCACCCAGTCATCCAGCAGAGACTCGAGAATTGCGGGGAAGGCTGTCGAGAGCCAGACTTGGCTTTCCAGTCGAGGTGGTCCAGCGAAACGGGCTGGCAACAGATAGTGCGCAGACCCTTCCCGGACAGCGGCGGGCTAGAGCCCGACCGAGCGGCACAGCAAAGGGCCGAGCAGCGTCGTCGGGGGAGAGAGAGAGAGGGCAGAGCGCACAGGGTGCAGCCGGTGTTCAGGGGCCGAGCAGCGTCTGAGAGAGGGAGAGAGAGATGCACAGAAACCCGCGAGGCGCCGCCATTGCCACGAGGACCGCCGAGAGCGGCATTGGCAGCAGCGCAGGAGAAGCGCGCGAAACCTACAGGCTGCCGCCATTGCCACGAGAACTGCCGGGAGCGGTGTTGGCAGCAGCGGGGGAGGAAGGAAAGCGCGGGAGACGCCATTTTAAGCCATTGGGAGACGCCATTTTAAAACCACACCCAAAATGCTGAAGAGTGGCAGTATCACCGCATTTGACAATGAAGTCGAAGATTGGACTACATATGTCGAACGAATAGAGGTGTACTGCAAGGCAAATGAGGTGTCAGATGACAAGAAAGTGTCGGTATTGTTAAATTTAATGGGTGCAAAGACGTATGGTTTATTACGAAATCTAGTAACCCCAATGAAGCCAATGGAAAAAAGTTTTGAAGACATAGTAACGATACTACAGGAATATTTAAACCCCACACCGCTGCTGATAGCAGAAAGATTCAAGTTTCACAAACGGAACCAGCATAAGGATGAAAGCAATGCTGATTATTTAACAGAACTGCGCAAACTATCGCAACACTGCCAGTTTGGAGCGGGACTGGCAGATACCTTAAGGGACAAGTTTGTGTGTGGGCTTCAAAGTGAAGGAACCCAGAAACGGCTTTTATCTGAAAAGGACCTTACGCTGGAAAAGGCTTTCAGCATTGCGGTATCATATGAAGCAGCAGCACGGGGCGCTGCAGAGATACAACAGAGACTGCAAGAATATGGCACAAACGAAATGTCATATGGAACAGAGAAGTGCTATCGCTGCGGCAGAACAACACACGACCAGAATCATTGCTGGTTCAAAGACAAAGTGTGCAGACAGTGTGGAAAAGTAGGACACATAGCACGAGTCTGCAGGCAGGAAAGAAAACCAGCAATAAGAAACCGACCAAAGAAAAGTACAAGAAGGTACATAAGATGACGGAGAATAGTTCAGATGAACAAAAGAGTGATAATGACTCTGAAAGCAGGGAACTGAGTTGGCTGAAACTACATAATGTGGTCACAATGGAGGATCACCGAACCATTTGGGTCACTCTCAAGATAGCAGGAGTCCAGGTAAAGATGGAATTGGACACAGGATCAGCCCTAACAGTCATAAACCGATGGGACTACGAGCGGCTATTCTCACACATACCCTTGAGAGACACAAAAATTATTTTGAAGACGTACACGGGGCAAAAAGTCTACCCCAAAGGAAAAATAAGGGTGACCGTTATATATAACGGTAAGGAAACACCAAAACTAGACCTGTATGTATTGCAAGATGGAGGACCACCATTACTAGGACGTGAATGGATCCGGAAAATACAACTGGATTGGCATTCCATACAGGCACTGACTGTGGCTGACAAAAAGGATGATGACGTCACACCTGGGCGACTGTCAAAGATCCTAACTGACGCGAAAGAAGTGTTCCAGCAAGGCATGACAGCGACGATTAAAATTGAAGAAAACGCAAGCCTAAAATTTTTTAAGGCCAGACTGGTACCTTATGCGATCCGCCCAGCCGTCGAAGCAGAGCTGGAGAGTCTGGAACGTTCAGGTGCACTGTCCAAGGTAGACTGGAGCGAGTGGGCTACACCCATCGTCCCTGTGATGAAAAAGTCATTGAGCAGCACACCTGGGGAATCAAGGAAGGTTCACATCTGTGGGGACTTTAAGGTAACAGTGAACCCGATCCTTCACACCGTACAATATCCACTTCCGCGGATTGAAGATATTTTCGCCTCGCTATCTGGAGAGAAACGCCTCACCAAGATTGATCTGGCCCAGGCGTATCTGCAAATGGAGGTAGAAGAAGCATCAAAAAAATACCTCACAATCAACACCCATAAAGGTCTCTACCAATACAACCGGCTGGTATTCGGGGTAGCATCAGCTCCAGCTATTTGGCAGAGGGCAATGGCACAAGTCCTGCAAGGGATCCCAGGGACCCAGTGTTATTTGGACGACATCCTGGTCACGGGCGAAAATGACAGTGATCACCTTGCCAACCTGGAGCAGGTGCTCACTAGATTGCAGGAATATGGGCTCTGAGCTAACCGCCCCAAATGCGAGCTTTTTAGAAAACAGATCTCGTATTGTGGCCACGTTATCGATAAAGAGGGGTTACATAAGTCCCCAGAGAAGATTGAGGCAGTAGTCAAGGCTCCAGCACCGGAAAATGTGTCACAACTGAGGTCGTTCCTCGGGCTGGTAAACTACTACCATAAGTTCTTGCCAAATTTGTCTACAATACTACACCCACTGAACACCCTACTGCAAACTCGGGTGCCATGGAAGTGGAGTGACGAATGTAGATGAGCTTTCCAGAAGAGCAAAACACTAATCACATCGAAAGAGGTATTGGCCCATTACAACCCAGCATTACCAATTCGGTTGGCACGTGATGCATCACCCTACGGCATTGGAGCGGTGCTGTCGCACAAATTCTCGGACGGCTCAGAGAGGCCAATAGCCTTTGCGTCACCATCACTAACCTCAGCCGAGTGTAACTACGCCCAGATTGACAGGGAGGCCCTCAGCCTAGTGTGGGGAGTGAAAAAGTTTAATCACTATCTGCACGGGCAGAAATTCACCTTGCTAACTGATCACCAGCTTCTTGTCTCCATTTTTAATCCGAAGAAGGGCATTCCGGTGATGACTGCACAACGACTACAAAGATGGTCACTTTTTCTAGGGGCGCAGCACTATGAGATTGAATATAAGGGCACGAAACAGCATGGAAATGCTGATGGGCTATCACGCCTGCCACTGCCTACTGCGGAGGAAGCACCAGCAGTGGACCCTGTCGAAATATTCCATTCGACTATAGTTGAATACCTACCGGTAACTAACGCTTGTATCGAAAAGGAAACCCGAAATGACCTGACACTGTCTCGGGTATATGATTTGACGGTGAAGGGATGGCCAGCACATGGCGACTCACTGTTGCCAGCATTCTCGACAAGGAGAGAACAGCTGTCAGTGTGCCGGGGGACCTTGATGTGTGGATCCCGAGTGGTAATTTCACCCAAGTTAAGGGATAGAGTGCTCAATGAGCTTTATGAGGGTCATCTGGGAGGGGTAAAAATGAAAAGCCTAGCCAGGGCTTATGTGTGGTGGCCGGGAATCGATAAACAAATCGAGGACCTGACCAAGAGCTGTTCAGGATGCCAGAAAGTCCAAAATGCACCACCACAGGCCCCTCTACACCCATGGGAGTGGCCCTCATCTCCATGGCAACGGGTGCATATTGATTTTGCTGGTCCATTCATGGACTCAATATTCTTAATAGCCGTGGATGCGCACTCAAAATGGCCTGAGGTCATCAAAATATCCTCCACCACCATGGAGAAAACTATTGCAGTCCTACGGACCATTTTTGCCAGGAATGGCTTGCCAGAACAGACTTGCTCCGACAACGGACCACAGTTTGTGTCCGAAGAGTTTCGAAGATTTATGAAAAGGAATGGGGTAAGGCATTACACATCCGCCCCGTATCATCCAGCCACAAATGGATTGGCTGAGAGGTTCGTACACACCTTTAAGAAGGCAATAAAGGCTATGTACAATGACAACATTCCGCTGCAGCACAAGGTGGACAATTTCCTGTTCACCTACCAGAATGCGACACATGCAGTCACCAACCAGGCCCCAGCCATGATGTTCTTTAACTGAAGGTTAAGATCTCGCCTGGATTTGCTCAGACCAAACGTACGAAGAGATGTTGAGAGTAAGCAATTCCAGCACATCCATGAGAAGCCAACAAGGAGCTTCAATGTAGGGCAACCAGTCTTGGCCCGCGACTACCAAACAGAAAAATGGCAGCCAGGAACGATATGCACACGGCAGGGCCCACTAATGTACACAGTGGACGCTGGGGAGAGCATTGTGAGACGCCATGCTGGCCAGATCCTAGAGTCACAGGAACAAGTCAACCCCATGCCTCGCCCATACGTAACACAATTGTAATGAAGGATATTAGCTCTGATGAGGTGGAATCTGTATGGGTAGAATTGAGAAATACTAAGGGGAAAAAAACGTTAGTGGGAGTGGTTTATAGACCTCCAAACAGTAAGGCGGAGGTTGGGGATGGCATTCAAAGAGAAATTAAAGAAGCGTGCGATAAGGGCACAGCAGTCATCATGGGTGACTTTAATCTACATATAGATTGGGCCAACCAAATGAGTAACAATACTGTGGAGGAGGAATTCCTGGAGTGTTTACGGGATGGTTTCCTGGACCAATGTGTCGAGGAACCAACCAGAGATCAGGCCATCTTAGACTGGGTATTATGTAACGAGAAAGGATTAATTAGCAATCTTGTTGTAAGAGGCCCCTTGGGTCGGAGCGATCATAATATGATCGAATTCTTCATTAAGATGGAGAATGAAGTAGTTGACTCGGAGACTAGGGTCCTCAATTTAAATAAAGGAAACTATGATGGTCTGAGGAGCGAGTTGGGTAGGATTGATTGGGGAATGGCACTCAAAGGGTTGACGGTGGATAGGCAATGGCAAACATTCAAAGACCGAATGGATGAACTACAGAATTTGTTCATCCTAGTTTGGCATAAAAATAAAACAAAAAAGGTGACCCAACCGTGGCTAACAAGGGAAATTAGGGATAGCATAAGGTCCAAGGAGAGGGCATATAAATTGGCCAGAAAAAGCAATAACCCTGAGGATTGGGAGCAGTTTAGGATTCAACAAAGGAGGACAAAGGGATTAATTAAGAAAGGGAAAATAGAATATGAGAGTAAGCTTGCAGAGAACATAAAAACTGACTGTAAAAGCTTTTATAGATATGTGAAGAGAAAAAGATTGGTGAAGTCAAGCATAGGTCCCTTGCAGTCAGAATCGGGGGAATTTATAATGGGGAACAAAGAAAAGGCAGACCAACTAAATACATATTTTGGTTCTGTCTTCACAAAGGAGGACACAAATAACCTCCCAGAGATGCCGGGGAACATGGGATCTGATGAAAGGGTGGAACTGAAAGAAATCAGTATTTGTAGGGAAATGGTGTTAGGAAAATTGATGGGACTGAAGGCCGATAAATCCCCAGGGCCTGATAATCTACATCCCAGGGTACTTAAGGAAGTGGCCCTAGGAATAGTAGATGCATTGCTGGTCATCTTCCAGAACTCGATAGACTCTGGAACGGTACCCATGGATTGGCGGGTAGCTAATGTTACCCCACTATTCAAAAAAGGTGGTAGAGAAAAGGCGGGGAATTATAGACCGGTAAGCTTGACAGCGGTAGTGGGGAAAATGCTAGAGTCCATTATAAAAGATGTAATAGCAGAGCACTTGGAAAGCAGTGACTGGATCGGACAAAGTCAACATGGATTTACAAAAGGTAAATCATGCTTGACTAATCTACTGGAATGTTTTGAGGATGTAACTGGTAAAATAGATAAGGGAGAACCAGTGGATGTGGTGTATTTGGACTTTCAGAAGGCTTTCGATAAGGTCCCGCATAAGAGATTAGCGTGCAAAATTAAGGCACATGGGATTGGGGGCAAGGTATTGACTTGGATAGAGAACTGGTTGGCGGACAGAAAGCAAAGAGTTGGAATAAACGGGTCGTTTTCCGAGTGGCAGGCAGTGACTAGTGGGGTACCGCAAGGATCGGTCCTAGGACCCCAGCTGTTCACAATATATATTAATGATCTGGACGAGGGAATTGGATGTAATATCTCCAAATTTGCAGATGACACAAAGCTGGGGGGGAGGGTATGCTGTGAGGAGGATGTCGTGAAACTCCAGCACGATTTGGACAGGTTGGGTGATTGGGCAGAAACATGACAAATGCACTATAATGTGGATAAATGTGAGGTTATCCACTTTGCTGGCAAAAACAGGAAGGCAGATTATTATTTGAATGGTAATAGTTTGGGAGAAGGGGAAGTGCAAAGAGACCTGGGTGTTCTTGTACACCAGTCGCTGAAGGTAAGCATGCAGGTGCAGCAGGCAGTTAAGAAGGCAAATGGTATGTTGGCCTTTGTAGCAAGAGGGTTCGAGTACAAGAACAAGGATGTCTTGCTACAGTTGTACAGGGCCTTGGTGAGACCACACCTTGAGTATTGTGTGCAGTTTTGGTCGCCTTACCTGAGGAAGGACGTTCTTGCCATGGAAGGAATGCAGCGAAGATTCACCAGGCTGATACCTTGGATGGCAGGAATGGATTATGAGGAGAGATTGGGTCGATTGGGCTTATACTCACTGGAGTTTAGAAGATTGAGAGGGGATCTCATCGAAACCTATAAAATTCTGTCAGGCCTGGACAGACTAGATGCAGGAAGGATGTTTCTGATGGCCGGGGAGTCCAGAACCAGGGGGTCATAGTCTAAGGATAAGGGGTAAGCCATTTAGGACTGAAATGAGGAGGAATTTCTTCACCCAGAGAGTGGTGAACCTGTGGAATTCTCTGCCACAGAGGGCGGTGGAGGCCAGTTCATTAAGTATATTCAAGAAAGAGTTGGATATATTTCTTAAGGCTAAAGGGATCAAGGGATATGGGGAGAAGGCAGGGACCGGGTACTGAATTTGGATGATCAGCCATGATCTCATTGAATGGCGGAGCAGGCTCGAAGGGCCGAATGGCCTACTCCTGGTCCTATCTTCTATGTATCTATGTATCTATGTACCTGGTGATGAACCCGACGTACAGGTCGCATCTACCCCAGAAACAGTAGCATCGGAAGCTGATGAACCAACCGACGACAGGGGGCCAGAATCGCCTCCGCACCAAGAGCAAGACACTCGGGAAAGGCGCTATCCAGAAAGGATCAGGATGCCTCCCCAAAGACTGAATATATAAATAGACTATTTTCAGCTAATGTTGCATGTTAAAAGTGTTAATTGTAATTAGTTTGATATTTAATTGTTAAATGAGTGTTATGGTACTGTTAATCTAAAAGGGGAGGAATTGTAATATATACCTTTAAGGGGGGAACTATCTTTTACAGCTCATGTATACTGCAGTACCGGCAGTGACCACACCGGTATATAGCACTGAGTAGTAATCTGTACAGATCAATTCCAGTGTGAGCCACGCTGAGTAAACACCTGTTGTACCGTTCTCCTGCAGTCTGTGTCTTATTATACACGGACACAACAATGCCCTGAGATCATGAAAGGTGCATCCCTCTCTATGTACATACTCACATCCCCATCTGACTAACCACCCCTTACACTCACCCTCATCCTAAAGCAATCATAGCAAGTAACACCACAGAAGGAGGCCATTTGGCACTGGAACCCCACTCCCTCGTAGTCACCCTCTACAGATGTAACCTATCCATTCCTTACACTCATTCCATCACTCTCACTCAAACTGAGGTGTCGAGAGTTGCAGAGCACCTGGGGGTGGGAGAGAGAGAGATGGGGACATCCCAGCAACCTGGTGACAAAATTACATCTCATACAGCCACATGGCATACAGCAGTCACTCATATGGTGACTGATGTCAGCAGCCAGTGAATGTTCATCATGTGCATAATACTACCGTTCCCCATTCTTAATATAACATTTCTAAATCATCTCTTTACTCTCCCACAGGTCCACCAAAAGCAACCTCCACCCCCCCTACTGTCCAGCCGGAGGAGGAAGACAACTCCTCAGAGGAGCCTCCAGCCTCTGAGGGTTCATCGTCAGTAGACCCAAGTGCACCCAGCACCAGCGCAGATACACACACCTCAGCGGGTCCTATGTGAGATAGCGTAGTGTTGTCACCTGGTGTCTCACACTTCACAAGTGTGCAAGAGTAGATGGTGTTGACAGGGACAGTGGCGGTGACTCCTCACCAGAGGGCGCAGGACGCTCCAAGCTCTGCTCAGCTGCATGCAGACGCTGAGCCTTGGGGGCCATCGAGAAAGAGAGTGATCCTGGAGGTGCAGCAAGAAATGCAGTCCATCTCCAACATGAGCACCACCACGTCGCAGGCGATGGTGATGATGTGCTGTTCCATGGAAAGGATGGCCACCTGCATGGAGCAGCTAATGCGCCAGTCACATGAACACATATTTGCTATGGAGAATAGATGGCGGAGGCTCATAGACCTCCTCTCTAGGAGGGATCTAAATGTAGCCCCACTGCTGTGCAGCAAGGTACTCTCCAGCTCCTTGTTAGCAGGGAAGTACGGGTGATCCAGGAGAGGGATGATGGTGAGAGGGGCCATGGAAGTCTCAAAATGCTCCCACTTCACCCCCATTGCCTCCCCCTCAGTCAGAGCCCCACAAGCTTCCTCGGATCCTGATGGCCAAGTCTGTCCCTGCACAGTCGCAGAAGGAGCAGTCTTCGGTGGGACCCTCACAGGCTCCAAAACCCAGAGGACGGCCGCCAAAAGTGTCTAAGCAGTCGCAGCAGCGAAGTGAGCAGGCTGCCTCTACCTCTGCTGAAGCTACGGGGTTGCACCTCATAGAAGCAATCGGAAACGAAAAATGACACAATCCTAGATGCACAAGGGTATGCAAAATAACAAAATAACAACAGAAAATGCACATGGGTGTATGAAAAAATGCCACTGTTAAGGATCTGTTATTGTTATGACACATATAAATGTCTTTATTTTCACTCCTTTCATGTCTTGCCCATTTTTGCCTGCTACCCTGGAACTTTGTGACTTGGAGTGAATGATGAGATATTACGTGACCTCGAGAAATGGGACTTTGAGTGAAAGGAATGGGTTGGTCATTGTAGGGATGCTTTATGGTGTTGTTGGGGGAGTGGACTTAGCACAGCATGTGGCAGAATTTTTGGGTGGATTGGAACAAGTTAAGTAAATCTGGCCATGGTGAGACCATCCCTGGCCTCCAGGGCAGCAATGCACACCGTTGCTGGTGCCATCTCCATTTCAGGTTCCTGCTCCTCCTCCTTGTCTTCCAGCTGTTGCTCCTCCTCCTCCACCTCCTCCAAAGAGGCTGTGCGATGTGCGCCTTGCTCCTCATGCAGCTCCAATCCTCACTGCTGCGCTATGTTGTGCAGTGTGCAGCAATCGACAATGATTCTGGAGACCCTGGCAGGTGTGTAATGAAGGGCTCCTCCAGATCTGTGAAGGCATCTGAAGCGCATCTTGAGCATGCCTATTGTTTGCTCTATGACACATCTGGTGGACATGTGGCTTTCATTGTAACGCTCCTCGGCCTCATTACTTGGCCTCCTCAAGGGTGTCATGAGCCACGTCCTCAGTGGATAGCCCTTGTCTCCAAGCAGCCAGCCGGTAAGTTTGTTTGGAGGTTCGAGGAGCTGAGGGAGGGTGGACAGGTGCAGCACGAAAGAATCATGAAAGCTGGTAGGTAATCTGGCGCACACATGCAGGATCATCTTTCTATGGTTGCAGACGAGCTGCACATTAAGGGAGTGGAAGCCCTTGTGGTTCACAAACACTCCTGGGTGATGTGGGGGTGCCCTGATGGCCACGTGTGTGCAGTCGATGCCCTGCACCTGTGGGAAGCTAGCCAGAGCAGCAAGGCCGAGCACCTGCTCAGTAACACTGGCTTCATCAGTGGCAAAGTTGATATAATTGGCTGCCTTGTTAAACATGGCATCGGTGACCTGGGTGATGCATCTGTGGGTGGCCGACTGCGAGATGCCGCAAATGTCTGCTGCAGATCCCTGAAAGGAGCCTGAGGCAAAGAAGTTGAGGGTGCTGGTGACCTTGACAGCCATTGGTAAGGTGTGTCCACCAGGTCCTCTGGGCTGCAGGTCTGGTTCCAGTAAGCTGCAAATGTCTGGGATGACCTGGGGCAATAGCCTGAGCCTCCTTTGGCACTGCTGCTCAGTCATGTTGAGGAAGCTCATCCTCTGCCTGTAAACCCTGTACTGGGGGTATCGCCTCCAGCGCGGTGAAACCCTGTGGTGATCCCCTCTCGCCTGTGGAGCATCAGGTTGGTTGCTGCTGCTGCTGGTGATGCTCATCTTGGTCCCATTCTGAGGACCAAGGTGAGACAGTATAAGAGGCACCCATGCTGATGTTGTAGATGGCAGGTCAAGTAGCGATCAGCAGGCCAATCCCTCAATGTTCTAATACAGACTAGCAATGTGCTGAGAGTGGCTTCTGATGTTGGAGAAATGAGCTGCAAACTCCAGAAACCTAAATCTGTGCACAAAATGGAGTCAGCAAGAGCCCTTCCCTTAGGCAAGGAAGCAGGTGTAAGGTACGTGTATTTATGTGGTTTTCCCAGCTGTCACTTAATGCACTTGCACAACGGCCACTGAGCTTCTGCCTCCCCTTCACAGGCGAGGTTCCCGAGCTGCGTGAATCCCGTGCTCATGCCCTTAAATTCAGAAGCTGCTGTTAAAAACCCTCTTAATAGTCCGATAACAAGCAGTTAATGAGTTGAATTAGGTCGCCTGCCTCTGCCGATCGGGTCCATGGAGCGCTGGGAAACATGTCTAAGTTAAAGGTGCGAGGAGGCAGGATGACGGCGGGGTCCCAGCGCGCTGCCTATATCCACGATTTTTACAGCCGACCTGCCTCCAAACCCACACGCATGGCAACGGGAAAATTCCAGCCAGAGGTTCTACCAATGACAGCAAACAGAACTCATGACCGAAACTACAGCAAAGTCTCCCAATAAAAGCAGGATTATTTCTCCAGCAAATGCAATGAGTGGAGGATAGTTACATAATACAAATTATGTGCGTAAAATCAATCCCAGTCGCTTACGGCAGTGATTGACGGGCGAATTACCCAATCATCTCCATTCTGGCCGGGACTTGTGGTGTCACTATATGCAGCCCTTTGCCCCAAGAAATCCTTTATATCCAAGCACAATAAGAGGAAATTTCTAAATAAAAATAAGTCACAGAAAAAAAACGACTCCTGCAATCCACATCTTCACAATTTGCTGCACACAGATCTCTTCTCTCTCAACCTTTGACCCACTTCCAGAGCTGCAACATCCAACCCTCAACCAACGCCACCAAAACTGAGTAATTGGGGGCCTTTCACCTAATTACTGCTTGTGGGGCTTGGCTGTACACATTTATTTCAGAAATACTCTTGCCCTCCCAGCCAACAGTGCAATTATAACTGTTCATCTCAAGAAAACCAGGATTAGGCTGTGCAATTTAGCTGCTGGGGGAAAAAAAACCTCTGCAAATTTATAGGTTTACACAAGAAACCATTGTGGTTGGATTTAGGCTCCGATTCACAATTACACTTTCTGTGAGCCTTCCTAGAATGGTCTCTTTGATGACTCAGAATTGTCTTCCACGCTTGGATTGAATATTTATTATACTTGGTTATGCTACCTTATATGCTTTGCATACTTAAATATGTTAATTGTAACGATGCTATTCCCCAATCACTCAATCACAATAATTCAGTTTAAATAAAATGCTGAAGGCTAATTTGTTCTGCTGTGAAGCAGAATATGGATGAATTAAACTAAGTCGGCCCAATTTATACATGCAGATTATGTTGATTATAAAATGCTCATTACTAACAAACAGTAAATACCTATTCAGTAGGCAGAGTAGATTGGCATTGAAATGTATTTTGAACTTTCTACCCATTATTTCAATAGATAGAATATGCCAGTTCTGAGCACTGAGCTCCATTAAAAAAAACAGTTTTCATGCATTACTCAATTGTTTCTGGCTATGCACTCAGGTGACTCCAACTCTTAAGCAAATTGACATTTATGTTTCTGTACTTAAAGTTGTCTCTCTTTAAATAACCATTAATAAAAGGGATAGTAGTGCCAATAAAATAGAATTCTATCCCATATGATGCAGGTCAGTGAAATTGCCCACAACAAATCATTTCTGATTCATTGCTCTTGGTCACATATTTGGAATGCAACAAAAATCTGTTAGCAACTCCCGTCCACCTGCTCCAAATAGTGTAGTGCAAATTAGGCAGCGTCCTGCTCTGAGGAGGCAGACTGGCAAGTACCAAACCTGTTTAATGTACTCGTGCAGTACATGTGAATGTGAGCTCGTGCAGTGGTCTAGCCAGGTGATCCAGTCAGTAGCTGATGCGCCATCAATCTGGAGTGTAGTCCTCGTGGGTGATGGTCCAAGGCGAGCCGGCTGCTGGGGTTGGATATCGGGTCATGGGGGGGGGGTGGTAATGGGTAGTGGGTTACAGCGGTCCCCGAGGGTGTCGTGGGGGGGTGGTGATGGGTAGTGGGTTGCAGCGGTCTCCGAGGGTGCGAGGTCTCGTATGGAGACTGTGTCCTCCCGCCCGTCCGGGTACGCAATGTAAGCGTACTGGGGGTTGGCGTGGAGGAGGTCGACCCTCTCAACCAGGGGGTCCATTTTATTGGTCCTCACGTGTCTTCTCAGTAGTACCGGCCCTGGGGACGTCAGCCATGGCGGTAACGCTGTCCCCGATGTGGACTTCCTTGGGAAGACAAACATTTTCTCGTGAGGGGTGGCATTGGTGGCAGTGCAGAGCAGTGACCGAATTGAGTGGAGCGCATCGGGGAGCACCTCCTGCCAGCGGGAGGTCGGAAGGCCCCTAGACTTTAAGGCTAGTAGGGCGGCCTTCCAAACTGTTGCATTCTCTCTTTCCACCTGTCCGTTCCCCCGGGGGTTGTAACTGGTGGTCCTGCTTGTGGCTATACCCCTAGCGAGCAGGTACTGGCGGAGTTCGTCGCTCATAAACGATGAGCCCCGGTCGCTATGGATATAGCTGGGGAAACCGAACAGGGTGAAGAGGCTGTTCAGACATTTAATGACCGTGGCACTGGTCATGTCCGGGCAGGGGATAGCGAACGGGAAATGGGAGTACTCATCAATGATGTTGAGGAAGTACGCATTGCGGTCGGAGGAGGGGAGAGGCCCTTTAAAATCAACGCTCAGGCGCTCGAAAGGGCGAGTGGCTTTTATCAGGTGGGCTCTGTCTGGTCTATAAAAGTGCGGTTTGCACTCAGCGCAGAATTGGCAGTTCCTGGTCATGGTCCTGACCTCCTCAATGGAGTAAGGCAGGTTGCGGGCCTTGATGAAGTGGAAGAACCTGGTGACCCCCGGGTGGCAGAGGTCATTGTGGAGGGCCCTCAGCCTATCGATCTGCGCGCTGGTGCAGGTGCCACGCGATAGGGCATCTGGGGGTTCATTGAGCTTCCCGGGCCGGTACAAGATCTCGTAATTGTAGGTGGAAAGTTCGATTCTCCACCTCAAGATCTTGTCATTTTTGATTTTGCCCCTCTGCTTGTTGTTGAACATAAAAGCAACTGAACGCTGGTCAGTGAGCAGGGTAAATCGTTTTCCGGCCAGGTAGTGCCTCCAATGACGCACAGCCTCCACAATAGCCTGGGCCTCCTTCTCGACCGCGGAGTGTCTGGTCTCCGGGCCCTGGAGGGTTCGTGAGAAGAATGCCACAGGTCTCCCCGCCTGATTAAGGGTGGCGGCCAGAGCGAAGTCAGACGCATCGCTTTCCACCTGGAAGGGAATGGATTCGTCCACTGCGTGCATGGTGGCTTTGGCAATGTCCTCCTTGATACGGTGGAAGGCCGAGCGGGCCTCTGCCATCAGGGGAAAAGAGGTGGATTTGATCAGCGGACGGGCTTTGTCTGCATAGTAGGGGACCCACTGGGCGTAGTAGGAAAAAAACCCTAGGCACCTCTTCAGAGCTTTTAGGCAGTGGGGCAGTGGGAGTTCCATAAGGGGACGCATCCGGTCCGGGTCGGGACCGATGACCCCGTGTTCCACAACACAGCCAAGGATGGCGAGGCGGTCTGTGCGGAATATGCGCTTCTCCTTGTTATATGTCAGGTTCAGGAGTTGGGCGGTGCGGAGGAATTTCTCGAGGTTTGCGTCATGGTCCTGCAAGTCATGGCCGCAGATGGTCACATTGTCTAGGTAAGGGAAAGTGGCCTGCAGCGCGTTTTGATCGACCATCCGGTCCATCTCCCTTTGGAAGACGGAGACCCCGTTGGTAACGCCAAAGGGAACCCTAAGGAAGTGATAGAGGCGGCCGTTTGCCTCAAAAGCAGTATACTGGCGGTCTTCGGGGCGGATGGGGAGCTGGTGGTACGCTGATTTCAGGTCAATGGTCGAAAAGACGCGGTACTGCGCGATCTGGTTGACCATGTCAGCTCTGCGGGGGAGTGGGTAGGCGTCCAGCAGGGTGTAGCGGTTTAGTGTTTGGCTGTAGTCGATGACCAGGCGTTGTTTCTCGCCGGTCTTAATGACCACAACCTGGGCTCGCCAGGGGCTGGAGCTGCCCTCAATAATCCCCTCCTTCAGGAGCCGCTCCACTTCGGTTTTGATGAAAACCCTGTCCCCGGCACTGTATCGCCTGCTCTTTGTGGCAATGGGCTTACAGTCGGGGGTGAGGTTAGCAAACAGTGGGGGGGGTGGGACTCTGAGTGTGGAGAGGTTGCATCTGGTGCGCGGCGGGCAATTTGGAGGCTGCTGGCTGCGGACTGTGAGTGGGGGGAGGGGGCCACCGTACGCCATCGTAACGCTTTTGAGGTGGCACTGGAAATCCAACCCCAGTCGAACGGCAGCGCAAAGTTGGGGCAGGACCAGGAGTTTAAAATTATTGAACACAGTCCCGTCTACTACTGGTGTCACCACGCAGTAGCCGCCAATGTCCGCTGACTGGGACTCGGCGGCCATAGAAATCCGCTGGTGCGCAGGCAGGACTGGGAGAGAGCAACGCCGCACCGTGTCGGGGTGGATGAAGCTCTCTGTGCTCCCGGAGTCAAAAAGGCAGTTTATTGCATGGCCGTTTACCTTAACGTCCATTTTGGACCGAGCTAGTTGGTGCGGTCTCGTTTGGTCCAGCGTAACAGAGGCCAGCGTAGGGGTCGGTGTGTCACTGCGGGTATCAGATGGGGGGGGGTTGGCGGCCTGCTGCGTCCCGGCTGGTGTCCAAGATGGCGGCGTCCATGATTCCCATGTGGCTGGAGTCGTCCAAGATGGCTGCTGCTGCGGTGGTTCGCACATGGCTGGGGAGGCCCAAGATGGCGGCTCGCACGGCCCACACGCGGCGCTGCTGGCGTTCGGGGTGGCTTTGGCCTTGCAGACACTAGCGTAGTGTCCCTTTTTCCCGCAGCCCGAGCAGGTCGCATTCTTCGCCGGGCAGCGCGCTCTGGGGTGTTTGGCCTGGCCACAGAAGTAGCATTTCTGGCCTTGGGATACTGCTGTCTGGCTTTGGGACACTGCTGCGGTGGTTGGGCCGTTGTTGGGCTGTGGCTGGGGCGGCACGGTGCTATGGGGCTGTCCTACCATGTCCCAGGTTGTCGTTCCCCGCGGCGTCCACGGTGCAGAGGAGTAGGCATCCATGCCCCGGTAGGCTGTGTCCAGCGTTAGTGCGATTTCGGAGGCTTTGTCGAGGGTGAGGTCACTCTGCTCCAGCAGTCGCTGTCGGGTGTAGTTGGACCTGTGGCCCGCTACGAAGGCATCCCGGATCAGTTCCTCCGTGTACTTAGTGGGCGTTACCGCCTTACACCCACAGGCCCGGCCAAGCACGGACAGTGCTTGGAGGTATTCCTCAGTCGATTCCCCAGGTTGTTGCTTGCGACTCCCCAGGAGGTGCCTGGCGTAAACTTCGTTCACAGGGCACGTGTACTGGGTCTTGAGGAGCTGGAGGGCGGCTGTGTATGAGGTCGCGTCCCGGATGACTGAGTACACTCGGTGGTTCACCTTGGAGATCAGGACAGACAGTTTGTTCGCATCCGTTACGACCGCAGTGGAGGCAGTCAGGAATGCCTCGAAGCACATGAGCCAGTGAGCAAACTTGGTGGAAGCGTCCGCTTCCCGACTGTCCAGGTCCAGGCATGCTGGTGTGAGGATCTTCTCCATTATAAAAAATTTAGTTAATAAAATTGATGCGCCATCAATTACTCAAAAGACTGAGGTTAAGCGAGTAACAACCAGGCTTTTATTAACTAAAGAATGAAGGTCTAGTCTCGAGTGGTCGACCCGTCCAGAATACTAAGGGACTGGGAGGTAGTCACTTATATACCTGGAATAGTGGGAGGAGTCAGCCGAGGCATGTCCAGACCTGTACCTAGTGGAATACACATACACATACAGACAGGTATAACAGTGGTTTACCACAGTAGCTGAGGCCTATAAATCAGGGAGGTACTGGATTCGATCACCAGTCCATGCTGAGGTAGTTGCTCTTTTTGGGGGTGACAAAATGGCCATTACAATTGGCCTCAGTGCCCTCAGGTTATGGTGGTGGGGGTGGGGAGGGGAAAGAAAAAAAATAACGAGCTGGGTTCCTGCTCCTAATCGCAACCCAGCGACTCTGCTGGAACATGTGTGTGTGTGAGCAGCAAGGCAGGACAGGAATGAATACCTTGGAGGATTCCGCACAATCCACCGTCTCACTGACATTCACCATCGAGGCTCACAAGTAACAGCTCAAAAGCAAAATACTGCAGATTGAAATAAAAACTGAAATGTGAAATAAAGACAGAAAATGCTGGAAATACTCAGCAGGTCAGGCCGCATCTGTGGAGCGAGAAACAGGGTCAACCTTTCCTCAGAATCGACCTGAAATATTGGGGATAATTTTAACCCCCAAAAATGGGTGGCTTTGGGTCGGGTGAGAAGTAAAAATGTAAAAACTTTCAAGCAGAAACCCAAACCGCCTGGAACCCGCCCACTTCTGGTTTTAATGAAGGTGGGACGAGATGCGGGTGACCAATCCGCTCTCAGGAAGCGGGTCGGTCATGAAACCTTTTAAGGAGGCTGTGTGTCTTCATTTTAACAAAGTTTGTATTTTTTACTGCCGTCGTCCGGGTTTCCCAGGCCCTGGGAAACCCAGCAGGTTAAAGGAGGCGAGTAGGGCTGGATCCATAAGGTAAGTGCCTTTACAGCACTGCTTGTGGGCCAGGAGGAGCAGGAGTGTTTCCGCCAGGCTCAACAAGCTTACCTGTAAACCACCCTCCCATGATCTTCCCCCGAACTCCCCATCACCGACCCTCCGATCTTCCATGACCCGCCCAACAATGCTCTACAACCTGCCCCCCCCCCCCGATGATCTCTGCGCCCCCCCCCTTCCCCACCACCACTAAACTTACCTGCTCCTCAGCTGCGGTCATTTCCAAAGCCTTCCTTGCCCAACGGGCAGCCAAACCTGTCAATCAGGCCGGCTTTCTTGGCGGGGAACCTTGTAAGATTCTTTTTGTGATATCTTTGATTCCAAAAGATTTGGCATTGACCCAAATTGGTAGCAGAGATGAAAACCTTATTTCTTGATTTTATTCAGTACAAGCAAGGGTCAACATCCCATACGGTGTCTTAAGTAGCAGTAACGAAGCATAAAGCATAGTCATACTACCCTGTCATTCCTTGGGTAAAAGTCACGGAGAAGTTGTTTGCACCCTCTTGCATGATCCTCTGGATTCACTATTCTCATCTCTGGGTGTCCCACACCCTCGGCCACGATCCCCCGAGTCCGCTATTCTCGCCTCTAGGTGTCAGGCCCCAGTCTTTTACAGTTAATCCTTCCTGGGATCTCCTTTTTATACCTTTTCTTTCCATTCAAACCTATGGGGGGAGAAATTCAGTTGTCTGCGCCTCCCGTTAGTGCCTTAAGAGGGCGCTAATGGGGCGCAAAGCAACTAGCGTTCAGGCGCGGCGATGTTTGTGCTGCTCGCGAAATTAACTAGACATTTTGAGGCGGCGCTAAACACTGCCGCCACGATCTCCTACGCCGGCAGTCAAGTGTGCAACGCCCCAGTAGCGCCCCAGACCGGATATTGAGTGGCGTCCCCTGCCTTACCGCCTGCTGCTAGCAATGACAGGTTGAGGGGAGCGTTTTGCAGTCAGGAAGGGACTGGGGGAGCGCTATTTAAAGGCGACCGCTTCCTGCCTTTTTTTGTTGGTGACATTTTTGCACCACGCATTCTGAGAGAGCGAGAGAGAGACTTCTGGAGAGATTCAACGCTGTGTGAAGGAGTTTTGGGTACTGAGCAGCACTTTGCAGATTGGTTTTGATTTGCCCTTCCTTGTATCGATTTAGAAGAGACTATGGGGGCTGCACTCTGAGCTCTTTCCCTGGTTCTCTCCATTGTTCTTTCCAGCAGATTTGATGTACAGTCTCTCCAGGCCGAGATTCAAGGCTGCAATGAGCAGGATGTGGATGGAGAGCATGATCGACCCTCCCCTTTAAGATAAAAACAGAAAATGCAGGAGAAACTCAGCAGGTCAAGCAGCATCTGTGAAGAGAGAAACAGAGTTAACATTTCAGGTCGATGACCATTCGTCAGAACTCCCCTTTAAGAATTGGATGGTGCCAGTGTGTCTGTGTTCCATTGCTGACTGACATCACATGAGCTTCGCCAGCGCTATGAGGTAGCGCCTCGCTCCTTGGCCTTTGCGCCTTAAGACAGGTGTGAAGCGCCTGATTTAGCGCTCCAATCACATCCAGGGGCGATAAAAGCCAAGTTTGCTGTCGGAGGCGATAATTAGCGCCAGGCATTAAACTTTGCGCACGGCCGATAATGGCGCCCCAAATGGGGCGTTACTGAATTTTTCCCCCATGGAATCTTACTGAACCATTCACTGACATATTTAACCTTCTTCTTTCTTTCCATTGGGTCTCCTGTGTCACCTAACCTTACCTAGGCTCATTCTTAACATAGAACATAAGAACATAAGAAATAGGAGCAGGAGTAGGCCAATTGACCCCTCGAGCCTGCTCTGCCATTCAATAAGATCATGGCTGATCTGATCCTAACCGCCAATCTACTATGACAGGACTATCTCCTGAATCGAACAGCATTAGACACACGAAAACAGGAGCAGGATCAGGCTACACGGCCCCTGGGCCCGCTCCGCTACCCACAGGGCCATGACCTATCCGAACCTAGACTCATGTCCAAATTCCTGCCCGCTCCCCATAACCCTTAATTCCCTTTTCTACTAGGAAACTGTCTATTTCTGTTTTAAATTTATGTAATGATGTAGCTTCGACAGCTTTTTGGGGCAGCATATTCCATGGACCTACCACCCTCTGAGTGAAGTAGTTCCTCCTCATCTCAGTTTTGAAAGAGCAGCCCCTTATTCTAAGACTATGCCCCCTAGTTCTAGTTTCACCCATCATCTGGAACATCGTCCCTGCATCCACCCGATCCAACCCCTTCATAATCTTATATGTTTCAATAAGATCGCCTCTCATTCTTCTGAACTCCAATGAGTAGAGTCCCAATCTACTCAACCTCTCCTCATATGTCCATCCCCTCATCCCCGGGATTAATCGAGTGAACCTTCTTTGTACTGACTCGAGAGCAAGTATGTCCTTTCTTAAGTATGGACACCAAAACTGTATGCAGTATTCCAGGTGCGGTCTCACCAATACTTTGTACAACTGAAGCAATACCTCCCTATTTTTATATTCTATCCCCCTAGCAATGAAAGCCAACATTCCATTGGCCTTCTTAATCACTTGCTGCACCTGCATACTAACCTTTTGAGTTTCGTGCACCAGGACCCCCAGATCCCTTTGTACTTCAGTACTTTCAAGTTTCTTGCCATTAAGATAATAACTTGCTCTACGATTTTTCCTGCCAAAGTGCATAACCTCACACTTTCCAGTATTGTATTCCATCTGCCAAATCTCTGCCCACTTACTTAGCCTGTCTATGTCCCCTTGCAGGTTTTTTATGTCCTCCTCACTCACTACTTTCCCTCCCATCTTAGTATCATCTGCAAACTTTGATGTGTTACACTCGGTCCCCTCCTCCAAATCGTTAATATAGATTGTAAAGAGTTGGGGACCCAGCACTGACCCCTGCGGAACACCACTGGTTACTGATTGCCAGTCTGAATATGAACCATTTATCCCAACTCTCTGCCTTCTGTTAGATAGCCAATCCTCTATCCATGCCAGAATATTACCCCCAATCCCGTGATTTTTTATCTTAAGCAATAATCTTTTGTGTGGCACCTTGTCAAATGCCTTTTGGAAGTCTAAATACACTACGTCCACTGGTTCACCTTTATCCACCCTATATGTTACTTCCTCAAAGAACTCCAGCAAATTTGTCAAACATGACTTCCCCTTCATAAAACCATGCTGACTTTGTCTTATTAAATTATGATTATCCAAATGTCCTGTTACTGTCTCCTTAATAATGGACTCCAAAATTTTACCTACCACAGATGTTAGGCTAACCGGTCTATAGTTTCCAGCCTTCTGTCTACTGCCCTTTTTAAATAAGGGTGTTACATTAGCAGTTTTCCAGTCTGCCGGGACCTTTGCTGAGTCCAGGGAGTTTTGGAAGATTATTACCAATGCATCCACAATCCCTACCGCCACTTCCCTCAAAACCCTGGGATGTAAGCCATCAGGTCCAGGTGATTTATCCGCCTTGAGTCCCATTATTTTACCAAGTACTACTTCCTTAGTGATTTTAATCGTATTTAGCTCCTCCCCCCCTATAGCCCCCTGCTTGTCAAGTGTTGGGATATTCTTGGTGTCCTCTACTGTAAAGACTGATACAAAATATTCATTCAGTGTTTTTGCCATCTCCATATTTCCCACCATTAATTTCCCAGTCTCATCCTCTAAGGGACCAACATTTACTTTAGCCACCCTTTTTCTTTTTATATAACTATAAAAACTCTTACTATCTGTCTTTATATTTTTTGCTAATTTACTTTCATATTCTATCTTCCCTTTCTTAATCAATCTTTTTGTTATTTTTTGCTGTCTTTTAAAGTTTTCCCAATCCTCTATCCTCCCACTAGATTTGGCTACCTTATATGCCCTTGTTTTTAGTCGAATACTATCCTTAATTTCTTTACTTAGCCACGGATGGCTGTCTTTTCTTTTACACCCTTTTTTTCTCAGTGGAATATACTTTTTTTGGAATTTGTAAAATAACTCCTTAAATGTACACCACTGATCATGTATCGTCTTATCCTTTAACCTATTTTCCCAATCCACTTTACTCAATTCCGCTCTCATACCTTCGTAGTCTCCTTTATTCAAGCTGAGCACGCTTGTTTGAGATACAGCCTCCTCACCCTCTAACTGAATATGGAATTCAACCATGTTATGGTCACTCATTCCAAGGGGATCCTTTACTAGGACATTTTTAATTAATCCTGTCTCGTTACACAGGACCAGATCTAAGGTTGCTTGCCCCCTGGTTGGTTCAGTTACATACTGCTCAAGAAACCCATCCCTAATACACTCAATGAACTCATCCTCAAGGCAGCCCTGCCCAATTTGATTCGTCCAATTTATATGATAGTTAAAATCCCCCATAATTATAGATGTTCCCTTATTACAAGCCTCAACTATTTCCTGATTGATACTCCGTCCAACCGAGTTGCGACTGTTCGGAGGCCTATATACTACACCCACTAGTGTTTTTTTCCCCTTATTATTCCTTATCTCCACCCAAACTGTTTCATTATCCTGATCCTTTGACCCAATATCATTTCTCTGTATTACAGTGATTCCTTCCTTTATTAACATAGCCACCCCACCTCCCCTTCCTTCCTGCCTGTCCTTCCTGATTGTTAAATAACCTGGTATGTTTAATTCCCAGGCATTGTCACCCTGCAGCCATGTTTCTGTAATGGCCACAAGATCATACCCATATGTAGCTATTTGTGCCTTTAACTCGTCTATTTTGTTACGAATGCTACGTGCATTCAGATAGAGAACTTTCAAATATGTTTTGTGACACTTAGTTCCTGCTATTGCCCTTTTTATTACTTTACCTTTTACTCCACACCTTCTACCCCTTCCTGACACGCTCTGGTTTTTAATTTCCCCACTGCTACCTAAGTCTTTGACCTTCTCTGTTGTCATTTTTATTATTTGCTCTCTAGGAACCTCCCCCCCACTAGTTAGTTTAAAGCCCTCTCTACAGCCCTAGTTATATGATCCGCCAGGACTCTAGTCCCAGCACTGGCCAAGTGAAGCCCGTCCCAACGGAACAGCTCCCTCCTGTCCCAGTGCTGGTGCCAGTGTCCCAGGAAGCAAAACCCATTTCTCCCACACCAGTCTTTGAGCCACGCATTTAACTCTCTTATTTTATTTGTCCTAGCCAAATTCGCTCGTGGCTCAGGTAATAATCCAGAGATTATTACCCTTGTGGTTCTGCTTTTTAATTTGGCCCCTAGCTGCTCAAACTCCCTCAGCAGAACCTCCTTCCTTGTCCTATCTATGTCGTTGGTACCAACATGGACCACGACAACTGGATCCTCCCCCTCCCACTCCAAGTTTCTGTCCAGCCCAGAGGAGATGTCCTTAACCCTTGTGTGGTTTCCCTCAGTAGCTAAGCTATTTTAAAAACAATGCATAAAGCATTAGTTTTTTAAGTTATATGCAGGCCCCCTCCTTATCTGTCTGTTCTGCTACCTTATCAGTCTGGTTTCTGCTGCTGTACAGATAGCAGGCCATCTGTGCCCTATTATTTTCAAACGTTCATAGCCTTGTGATTTCCAAGGTCTCACAATACTGTTCAGTTTCAATGCTCTATTGTCTATGCTGATAAGGTGTGTGTGCTCTTTATTAAAGTCAGTCAAGCTAGCTTATTTTCCACCTACCATTGCTGCTAAGCTATTTATGATGGGTTACTTTGCTTTGTGAGCTAATTATAATTGCATATATGTGTGTTTACATAAAGTAAGTATTAATAAGCAAATCAATGAGTTAATAAGGAAATTAACTATAATCTCAGAACCTGGGGAAAAAAATCACACATGCTGTGGAGTTAAAATTGCTCAGCGTTCAGGGAAACAAGCACTATCAGGTTTCCCGAACATAACTCCTCCCCCCACCCCCCCCCCCCAGCCCCACTCTGAAACCCCGCCCCAGTAAATATCAAGGCCATTAACTCTGTTTCTTTCTCCACAGATGCTGCCTGGCCTGCTGAGTGTTTCCAGCATTGCCTGTTTTTATTTCAGGTTGGCGCAGGTTCCTGGAACTTCTACCCCAGCACGCAATCAACATTTACGTGGAGAAGGGCGAGGGGAAGAATTGGAAAATTGTCTGGACAAAAATGAATTTAATTAAGTACCCACCGACTGCATCCTCAAAATGTATTATTTGAGTCTCTGCCGGTGCTGTTCTGAACTGGCCACTAGGAGGTGTGAAGAACAGACCATTTTTTTCAGTTAAAAAGGGATAAATGAACTCTAACTATTCCAAGCACAATTTATCAAAAATTGTAAACAACAGCTTGCATTTCTATGATGCTTTTAACAAAGAAAAATGTCTCAAAGCACATCATAGTGTCATCACCAACATTTTTTAAAATTAAGAACCTTAATATTAAAAAAGA
The DNA here is from genome assembly GCF_052327205.1 of Somniosus microcephalus. Classification (NCBI taxonomy): domain Eukaryota; kingdom Metazoa; phylum Chordata; class Chondrichthyes; order Squaliformes; family Somniosidae; genus Somniosus; species Somniosus microcephalus. The sequence goes on along the minus strand of NC_140998.1, from coordinate 125,543,081 downwards.
TTGTTATACACAAATGATTCACAGTAGGCAAAATGGGATAGTAAGAATATGACATAATTTTTCTTTGGAAGCGTCGATTTCCCTACTTCTACACTCTGGTTTCATAAGGAACCAAGGCCTAGAAATTCGTCTTGGGTGGTGGCACAAAATGGGCAGTATCGGATTGACCACTCGTTATACACCACGCCTGCCCACTGAATATTAGATGCTGCGTATAATGGGCAGCCAGTCTGAAATCGCCCGTTTTGCACTACTGCCCGAGACGAATTTCTAGACCATGCATATTTTAACAGTCTGGTGCCAGAGGACTGCTAACATTGTGCCATTGTTTAAAAAGGCATGGATTTGTTAAGGGAAGGTCGTGTCTGACTAACTTGATTGAATTTGAGGAGGTAATGAGCAGGGTCGATGAGGGTAGTGCGTTTGGTGTAGTCTACATGGATTTTAGCAAGGCTTTTGACAAGGTCCCACATGGCAGACTGGTCAGAAAAGTAAAAGCCCATGGGATCCAAGGGAAAGTGGCAAGTTGGATCCAAAATTGGCTCAGTGGCAGGAAGCGAAGGGTAATGGTCGACGGGTGTTTTTGTGACTGGAAAGCTGTTTCCAGTGGGGTTCCACAGGGGTCAGTACTAGGTCCCCTGCTTTTTGTGGTATATGTCAATGATTTAGACTTCAATGTAGGGGACATGATTAAGAATTTTGCAGATGATACAAAAATTGACCGTGTGGTTGATAGTGAGGAAGAAAGCTGTAGACTGCAGGAATATATCAATGGACTGGTCAGGTGGGCAGAAAGGTGGCAAATGGAATTCAATCTGGAGAAGTGTAAGGTAATGCATTTGGGGAGGGCTAACAAGGCAAGAGAATACACTATAAATGGTAGGATACTGAGAAATGTAGAGGAACAAAGGGACCTTGGAGTGCAGGTCCACAGATCCCTGAAGGTAGCAGGACAGATAGATAAGGTGGTTAAGAAGGCATATGGGACACTTTCCTTTATTAGCCGAGGCATAGAATATAAGAGCAGAGCGGTTATGCTAGAACTGTATAAAATACTAGTTAGGCCATAGCTAGAGTACTGCGTACAGTTATGGTCACCACAGTACAGGAAAGATGTGATTGCACTAGAGAGGGTACAGAGGAGATTTACGAGGATGTTTCCAGGACTGGAGAATTTTAGCTATGAGGAAAGATTGGATAGGCTGGGTTTGTTTTCTTTGGAACAGTGGAGGCTGAGGGGAGACTTAATTGAGGTGTATAAAATTATGAGGAGCCTAGATAGAGTGGACAGGAAGCATCTATTTCTCTTAGCAGAGAGGTCAATAACCAGGGGGCATAGATTCAAAGTAATTAGTAGAAGGATTCGAGGGGAGTTGAGGAGAAATGTTTTCACCTAGAGGGCGGTGGGGTCTGGAACTCACTGCCTGAAAAGGTGGTAGAGACAGAAACCCTCATCATATTAAAAAAGTATTTGGATATGCACTTGAAGTGCCATAACCTACAAGGCTACGGACCAAGAGCTGGAAAGTGAGATTAGGCTGGATAACTCTTTTTCGACTGACACAATGGGCTGAATGGCCTTCTTCTGTGCCGTAAATTTCTATGATTCTATGATTCTATAGAAAGTTTATGTGTAGACAATTTTTTTAAGAATTGCATTTTTTACGCAAGAACAAGGGCCTAGAAATTCCATATTGTAGCAAAGGCCGTTAAGGTCAGTTTTGTTGAAAAATGGTGGCCACCTCGCTGCCGCCCACTTCCGGCATGGGACATGGTGGCTGCCATTTTGGTGAGGGTCATAGTGCTGCCGTTGCCAGCGCTGGCCTCTCAAATTCAAATGAGCAGATCGTGACATCAATTGGCGTGCAACGCCTGATTTGATGCCACAACTGCTATCTTGGACGTCGCCGCACAACATAACACCCTCTCCTAACCATGCACGGAAAAACGTGCATGTAGCAGCCCTGAAAAGATGCTGTCAGTGCTTCTTAAAGGGACACACACAGCTTTCGGGTAATTTTGGATTTCAGCTTTTGGACTTTCTTTTATATTTTATTGAAATAGTGACTTGGTACAATACATTGAAAAAGTTACTAAAGTGTGCAGGGAGTGCTGCTCGATGCTTGCAAGGCTTTGGATGGTAAAGGAAGGCTTCTGAGAAGACAGAAAATGCTGGAAATACTCAGCAGGACAGGCAGCATCTGTGGAGAGAGAAACAGAGTTCACGGGCTCAATTTTGCCAAGCACGAGGAGGCGGGTTTGCAGGCGTGCGAGATGGTAAAATCGCAAAAAATGGCGGGCAGGCTCGATCCTGCCTCCATCCCACCTCCAAGCAATTTTTCCAAAGGCGTGTTTTCTGATCCCTTTTCCACCCCACCTCCAAGAGACGGGATAGGCCCTTACAGCCCTTAACAACCACTCTATTATCGCATTTTGAGAGGCCTTTCCGATTTTTAGACTTCCCCCATCCTCCACACCTCCTCTGGAACATGCCAGGTAATCCTGGCGGCCTCACAATTGGATTGCTTACTAACAGCTGCAGCTCCACCATTACAAAAGAGTTTTCATTGATGATCATTTGCAGGTGGCAGAACTTTGTTGTCTCAGGTCTGGGTGAACTTTTAGCAGGCCTACTCATTGTTGTGGAAGTTTGGAGCCATCTCCAGTGTGACCTCCTGGGAAACCCCTCTCCCCACCTTGACTGAGCGCTTCCTCAACTGAGGTACATACCAGAATCATGGCGACCATTTAATTCCTTTCCTCCTGGACATCAGATTCGGATGAAGACCAGCCGTGGCAGCAGCAAAACCATGAACAACAGCAGCACCAAAAGCAGGAGCATCAACAGGAGCGCCAAGCTGCTAATCACCCACCTGAAGCTGCACAGGCTAGACGGCGACAGCGTGCGACAACATTTCTGCCCGGGATGCAAGGGACGTACTCACCTTGGCCAGATTTGGTGAGCCTGCACAATCAAACACTTTTGTCTCGCACCTTCTTACCAGAGCAACCACAATGGACAAGAACCTACGGATTCCTAACATTCTGACCACCATACACGCAAGGCGCCCTAAGCCCTCAATGTAAAAATCTCATTTGTGAAATGACACAGGCCACAACTTCAACAGTTTGCCATCAAATCTGTTTATAATATAGAAACACAGAAACATAGAAGATAGGAGCAGGAGTAGGCCATTCGGCCCTTCGAGCCTGCTCCGCCATTCAATGAGATCATGGCTGATCATCCAAATTCAGTACCCTGTCCCTGCCTTCTCCCCATATCCCTTGATCCCTTTAGCCTTATATCCAACTCTTTCTTGAATATATTTAATGAACTGGCTGATGTGCCTCAATAATTCCGAGACTCGAAGTTAGCAGAACAAAACAAGGCTTTTATTAACTTAGAACGTAACACGTAAGAGAGAGAGATGTCTTCCTTCTGGAGACTGAGGCCAGACTGAGTTAGCTTACAAACGGGGCCAGGTATGGGCGGAGCCCTACACACAGCACATTCCAGCACATTCCAGTATACAATACAGCACATTCCAGTACACAATACAATGAGGTCTGGGGGAAGGGAAATGACACTGAAACCGATCTCAGTCACAGGCAGTGATGAATGGAAATATTTCATCACATTCACCCCTTCTATAGATTTAGTCTGTTCGGGGGTTTGATAGTCCTCTGCGACCGACGTGGCTGTTGCGGTGCCGCGGGTGTCGGCTGGGTGTCCCCGGTAGCCTCCTGGGTCTCTGCCGGGGGTGCCGCCAGGGTTGTTGAAGGGGTAGTTGGTGGGGGTGCCGTTGGTCGGTGTTCTTCCGGGGGTGATGAAAGAGTAGTGGGTGGGTAAGAGTTGCTGTGATCGTCGTTGCCGCTATTACCGTGGTTGTAGTCGATGCCGGCTGGGGCGACGTCTTTTATGGACACGGTGTCCTCCCTTCCGTCGGCGTGCCGGACATATGCGTATTGGGGGTTGGCATGGAGTAGGTGTACTGGCTCCACGAGAGGGTCCGTCTTGTGGCCCCTCACATGCCTTCGCACGAGTACCGGACCTGGGGTGGAGAGCCATGATGGCATGGATACGCCTGAGGTGGATTTCCGGGGAAAGACAAACATTCGTTCATGAGGCGTGGCATTAGTGGCCGTACACAATAGCGACCGTATCGAATGGAGCACATCCGAGAGGACTTCCTGCCAGCGGGAGATAGGGAGGCTCTTGGTCCTTAGAGCTAGAGTGACTGCTTTCCATACTGTCCCGTTCTCTCGCTCCACTTGGCCGTTACCCCGGGGGTTGTAGCTGGTGGTACGGCTTGTGGCGATCCCCCTGGACAGCATGTACTGGCGTAGCTCTTCACTCATGAAGGACGCCCCCCTATCCGTATGGATGTAGCTCGGCATACCGAACAGGCAGAACAGGCTGTTGAGGCATTTAATGACCGTGGCGCTGGTCATGTCTGGGCAGGGGAAGGCGAATGGGAACTGGGAGTATTCGTCCACAATGTTCAGGAAGTAAACATTGCGGTCGACGGACGGGAGGGGCCCCTTGAAATCTAAGCTGAGCCGCTCAAAGGGCCGTGTAGCTTTGATTAAGTGGGCTCTATCTGGGCGGTAGAACCGAGGCTTGCACTCAGCGCAAGTGCGGCAGTTCCTGGTCAGGGACCGAACTTCCTCAATCGAGTAGGGTAAGTTACGGGACTTTATGAAGTGGAACAGCCGCGTGACCCCTGGGTGACAGAGGTCGTTGTGGAGGGTCTGTAGCCGATCCCCGGTGGCGCTGGCACACATCCCTCATGAGAGGGCGTCAGGGGATTCGTTAAGGGCCCCTGGCCAGTAAATGATGTCGTACTCGAAGGTGGAGAGCTCGATCCGCCACCTAAGAATCTTATCATTTTTAATCTTCCCCCTCTGTTTACTATTGAACATAAACGCTACCGACCGCTGGTCGGTAAGTAGGGTGAAGCGTTTGCCGGCTAGGTAGTGGCGCCAGTGGCGCACTGCCTCCACGATGGCTTGGGCCTCCTTTTCCACGGAGGAGTGTCTGATCTCGGGCCCTTGGAGGGTCCTCGAGAAGAAAGCTATGGGCCGCCCCGCCTGGTTGAGGGTGGCCGCCAAGGCGAAGTCAGACGCATCACTTTCCACTTGAAATGGAGTGTTCTCGTCCACTGCCTGTAGCGTGGCCCGCTCAATATCCTGCTTAATGCTTTTGAAGGCGGCGTGGGCCTCAGCAGAGAGCGGGAAAGAGGATGCTTTCAAGAGGGGGCGGGCTTTGTCGGAGTAGTTGGGGACCCATTGGGAATAATAAGAAAATAACCCCAGGCACCTTTTCAGGGCTTTGGGAGTGTTGGGCAGGGGCAGCTCCCGTAGGGGGCGCAATCGGTCGGGGTCTGGTCCGATTTCCCCATTCTCCACCACGCTGCCTAGTATGCAGAGGCGCGTGGTGTTGTAAACGCACTTGTCCTCGTTGTAGGTGAGGTTGAGTTTTTGTGCGGTTTTCAGGAACCTCTCGAGGTTCGAGTCGTGATCCTGCTGGTTGTGACCGCAGATGGTGACGTTGTCGAGGTAGGGGAAGGTTGCCTGCAAGTGGTGGTCATCGACCATGCGGTCCATCTCCCTCTGGAAGACCGAGACCCCATTCGTCACCCCAAAGGGGACTCTGAGGAATTGGTAGAGGCGTCCGTTCGCCTCGAAGGCGGTGTACGGGCGGTCCTCTGGTCTGATAGGGAGCTGGTGGTACGCTGACTTGAGGTCGATGGTGGAGAACACCCGGTATTGGGCGATTTGGTTCACCATTTCTGATATGCGGGGTAGCGGGTAGGCGTCTAGTAGGGTGTACCTGTTGATCGTTTGACTATAGTCGATCACCATCCGTTTCTTCTCGCTATCCCTTACCACCACCACTTGGGCGCGCCACGGGCTATTGCTGCGTTCAATAATGCGCTCTTTCAGGAGCCTGTCTACCTCGGTCGCGATAAACCGCCTGTCCTCCCAGCTGTACCTCCTGCTTTTGGTCGCTATTGGCCGGCAGTTAGGGGTAAGGTTCGCGAATAGCGAAGGTGGCTTTACCTTCAGGGTAGCCAGACCGCACACTGTGAGGGGCGGCTGGGACCCACCGTACTTGAGCGTGATGCTTTGGTGGTTGCACTGGAAATCCAGGCCCAAGATCACGCTCGCACATAGGTTCTTCATGATTAATACTTTAAAATTATCATATACAGTTCTGTTAACGCACAATTGTACCGTGCAGTAACCCAGAATGGTCGATGTCTGGGTTTTGTCAGCCATAGAGATGGTACCCTGAGTAGGGACCACCTTTAGGGAGAGTTGTTGTGCCAGTTCTGGGTGGATAAAGCTCTCCGTGCTTCCACTGTCAATTAAGCATTTAACCCGGCACCCGTTTACCTCGATGTCCACCATTGATCTGGATAGCGGGTGCGGCCTGGTCTGGTCCACTGTGACCGATGCCACTGTAGGGCCCTGATCGATACAAGATGGCGTCCACGCTGTCTGCTCACAAGATGGCGGACCCCACGAGGTCGGGCAAGATGGCGTCCAAGATGGCCGCTCCCACGGCGCACACGCGGCGGTGGCGGGTTTTCCGGCGGTTGGTTTTCCGGCGGGGTTCCCTCTGCACACCTTCCCGAAGTGCCCCTTCTTACCGCACTTAAAGCAGGTGGTGCCTTTCGCCGGGCACAGGTTTCTGGTGTGCTTTGGCTGCCCGCAGAAGTAGCAGTTGGGTCCCTGACGCGTCGCGGCTGTCGTAGGGCTTCTGGGGGGAGAGCGGGGCCCAGCCGGTGTCGGGCTGTCGGGCGGGGAAGATGCCTTCCAAGATGGCGGTGCCCTCGGTGCACACGTGGCGGCGTGGACGGCGCGGGCTGAAGAGTAGGCATCCGAGTTTCTCTGGGCCACATCCAGGGATCGCGCGGTGTCCGCAGCCTGTTTCAGGTCCAACCCCGTTTTTTCCAGCAGTCTTTGCCAGATGTAAGTGGAGCTGAGGCCTGTGATGAAGGCATCGCGAACAAGCTCGTCAGTGTACACTGCGGCTTTTACATCTCGGCACTTGCAGTCTTTGCCAAGCATTTTCAGGGTGCTTAGGAACTCCTCCACCGACTCCCCAGGTCGCTGTGCGCGTGTGGCGAGCAGGTGCCTAGCATACACCTCATTCGTAGGCTGCTGGTAATGCGCCTTTAAGATGTCGCAGGCGGCCAGGTACGTCTCAGCGTCTTGGATGAGGGGGTAAACCCGGTGGCTTACCCAATTCCGCAGAATTCCGAGTCTCATCCTCGCAGCATCCGTAGCGTCTTTGACGGCTGCGGAATTGTCCAGTAAGAATTCCATACACTCAAACCAGTGTCCGAAGCGTGCTGATGCGTCCGGAGCATGTTGATCCAAATCCAAACGTTCGGGTTTCAGGAGTTGATCCATAGTGTTGAAAAATAAGTTAATAAAATTGATGTGCCTCAATAATTCCGAGACTCGAAGTTAGCAGAACAAAACAAGGCTTTTATTAACTTAGAACGTAACACGTAAGAGAGAGAGATGTCTTCCTTCTGGAGACTGAGGCCAGACTGAGTTAGCTTACAAACGGGGCCAGGTATGGGCGGAGCCCTACACACAGCACATTCCAGCACATTCCAGTATACAATACAGCACATTCCAATACACAATACAATGAGGTCTGGGGGAAGGGAAATGACACTGAAACCGATCTCAGTCACAGGCAGTGATGAATGGAAATATTTCATCACACTGGCCTCCACCGCCCTCTGTGGCAGAGAATTCCACAGGTTCACCACTCTCTGGGTGAAGAAATTCCTCCTCATTTCAGTCCTAAATGGCTTACCCCTTATCCTTAGACTATGACCCCTGGTTCTGGACTCCCCAGCCATCAGAAACATCCTTCCTGCATCTAGTCTGTCCAGGCCTGACAGAATTTTATAGGTTTCGATGAGATCCCCTCTCAATCTTCTAAACTCCAGTGAGTATAAGCCCAATCGACACAATCTCTCCTCATACGTCATTCCTGCCATCCCAGGTATCAGCCTGGTGAATCTTCGCTGCACTCCTTCCATCGCAAGAACATCCTTCCTCAGGTAAGGCGACCAAAACTGCACACAATACTCAAGGTGCGGTCTCACCAAGGCCCTGTACAACTGTAGCAAGACATCCTTGTAGCAAGAAAGCCCTGCAGCGGGTAGTCAAAACTGCCCAACGCATTACCGGCACCCGGCTACTGACCATAGAGCACATATACCAGAAACGCTGTTTACGGAGGTCACGGTCCATCATCAAAGACCCTACCCACCCCAGCCACAGTCTGTTCGCCCTCCTGCCATCTGGGAGACGCTACAGATGCATTCGCACCCGTACGACCAGATTTAGGAACAGCTTCTTTCCCAGGGCTGTCATCCTACAGAACTCCACAAATAAACTCTAAAGCCTGCACATCTGCCAATGCACTTTATTATGGTTATGTTTATGTTAATGTATTACAAGCCAAATGTATGTTGAATGTTTAAATGTCTTAATCTAAATGTACACTCTCGGGAGCTGCAAACCTACATTTCGTTGTACTGCACTTGTGCACTAACAATGACAATAAAGTTGATTATTATTATTATTATTATTGTTCCTGTACTCGAACCCTCTTGCTACGAAGGCCAACATACCATTTGCCTTCTTAACCGCCTGCTGCACCTGCATGCTTACCTTCAGCGACTGGTGCACAAGAACACCCAGGTCTCTTTGCACTTCCCCTTCTCCCAATCTATTGTCATTCAAATAATAATCTGCCTTCCTGTTTTTGCCACCAAAGTGGATAACCTCACATTTATCCACATTATAGTGCATTTGCCATGTTTCTGCCCAATCACCCAACCTGTCCAAATCGTACTGGAGTTTCACGACATCCTCCTCACAGCATACCCTCCCGCCCAGCTTTGTGCCGCCTGCAAATTTGGAGATATTACATCCAATTCCCTCGTCCAGATCATTAATATAGATTGTGAACAGCTGGGGTCCTAGGACCGATCCTTGCGGTACCCCACTAGTCACTGCCTGCCACTTGGAAAATGACCCATTCATTCCAACTCTTTGCTTTCTGTCCGCCAACCAGTTCTCTATCCAAGTCAATACCTTGCCCCCAATCCCATTTGCCTTAATTTTGCACGCTAATCTCTTATGTGGGACCTTATCGAAAGCCTTCTGAAAGTCCAAATACACCACATCCACTGGTTCTCCCTTATCTATTTTACCAGTTACATCCTCAAAAAATTCCAGTAGATTAGTCAAGCATGATTTACCTTTTGTAAATCCATGTTGACTTTGTCCGATCCTGTCACTGCTTTCCAAGTGCTCTGCTATTACATCTTTTATAATGGACTCTAGCATTTTCCCCACTACCGATGTCAGGCTTACTGGTCTATAATTCCCTGCTTTTTCTCTACCACCTTTTTTGAATAGTGGGGTAACATTAGCTACCCTCCAATCCATGGGTACTGTTCCAGAGTCTATCGAGTTCTGAAAGATGACCAGCAATGCATCTACTATTTCTAGGGCCACTTCCTTAAGTACCCTGGGATGTAGATTATCAGGCCCTGGGGATTTATCGGCCTTCAGTCCCATCAATTTTCCTAACACCATTTCCCTAAAAATACTGATTTCTTTCAGTTCCACCCTTTCATCAGACCCTATGTTCCCTGGCATCTCTGGGAGATTATTTGACAATGACAATGATGGCTGGTCCAAATACAAAACATCACAGCACCCAAGTGACTACTCTTGTGACGACTTGTGCGTTATCTTCCTCTTACGCGTGCTCCTACGTGGTGCTTCCCCTGTGGCTTCAGCAGATGTGGAGGTCCCTTGCTCACTTTCTTGCTGCTCCTGTCTCGATGCCTTTGGTGGCCGTCCTCTGGGGTGGCAAACCTGTGCGGGCTCACCAACAGTCTGCTGCTCCTGGATCTGTGCAGGGGCTGAAACACCCATCTCAGTTGGGTGAGGACTCTGGTGGGGCTCTGACCGAGGGCTCTGCAGTGGCATGGTCATGTGAGCACTTGAAGAGGAGCCCCCACTTCCTTGTTCTCTGCCATCAACATCTCTCTCATGGGTTAGCCCCACTTCAGAGCTAGCAAGTGGCTTGACAGCACCTTGCTGCACTTCAGAGGGGCCATGAGGACCCGTTTCTGCACTGGAAGTCCTACTCCAGAGGACGTCCATGAAGGTCTTGTTTGTATGCTCAATAGCTGACCATCGCTCCTCAAGAGATGTCATTCTGGTCTGTACAATTACCATGTTTTCCATACCCTGACGACTAAGCTCCTCCATGGACGTAGCCATCCTCTCCTCTATCGTAGCCATCCTCTCCTCTACGGTAGCCAGCCTTACGATGGAATTAGCCATCCTTTCCACGAAGGTTGCCATCCTTTCCGTGGTGATGCGTTCATGTGCCAATGCCTCCACAAAGGCTCTGCTCATGTTCGCGATGGACTCCTCCATTCGCTCCACACTCGCAGCGACCCTGGAGACAAAACCTGCCAGAGACTCCTGTACCTGTTCCTGGAGTTCCAGCACTGCTCTCCTTCTGGATGGACCTGGAGGCACAGGGTCGACATACAGCTGAGCCGAGCTGGCAGAGTCCTGCGTCCCTGTCTCCACCATCTGCTGATGCTCACTTGTGAGCTGTGATACACCAGGTGCCAACACTACTCTATCTTGTGAATGTCCCACCGAGGTGTGAGTGCCTGCACTGGTGCTGGGGGTGCTGAATTCTGCTGACGCTGCGCCCTCAGAGGTTGCAGCTTCCTCTGAGGAGTCTGGAAGCTCAAGCTCTTCCGCCTGGACAGTGGTGACGGGGGCTTTCGATGGTCCTGTGGGGGAATAAAGGAAAGAGGTAGAGATGTGAGGTCAAGGTTACATGCACATTGAATAGTGCAGATGATCATAAGTCAATCTGTTAGCGCATCAGATTCATTATCAGTGACTCATGCAATGTCAATGAGAGAGATGCCAAACTATTCTGTCACCAGCTTGCTGTGATGCGCCCGCCTGTCCGTCCCCCACTTGGGTATCGTCCCAGTGGACAGTTTCCTAGCAGATAAGGGAATTAGGGGTTATGGGGAGAGGGCAGGGAAGTGGACGCGAGTCTAGATTCGGATCAGCCATGATCCTATTGAATCCCGAGGGGCCGTATGGCCTACTCCTGCTCCTACTTCTTATGTTCTTATGTTCTTATTTCCAGGGCCGCCTCCTCCCAGGGGGTGAGCTGGGCTCCTAGGGGTGGCCCTCCTCCTGTCATGGCTCTTTCCCTCTTATTGTGGGCTCTCTTTTCCTGCAATGAAGGACACAAGTGGAGTTTGAATGAGAATGAAGGAGTGAATGTAAAGAATCCATAGCATAGATGCTTAGAAGGATACAAAGGACCCTCCCTGTGTGTTGTAAGTTGTTGTTGTCATTGCATCACAGTGATAGGGAGTGTGAGGGCTGCATGGTCGAATAGTTAAGTGAATGTGACCATAGAGAGAGAGGGAATGGGTAAGGATGCAGGAATGTCAAGTGCGATGTGGAGGAAGAGGTTGGCAAATCTGAGTGCTGGTGAGGAGAGGCAATGGGAATCAGATTGAGGGTGATGGGAAAGTCATACTCACTTTTCCTGTGCAGCGAAGGTCATGAAACCTCTTCCTGCATTGCAGCCAGGTTCTGCGGCTCATTGAAATGGAGTTCACCTCCTCGGCCACTTGCAGCCACACAGCTTTTATCTGCTGGGGTGGCTTTTTCTCCCTGAGGAAGGGAAGAGCACCTTCTTATTGGATCTTGCTCCCTGCACCAGAGCTTGGAGGGAGGGCTCATCAAACCGAGGTGCACACTTTTGCTTAATCGTGGACATTGTCAGCAAAGCAACTCCTTCATACAATTTGCAAAGTGTTTCCAGTCTCCAGAAGAAGTAAGGCTGCTTGCAGCCCTTAAATCCAGTAGCATTGATGACGCCATCGGAGGCGACTTTCTGTATGAAAAGACTAATTAGGGGAAAATCCCACTTTTTGAACACTTCACTTAGGAGTTGGGGTCCTGACACGATTTCCACCTGACATGTCCCAGCCCGCTCACACTGACAAAATCCAGCCCTACATTTCAGGTCCAGCATTTTCTGCTTTTATTTCAGATTTCCAGGCATCCACCTCTGAGAAGACCTGGGGGACATGTGGAGATGAAGCAGAGGCAGCAAAGTGGACAAGCTACTCACAGAGGAAAGAGGAAGAAGAACCACAACCCCAATTCCCCTTTCAACATTAGCCCCACACCTTATCTTCCCTCTGTTACTGACCATCACAGCGTCCTCTTGGACACAATGCTGAAATAAAAGCCACTACAAAGCAAACTTTCCAATTCAACTTTATACATTTATCCATCCAATATGACATCAAGATATCAACTCATCACCCTTGTGCATTCCCTTAGTGACTGTCTTGTGTGTGCCTTTTCCTATCCTACTGATGTCACGCAGTGCTACCCTAGTGGCTGCATCATGGATGGTGGAAGGCTGCTGACTTTCAGTGGTGGACACTGCAAATGGCCTTGCTGTTCAACCTTGAGGAGCTGGTGGCTGGAAGTGTCAAATCAATCTTCTTCTTCTTCTTCACTCTGCTCTCCCTCTTCTTGGCCAACCACTGGCTGGGTAGACTGCATTTCTTGGGTATGTGAAATGAGGAAGGCACAAGGGTGGAGTTTTGGTGACGGGAGGGCGGGGAAGCAAGAGGTACATGCGAGAAGGAGGATAAAGCATAAGGATACCAGCATCTTGTATCTTTCGGTCCCTGCTACTGGCCAAGGACTCAGCCATGTTCCTGCCAAGAATGGCCTGCACCATCTCCTCCAAGGGGTTGAGGTGAGGCTAGGGATGTGAGGTGTGTCTCGTGATTGGTACAGATTGTTGGTAGGTGATTGGGGGAGGGTGGGGGAGGTGGTCGTGCATTGAACAGTGTGTGAGGCTAGTGGTGCAGTTAGTAGGAGATGGCTCTTGAAGATGCATTCACTGACCTTGACCACTTGTCTGAGGTCATGAAGCTTCTTTGGGCACTGGAGCCAGGTGGTGGGGGTGACACTGCTGGCAGTGATGGTCTTGGTGATGTGGTCCCACATCGCTCTTTCTGGAAGGCCTCCTGGCCCCTGTGGGTAGAGGGCCTGTCTTGCAGTGTTGACCCCCTGCACAAAGCTGGAGTGTTGCATGCGAGACCCTGGCTGCCACTTCCCTGGCTTGCTGAGCCATTTGTGTTAGTGCTGAAGCACTTTTCCCATTTATTTTAGGTGCAGAAGACAATTCAGCTTTAATAGCTGAAGACTGCCATTTGGGACTTTTAATGTTTGGCTGTTTTTTTGAAAGGCAGTAAGGGCTGAAAAATGCATTTTTTACTTGATTTTCATTTTTATTAGTTCTGAATGCATTGCCCTTTTAATTTGTAGCTCTTTCAATTGCCCACAATTCATTGCCTCACTCCCAGATGCTGTAAGAAGCTGAAACGCCGCTCCTGGACGGGAACTTCGGGTCGGATGCCTCCACTAACGCCACCAGGAGGGCGATACACTGTAAATTAGCGCTGCCCTACAAATCTCCAGCCCCCAGCGCGAATTCTTGCCTGGTAGCGCTGTGGCCATTTTCAGCGGCCGTAAACCCGAGGCCGCGGTGACATCGGCAGGTTTCTGTCGATGTCCAAATTTTCACCCTTTGTGTCCGCCTCACAGCTTTCTGTCTTACCTAGCTTTGTATCGTCAGCAAACTTGGATACATTACATCAGCCAGCCTGCAAGACACGCTTGCATTAAGCAGGTAACTGATGCCATGTTTGCTGAAACAAATACTTTCATCACATTCCCCATGGACAAGCGGAAACAACAGGAAAGGGGTCTGAGGTTTGCCCAGATTGCAAGTTTGCTGCAGGTCCAGGGCCTCGTTGACACAGGCTCCTTCGAATAAACCCGCTGCTTTTATGAATCACAAAAGCTTCCACTCTTTTAATATGCAACCGGTGTGTGATCGCCATCAATGCATCATGCAGGTCTGTGCCCACTTTCCTTGCAGCTGCCATGATGCATTTTTATTGCAGCAATTCTCCATCCCCTCACTCTTTTCCCCTGTGTAGGAAGTGAGAGGCAGACTGTTTGGGGACATGAGCTCATGACTCCTCATAGGAACCCACGCCTGGTGTTTGAAATGCGCTTCAAACAGATCTGTGGGTCATCTCGAGCCCTCATCATGGGAAAAATTTACAGGACTGTGGGGAAAGTGCAGTGGAGTGGGACAAATTGGATAGCTCTACCAACGAGCTGGCACAGGCACGATGGTTTGAATGGCCTCCTTCTGTGCTGTAACATTCGATGATTAAGAACATAAGAAGCAAGAGCAGGAGTAGGCCACATGGCCGCTCGAGCTTGCTCCGCTATTCAATAAGATCACGGCTGATCATCGACCTCAACTCCACTTTCCCGCCCGATTTCCATATCCCTTGATTCCCCTAGAGTCCAAAAATCTATCTATCTCAGCTTTGAATATACTCAAAGGCTCAGCATCCACAGCCCTCTGGGGCAGAGAATTCCAAAGATTCACAACCCTCTGAGTGAAGAAATTCCTCCTCATCTCAGTCTTAAATGGCCTACCCCTTATCCTGAGACTATGGCCCCTAGTTCTAGACACTCCAGCCAGGGGAAACAACCTCTCATCATCTACCCTGTCAATCCCCTTCAGAATCTTGTATGAGCTTTCAATGAGCTCACCTCTCATTCTTCTAAACTCCAGAGAGTATAGGCCCATTCTACACAATCTCTCATCATAGGGCAGCTCTCTCATCCCAGGAATCAATCTAGTGAACCTTCGTTGCACCGCCTCCAAGGCAAGTATATCCTTCCTTAAATAAGGAGACCAGAACTGTGCACAGTACTTCAGGTGTGGTCTCACCAAGGCCCTGTACAATTGTAGCAAGACTTCCTTACTCTTATACTCCAACCCCCTTGCAATGAAGGCCAACATGCCATTTGCCTTCCTTATTGCTTGCTAAACAGCAGAAGCAGCATGTTATAGACAAAGCTAAGCGATCCCACAATCAATGGATCAGATTAAAGCTCTGCAGTCCTGTTACATCCAGTTGTGAATGGTGGTGGACAATTAAACAACGAATGGAAGGAGAAGGCTCCATGAATATCCCCATCCTCAATGATGACGGAGCCCAGCATGCAAGTGCAAAAGACAAGGCTGAAGTGTTTGCAATCATCTTCAACCAGAAGTGCCGAGTGGATGATCCATCTGGGCCTCCTCCTGAGGTCCCCACCATCACAGAAGCCAGTCTTCAGCCAATTCGATTCAACCCACGTGATATCAAGAAAAAGCTGAGCGCACTGGATACAGCAAAGGCTATGGGCCCGGACAACATCCCGGCTATCGTGCTGAAGACTTGTGCTCGAGAACTAGCTGCGCCTCTAGCCAAGCTGTTCCTGTACAGCTACAACACTGGAATCTATCCGACAATGTGGAAAACTGGCCAGGTATGTCCTGCCCACAAAAAGCAGGACAAATCCAATCCGGCCAAATACTGCCCCATCAGTCTACTCTCAATCATCAGCAAAGTGATGGAAGGTGTCGTTGACAGTGCTATCAAGTGGCACTTACTCACCAATAACCTGCTCACTGATGCTCAGTTTGGGTTCTGCCAGGACCACTCGACTCCAAACCTCATTACAGCCTTGGTCCAAACATAGACAAAAGAGCTGAATTCCAGAGGTGAGGTGAGAGTGACTGCCCTTGACATCAAGGCAGCATTTGACTGAGTGTGGCATCAAGGAGTCCTAGTAAAATTGAAGTCAATGGAAATCAGGGGGAAAGCTCTCCACTGGCTGGAGTCATACCTAGCACAAAGGAAGATGGTTGTGGTTGTTGGAGGCCAATCATCTCAGGTCATCGCTGCAGGAGTTCCTCAGGGCAGTGTCCTAGGCCCAACCATCTTCAGCCGCTTCATCAATGAACTTCCCTCCATCATAAGGTCAGAAATGGGGATGTTCGCTGATGATTGCATAGTGTTCAGTTCCATTTGCAATTCCTCAGATAATGAAGCAATCCATGCCTGAATGTAGCAAGACCTGGATAACATTCAGGCTTGGGCTGGTAAGTGGCAAGTAACATTCGCGCCACACAAGTGCCAGGCAATGACTATCTCCAACAAGCGAGAGTGTAATCGCCACCCCTTGACATTCAACGGCATTACCATTGCCGAATACCCCACCATCAACATCCTGGAGGTCACCATTGACCAGAATCTTAACTGGACCAACCACATAAATACTGTGGCAACAAGAGCAAGTTAGAGGCTGGGTAGTCTGCGGCGAGTATCCCACCTCTGATTCCCCAAAGCCTTTCCACCATCTACAAGGCACAAATCAGGAGTGTGGTTGAATACTTTCCACTTGCCTGGATGAATGCAGCTCCAACAACACTCAAGAAGCTCGACACCATCCAGGACAAAGCTGCCCGCTTGATTGGCACCCCATCCACCACCTTAAACATTCACTCCCTCCACCAACGGCACACCGTGGCTGCAGTGTGTACCATTTACAAGATGCACTGCAGCAACTCGCCAAGGCTTCTTCGGCAGCACCTCCCAAACCCGCAACCTCTACCGCCTAGAAGGACAAGGGCAGCAGGCGCATGGGAACACCACCACCTGCAAGTTCCTCTCCAAGTTACACACCATCCTGACTTGGAAATATAACGCCGTTCCTTCATCGTTGCTGGATCAAAATCCTGGAACTCCCTCCCTAACAGCCTTGTGGGAGTACCTTCACCACACGGACTCCAGCGGTTCAAGAAGGCGGCTCACCACCACCTTCTCAAGGGCAATTAGGGATGGGCAATAAATGCTGGCCTTGCCAGCGACGCCCACATAGAGTCATAGGGCTGGATTTTGTCACTGGGGGTGTGTCAGATGGTCAGCATGTCAGGACCCCGCCTCCGATGTGAGGCGGGACAAAAGTGCGATTTTGCCCTAATTGGGCACTTGATTTCCAGCGTGTGGGAACCCCTGGCCCAACGAGTCTTTTGATACTGAAACTCGCCTCTGATGACATCATCTATGCAGCTGGATTTAAGGCCTGCAAGCAGCCTTGGTTCTTTTTCAGCCTTTCAACTTTATCAACATACTTCTGAGGGATTCCTACTGCTACTATGTCCAGCACCAGACCAAAGTGTGCACCCAGATTCGATGAGGCATCCCTCCAAGCTCTGGTAGAGGGAGCAAGAGCAAACAAGGAAGGGCACTTTCCTTCCTCAGGGAGGAAAAAGCCTCCACAACAGACCAGAGTTCTGTGGCTGCAAGTGGCACAGGAGGTGAATGCGATTTCAATGTGCAGCAGAACCTGGCTGCAGCGCCGAAAGAGGTTTCATGACCTTCTCCGCACAGGAAAAGTGAGTATTCCATCCCCATGACCCTCAATCTGATCCCCATCGCCTCTCATCACCACACTCTGCTTTGTCAGGCTCCTCCTCCACATCCCACTTCACACTTACATCACTGCACCCTTACCCTCTCTCTGTATGTTCACATTCACTTAACTATTCGACTATGTAGCCCTCACACTCCCTATCACTGTGATGCTATGACAACAACTTACAACACACAGGGAGGGCCCTTGGCCTTGGCACCTCACTCCATCTTTGTCTCCTTCTAAGCATCTATGCTTTGGATTCTCTACACTCACTCCTTCATTCTCACTCAAACTCCACTTGTGTCCCTCATTGCAGGAAATGAGAGCCCATAATAAAAGGGAGAGGACGAGGACAGGAGGAGGGCCACCCACAATAGCCCAGCTCACCACTGCGGATGAGGCAGCCCTGGAGATCGTGGGAGTGGAGGAGGATGCGCAAGTGGGGGACGGACAGATGGGCGCATCAGAGCAAGCTGGTGACAGAATAGTTTTTCATCTCTCTCATTGACATTGCATGAGTGACTGATATTGATTCTGATGCTCTAACAGATTGACTTATGATCATCTGCACAATTCAATGTGCATGCAACGTTTATCTCACATGTCTAACTCTTTCCTTTACTCCCCCACAGGACCAGTGATAGCCCCCCTCTCCACTGTCCAGGAGGAAATGAAATAAATGGTCCCCATGCTTCTGGTATATACCTCAGTTGAAGAAGTGCTCAGTCAAGGTGGGGAGAGGGGTTTCCCAGGAGGTCACACTGAGATCGGTCTCAGGCTCCAAACTTCCACAACAATGAGTAGGCCTGCTAAAAGTTCCCGCAAACCTGAGACAACAAAGTTCTGCCACCTGCAAATGATGATTGCTGAAAACGCCTTTTAATGGTGGAGCTGCAGCTGTTAGTAAGCAATCCATTTGTGAGGCCGCCAGGATTCACTGGTGTGTTCCAGAGGAGACGTGCAGTACGGGGGAAAAGTGTTAAATTCAGGAAGGCCTCTCAAAATTGGATTATAGAGGCACTTAACTGGTTTTTAAGGGTCTTAAGGGCCTATCCTGCCTCTTGGAGGCGGGATGGAAACGAGGTCTGAATCCCTGATTCTGGGAAAATTGCTCGGAGGCGGGCTGGAGGCGGGATTGGATCCGCCTGCCATTTTTTGCGATTTTAACACCTCACGCCTCCAATCCCACCTCCTCGGGCCTGGAAAAATCAGTGTATATTGCCTCTCCCTGTTCCTTCTGCCAAAATGTATCACCTCACACTTCTCTGTATTAAATTAAATTCCATCTGCCACTTGTCTGCCCATTCTGCTAGCCTTTCTATGTCCTGTTGCAGTCGATTGGTACCATCCTCACTGTTTGCCACACCCCCAAGTTTGGTGTCATCGGCAAATTTAGAAATTCCACTCTGTATTCCAATATCCAGGTCATTTATATATATATTTTTAAAAAAGCAGTGGCCCCAACACTGACCCTTGGGGAACACCACTGTCTACCATCCTCCAGTCTGAAAAACAGCCATTTACCACAACTCGCTGTTTTCTGTCCTTAAGCCAATTCCTTATCCAAGCTGCCACTGACCCACCTATTCCATGAGCTTCAATTTTGTTAACTAGCCTTCTATGTGGTACTTTGTCAAAAGCCTTCTGAAAATCCATGTAGACAACATCCACTGCATTCCCTTCATCAATCCTCTCTGTTACTTCATCAAAAAATTCAATTAGATTAGTCAAACACAATCTGCATTTTACAAATCCATGTTAGCTTAAACCTCTCCAACTGCCCGTTAATTTTTTCCTAGATTATTGTTTCTAAAACTTTACCCACCACTGATGTTAAACTGACCAGCCTGTAGTTACTAGGATTGTCCTTACACCCTTTCTTGAACAATGGTGTCAAATTTGCTACTTTCTAATCCTCAGGCACCTCCCCCACATCTAGGGAAGATTGGAAAATTATGGCAAGCCCTTCTGCTATCTCCTCCCCTAATTCCCTTAGCAACCTGGGTAGCAAGCCCTCTGGACCAGGCGACTTGTCCACTCTAAGCATACCCAGCCTTTCTAGTACATTTTGACTATCAATTTTCACCCATTCCATTGCTTCTACCTTTTCCACTTCAGCTGATATTTTGTCAGCATCCACCTCCTTAGTAAACACCGATACAAAGTACTCATTGAGTATTCTAGCCTTGCCCTACGCCTCTAAGCATATATCACCTTCTTTGTCTCTAATAGGCCCCACCCAGTCTCTTACTGCCCGCTTACTGTTTACATGCCTGTAGGAGATTTTTGGGAACCCTTTTATGTTAACCACCATTCTACACTCATATTCTCTCTTTGCCAATCGTTTTTTCATCTTCACATCTGTAGTGTCCAAGTATAAATAATACACAGACTGCAGAAGAACAATAATAACAGGTATTTACTGAACAGAGGGCACTCTTTTTGTTTGGACCCAAAAAAAAAAACAATTGGACTGTAAATAAACAAAAATTCAACTAAAACTTAACAAATCAAATTAAAATTTGGTTTTCTGGGTTGATAGTGCACTCCAGTCCCCGCGGCGCCCACCGGTCGCGGAAATATTCAAGCGCACCGGCGGACACCGCATGCTCCATCTCCAGGGCCACCCGGGCGCGAACATGGCTGCGGAAGAGAGGCAGGCAATCTGGCTGGACGACCTCCTCGACTGCCCGCTGCCTGGACCAATTGATGGCTCTTTTAGCCAGGCCCAGGAGCAGGCCCACAAGGAGGTCCTCCAACCTGTCCGCTCCCCTCCGCACCGGGTGACCGTAGATCAAGAGTGTGGTGATTATTTCCTATGTTTAATAAGAAGTATTGTGATTGGTGAATGGGGTGGTTGTTCTCTGTGTTAGTAAGAAGTATTGTAATTGGTTGTTTGTTTCTACCTTGAGATATATGCTGTAAACTCATTGGTAGTGGATGTCAGGTGATTTGTGGTGGCCATCTTAAATTCAGTTCTCTCCAGTCATGGTTGGAGACTGGTGTTGAAAGATGTGCTACTGGATTTTTAAAGTTAATAAAGCCTAGATTAGAAAGGCAAATCTACTCTTTATTTCAATTTATTAACTTTTTATCAGAATGGAGCGATATCTTCAACCGGAACGATTCAACGCTGACCCTAATTCTGCAGGAGTGGATGATAAATGGAAACATTGGTATTGTACATTTACAAACTTTTTGGGTGTGTTGGAACAAGAGTCTCTGAATAAGCTGAATATGCTGATCAACTACATTGCTCCGGATGTGTATAAGTATATTTTGGACTGTAAAACTTACGAATTGGCTATTTCTACATTGGAGAAGATTTTTGTTAAACCAAAGAATGAGGTATTTGCACGTTATCTTCTATCTGCCCGTAGGCAGCAGGTGGGAGAATCTTTGGATACTTATTTACAAGCACTTCGGCACCTTAGTGCTAACTGTAATTATAAAGCCGTGACGGCCGAAGCATATAAGGAAGAATCAGTATGGGATGCTTTTATTAATGGACTACTGCCTAGATCAATTCGTCAGCGGTTGTTAGAAAATAAGACTTTGGATCTCAAGAGTGCTTTTGAGCAAGCTTCTACATTGGATACGGCTCAGAGAAGTTCGGATTCTTATGCTCTTTCTAATCGGCCTGCGACTGTGGTTTTGGCAGTTCCGGACGAAAAGGGATTAGGTGGGCTTAATGGGAGTGGTTTACTAGATTCTGAAACAGTTTCTACTTCGGCGGCTGTTGCCTCTAGGATTCAGAAGTGTTATTTTTGTGGGAACGTCCGGCATCCTCGTTTGAAGTGTCCTGCCCGGGAGGCTGTGTGTAGTAAATGCGGCAAGAGAGGTCATTATGCATGTGTTTGTAAATCATTAGGTTCAATTACCTCCGCTTCTGCGACTATTCAACCTGTAGAGAGGGCGTTTATTGCATCAATTTCTGCTGCATTTGCTCATGGCCTAAACAAAGCTATAGCTATGGCCCAAGTTAATGGGTTAGAAGTGAAGGCTCTCATAGATACGGGCAGTACCGAGAGTTTTATAAGTCTTCAGTTTGCGAAGGAAAAGTGTTTGAAAATCTTGCCTGTTACTTATCAGGTGTGTATGGCTCAGACGACCCTTACTTCACAAGTAGCTGGTTGTTGCCTTGTGAAATTGATTCTTCTAGGTAATACGTATACTGATATACGCCTATCTGTTTTGCCTAATCTTTGTGCGGATATTTTGATTGGTCATGATGTGCTTAAATTACACGAGTCTCTCAGTCTTTCGTTTGGAGGGACTAAGCCACCCTTATCCATTTGTGGATTAACTTCTTTATCCATTTCTCCATTATCACTTTTTTCCAATTTGATGCCGGATTGTAAGCCGATTGCTACCAAGTCAAGAAGGTATAGCAGTCAGGATAGAGAATTTATTAATTCTGAAGTCCAACGTCTTTTATTGGAAGGAATCATTGAACCTAGTTGTTCGCCTTGGCGGGCTCAGGTAGTTGTCACCACTAACGAGAGGCATAAGAAACGAATGGTGATAGACTACTCTCAAACTATTAATAGGTATACTCAATTAGATGCATACCCTTTGCCTAAGATTGATGAGCTTATCAACAAAGTATCTCAGTATAAGTTTTTTAGCACTATTGACTTAAAGAGCGCTTATCATCAGATTCCTATTGTTAAGAGGGATCAACCATATACAGCCTTTGAGGCTGGTGGAAAGCTGTATCAGTTTTGCCGAATATCATTTGGTGTTACTAATGGTGTTGCTTGTTTTCAACGGGCAATGGATGCTTTTATAAGTGATAACTCTCTCTCTGACACCTTTTCATATTTAGATGATATCACGGTGTGTGGTAAATCAAGGGTGGAGCATGATTCTAATTTAGAAAGATTCCTTCAAGCTGCGGAAAAAGTTGGTTTAACTTTTAATAAAGTGAAGTGTATCTTTTCGACTACTGAGGTAAATCTACTGGGGTATATTATCTCGGGAAATAAGATTAAACCAGATCCAGAACGTCTGCGACCATTGATCGATTTACCTTATCCTACTAATTCTAAGGCTTTGCAATGAGTTGTTGGACTGTTTTCTTACTATTCTAATTGGATTGCAAACTTTTCACAGAAGATCCGGCCCCTTATACGGGTTACGACATATCCTCTATCATGGGAGGCCAGGACATGTTTTGATAAATTTAAAAAGGATATCCTTGGAGCAGTTGTGCATTCTATTGATGAGCAGGTTCCCTTTGTGATTGAGATGGATGCTTCTGATTTTGCAATTGGGGCTACTCTGAACCAAAATGGAAGACCTGTGGCCTTTTTCTCACGTACTTTGAACAATAGTGAAAAAAGACATTCTTCAATAGAGAAAGAGGCATATGCAATAGTAGAAGCACTGCGTAAATGGAGACATTATTTATCGGGGCGACATTTCACGTTGGTAACCGATCAAAAATCTGTGTCCTTTATGTTTGATGTTAAACATTTTGGAAAGATCAAAAATGATAAAATAATGAGGTGGAGGATTGAGTTGGCATGTTACCATTTTGATATAGTTTATCGTCCGGGGAAGGATAATGTTGCTGCTGATGCACTGTCGAGGGCTTATTGTTCTGTGATTCACGGAGATACGCTTATTAATCTTCACAATGCCTTATGTCATCCTGGGCTTACGAGGATGATACACTTCGTACGCAGTAAGAATTTGCCCTTTTCAGTTGAAGACGTCAAGCGGATGACTTCATCATGTTCTATCTGTGCTCGGTGTAAACCGAATTTCTTTAAGCCTCAACGAGCTCATCTTATAAAGGCTACTTCTCCTTTTGAACGTCTGAGCGTTGATTTTAAGGGGCCTCTTCCTTCAACGACTCAAAATCGATACATATTTACTGTTGTGGATGAGTTTTCAAGGTTTCCTTTTGCTTTTCCTTGCGCAGATGTATCAGCTGCTACAGTTATCAAATGTCTGACTCAACTTTTTGTCATCTTTGGGATGCCTGCGTATATCCATTCGGATCAGGGAAGTTCTTTTATGTCTTCCCAGTTGAAGGAATACCTTCAGAGTTGGGGAATTTCTACTAGTAGAACTACCCCGTATAACCCCCAGGGTAATGGACAGTGCGAACAATACAATGGGGTGATCTGGAAGGCAGTTATGTTGGCTTTGACATCCCGGAACCTTAAGAATACACAGTGGGAAATGGTACTGCCTGATGCCCTGCATTCCATTAGATCATTGCTTTCAACGGCTACTAATGTGACCCCCCATGAAAGGCTCTTTAATTACCCGCGGAGATCTACTACGGGATATTCGGTACCTTCATGGCTTATTATGCAGGGACCTGTGCTGCTTCGACGCCATGTTAGATTGTCAAAATATGATCCTTTAGTGGAGGAGGTGGAGCTGTTGGAGGCAAATTCCCAATATGCTCATATTCGATTCCAAGATGGGAAAGAAAGTACTGTTTCAATTAAAGACTTGGCTCCTTGTGGTGGCCAGTCCTCTTCCGAGGATACTAACAATAGTCATGATTCAGATAATGTGGATGTTGTTATAGATACTACGAATATTTCCAATCCTATTGCAGATAATCATACTTCTATTAGTCAGCCTTTGATGGATGTTCATGACCGTCCTAGTTTACTTCCTGATGGGATTTCTAATCCGGAAACCGTTGATAATCGGGATATGGATAGCCTTCCTGCAGAAGATACTTCGGTGTCTCCGGGTGTGGGAGGGCAAGGAATTTCACCAAGGTTAAGAAGGTCGACACGAACAAGATATCCGGTCGACCGATTGAAAATAGACTTTTAAATTGATAGTAATGTTTTAAAATTGTTGAAATATTATATTTGTATTTTAGTTGTAAATAAATTAATTATAAATTGTAAAGGTTATTTTAGGTTGGAGCATGTTTTAAAAGGAGGGGTGTATGTGGTGATTATTTCCTATGTTTAATAAGAAGTATTGTGATTGGTGAATGGGGTGGTTGTTCTCTGTGTTAGTAAGAAGTATTGTAATTGGTTGTTTGTTTCTACCTTGAGATATATGCTGTAAACTCATTGGTAGTGGATGTCAGGTGATTTGTGGTGGCCATCTTAAGTTCAGTTCTCTCCAGTCATAGTTGGAGACTGGTGTTGAAAGATGTGCTACTGGATTTTTAAAGTTAATAAAGCCTAGATTAGAAAGGCAAATCTACTCTTTATTTCAAAGAGCGTGGGACTGAAGTGCAACCAAAAATCGAGGAGCAGCCCCTTCAAGTAGTGAAAGAGGGGCTGCAACCTCTCACACTCCATATAAACGTGAAACACGGACTCCTCCAGGCCGCAAAAAATGCAGGCGGCCTGGGAGTCCGTGAACCTATTTAAAACCTTATTGCACGGGACCGCTCCATGCAACACCCTCCAGGCCAAGTCTCCGATGGAACAAGGGAGGACTCCCGCGTAGAGAGCCCTCCATTGGGGGCCTCCGCCACCGCCAGTCGGCAAGACGCTACGCCAAGGCGTATCCGGATGGTAGACGAAGATGGCAAAGTGGAGAGTGTGCAGGAGCAGCCCGTACAGGAAACCCCTCCACGCGGAATGAAAAGGCACGGAGGGTATTTCCTCGGGACGGCTCAAGTTGTGAGGCGCCAGTTCCCGAGGGGAGTTTCGGGGCCAGGCGCCGATGAGGAATTCCGTCCGAACGGGGGTAAGCTCGGACGGGATCGCCCCACGTGCTTGAGCCGCCTTGATACACCTAGTGGAGTTGGGGCCCAGTGCCACTTTCACCGATTCGATGGCTTCGACCGCGAGCCGAACGTTGGCCCAGGACAGGTGCCACGCCAGCTCCTCCGGCGCCATCCAGCCCGCTCCTCCGCCATCGAGCAGGTCCCCGACTCTGGTCATCTTGCCAGGCACAGCCCTGCCCTCCGCCAGCCGCCCGAACCCGCGTTCGTGGAGGTGCGGATTCCTGAGCAGCGGCTCCCGAAAGAGAGCCGCCGCTCCTGACGGGGGAGAGCTCCGCCTGGAAGCGACGTAGTTCCAAACCCATAGCAGTTCCTGGTAGAAGACAGGCAGCTCCCGCAGGCCGGCACGCCTGCCGCCCACTTTCGCGAACAGGAGCTGCGTGTCGTAATTGAGGCCGTGCAGCTGGCGGAAGAAAAACGTCGCCAGCGCACACCATCTAGGAGGATTCTCGACGTACAGGTATCTCTGCAGCATCTGAAGACAGAAAGTCGCAGCCTGGGTGCAAAGGCACACCAGCGCCTGACCGCCCTCCCTAAGCGGGAGACACAGAACCGCGGCAGATACCCAGTGCTTCCTTTTGTCCCAGAAGAAGTCGATGAGCTTCTTCTGCATCTTGGCGACAAACGCAGGGGGAGGGATCAAAGTGACCAACCGGTACCACAACATGGCGGCCACCAGCTGGTTTATGACCAGCGCTCGACCCCTGTAGGACAACACTCGGAGCAGTCCTGTCCAGCGTCCTAGGCGAGCGGTGACTTTGGCCTCCAGCTCTTGCCAGTTCGCCGGCCAGGCGACCTCGGCAGGGCTAAGGTAGACTCCCAAATAGAGGAGGTGCGTGGTGCTCCAGGCGAAAGGCCTGAACTCCTCCGGCAGGGAGTCCACCCGCCACTGACCCACCAGGAGTCCGGAACATTTCTCCCAGTTGATCTTGGCGGAGGATGCGTCCGAGTAAATCTGCTGGCATTCCCGCATCCTCCGCAAGTCAGCGAGATCCGTGACCGTGAGGAGCACGTCATCGGCATAAGCCGAGAGGACCACCTCCACGCCCGGCCCTTGCAGAGCCAGTCCCATCAACCTCTTCCGCAAGAGGCGCAGGAAAGGCTCCACGCAAATGGCGTATAACTGACCGGACATGGGGCATCCCTGACGCACCCCCCTCCCGAAGCGAAGGGGCGCCGTCAAGGGCCCGTTAACTTTAATCAGACACCCCGTGGTGGCGTACAGAAGTCGGATCCGGGCGACGAAATGCGTCCCGAACCCGAATGCGCGCAGAGTCCCGAAGAGATACTCGTGATCCACCCTGTCGAACGCCTTCTCCTGATCCAGGGAAAGGAAGGCGACTGACAAACCAGCCCTCTGGGAGTGGTGGACCAGGTCCCAGACCAGATGGATGTTATCGTGGATGGTCCGGCCTGGGAACGTGTAGGACTGGTCGGGGTGGATCATGTGGGCCAGCACGGTGCCAAGGCGAGCAGACATGGCCCTGGCAAAGATTTTATAGTCCGTGCTGAGGAGGGAGGCCGGGCGCCTGTTCTTAAGGAGGCGGAGATCGCCCTTCTTAGGCAGCAGGACAATGACCGCCCTGCGCCAAGAGAGGGGCATCTCCCCGGTCGCCAAACTTTCCCCCAGGACTCACGCGTAGTCGCCCCCCAAGACATCCCAGAACGCCCTGTGGAACTCCATGGTCAGCCCGCCCAGCCCCGGGGACTTTCCCCTAAAGAGCTGGCGGAGGGCGCCGGTCAGCTCCGCCAGGCTTAGCGGAGCGTCCAATTTCTTGGCGCCCTCTGGGCTGACCTTCGGCAGGTCCTCCCACAAAACTCTGCGCACATGCTCACTGGACAGATCCGGAGAGAACAGAGCCCTGTAATAGGCACGGGTCTCCGCGCTGATTCCCTCTGGATCCGAGACCAGTGATCCGTCGTCGGCCAGCAGCCCCAAGAGCTGCTTACGGACCCCCCATCTTTTTTCTAGCGAGTAGAAGAAGGGGGAGCCGCGGTCCAGGTCCCGCAGGAGCTGGATCCGCGACCTCACGTACGCGCCTCGGGACCCGATGAGCTGCAGGTCCTTCAGCGCGCCCTTCTTCTCTTCGTACACCTTCCACATGGCCGGGTCCTCGACGACCTGACCGAGACTTCCTCAGCAGCCCAGTGAGAAACGTTCTGAGCCGACGCAGCTCGAGCGGGTCCACGCCCTCGTCCGCGCCCATGATTTTAACAGCAGCGCGGACGGACACGATGAGCAGCGCCAGCTCCGACCACCTGTCGAGGGCCAGCCGGATCTTATTTTGCCGACCTCGGCACGTGGTCATAAAGTCCCGGAGTTCCCTTACGGGAATGAGGAGAGACTCGGCGAGGGGCACGAGGTCATCCAGCGCCTCGTGGACGGTGGAGTCCAAATCGTCCTCCGTGCCCATCACCGAGTCCCCATCCTCCTCCAGGGGGTCGTCACCAGCGGCCGACCCATCCGTCGCGCAGTGCGCAGCGAACGGCTCAGCCGCACCAGCCGGCCCCGCCTCCGCCCGGATCCCACCCCCAGGATTGGCGGCAGAGGATTCCTCCCTGGGCTCCTCTAGGGGCGCCGGGCCAGATGACGGCGGCGGTTCGGAGTCCCCCCCCGCCTCAGATGCCAGAACGACCGGAGAAACCGGGGAGAGAACAATTCCCAGCTCCTCCAGTACGTCCGGCACCAGAGACGCAGCCAGGGGGCCATCCTCCTCCCCTCCGCCAGCCTCCGACCCAGTGGATGGGGTGTTTTCAATTAAAACCTCCACTGGGACGAGCAGCCCCTGGGAGATGTCCGGATCACATTGGGTGAGCTCATTTTCCTCGAGCTCGCCAGACCCAGACCCCAGGCCGCCCAACCCGGCGAGGGGTAACGACACCGATAAAATGTCAATAGCCGCGGGTTGTTCTGCGACCCCCCCCACGGGCAGGGTCTCGTCCCCATCCCCGGGAGTCACGTGCCAGACAGACACATCTGCCTCAGCCTCCCGAGGGACGGGTGACCCCTGCCGATCGCTGGTGATGACGACAGCGGGGCGGGGGGGCGCAGACCTTCCTCCTCCCGGTCCTCCTCCTCTTCCAGGGGGTCGCGCCTTCTTTTTAGCACAGAGGGAGCGAGGGAGACCTCCATGTCTGCAGAGGCCTCCTCCTCTGCTCCCTCCGGCGGAGCAGGTTTGTTGGGTTACTCGGGCCTGAGCCCGGCCGCAGGTATTGGCGTTACCGCTGCGGCGGTTGCGGCCACAGGCTCGGGCACAAGGTCCCTCCCACTCGCGTCTGCCCGATTAACTCCGCGAGGAGCGCGGGTGTAAGGGGCGCAAGGGGCAAGGGCTGGCCATCCACGGGGGGACCCGCCCTAAGGTGTTTATTTTTCCGCCACGCCTTCTTTCCGGCCGGACGCGCTCCCTCCCCACCGCCGGAGGCCTTGGTGGCATCGGCCCCCGACGTTGACCGCGCATCAGACGTTCCCGACGCGCGGGCAGATCCGGGGGGAGGAGCGGCGGCGGCGCCAGCCTCGGCCGCACGAGATGATCCGGCGGCCTTGGAGGCGGGGCAGTTTTTCCGGATGTGCCCCACCTCCTTGCAGGCGTGGCACCGCACACTGTCCGACGTCCAGAAGACGCGATAGGCGGTCCCCTCGTGGTGGATGACGAACGCCCCGTCGGTGTCCTCCTGGATAAACAGCTGGCGCCAGAAGGAGAAGACGTGGCGAAGGCTGGCTTCCCGGAAGCCGAGCGGGATGGGCATAATCCCCGACCTCACCTCCCCAAGTTGGCATAAATAGAGGAGGAGGAACTCACCAGGAGCATAGGGCGGGACGTTCGAGATGACGATCCTCTGCGCGGTGGCCTCGAGAGGGTCCAGCGGCAGGAAGGTCCCGCCCATGGTGAGCCCCTTGGCGACGGCCAGGGACACCGCCCGCTCTGACCCCAGGAAGAACACAGCCTTCCCGTACATTTTTGAGGCCGCGACGATGGCTGAGGGGCCGACAACCCCAGCCATGGCTTTAACGCAGGCCTCAATGGTCATAGTGGGGTGAGTGTAGCTCTTCACCCCAAGCTTTTTTGTCATAAGTTTAAAAGGTGATGGGGCAGCAGAAGCAGCGGGAGCAGCTGTGGCTGTGGCTGCCACTCCCACATAAGTCCTGGCTGGCCCCACCACCGGCGGAGATGCAGTTGCCATTATGGGGTGTTTTTATAAGGGCTACACTCACCCCAAGTCACAGGCCTGAAGGTGTTAATGGCCTCAGGTATTTTTTTGGTCCTCTATTGAGCAGAGGGAGCTGTTTAAAATGAAGACACACCTCTCCCCTTATTGATTGAAATTGGGAGAGGGGCCTTCTCCCCTCTGCTCAATAGGCAATTAATAAAAAGAGATGAAATTGAGGTGCCTCAGAGAAATAGGCAGAGAGAGACAAAGAGAGAGAGAGAGGGGGGTGGGAAGGAGGGAGGCCGCAAGGGCAGGGTTGCCACTCAGGATGGTGGGTGGGTGGGTGTCGGCAGGGGTGCACTCTCTGATGGGAATTTAAAGTCTTTGAAGGTGGTCTTCTGGCAGGGGGAGAGGATGTCTTCACCTCGGAAAGCTGGAGATGCCCTAGGCTCAGTCCCACACCAGGTCTTAACGATGTAATTGGACTTCACCTCGGCAGCTCCAGCTGTCCCAGGTCAGGCAATTGAAGGGGTGCTTATTAGTGGTGTGTGTGGCCTAGTTTTTAACAAGAGCCACACACACACACAAACACCCCTTGATGATCCGGCCTTGTTTCTTCTTTTCTCCCCCCACCTAAAATACTCAGGGCTAGAAATTCAGTAGGCTTTGCGCCCAGTTTTCGCCCAAAGAGGGCTTTTGCGCCACTTGCTGAGATTGCGCCGATATTCAGTGCTGCGGTAATGGCGGCATTAGCCAGTAGCGCTGCGCCGCCACCGATGACGTCATCGGTGGGTGCAGTGCCCCGCTACCGCCCCGCTACCGGCCCGACCACCATATTTAGTTGCGGCCGCCTCTTCCGCAGCAGCCGCAAACAGCGATCTGAAAACGGGGCCGTCCTGCAGCCTTAGTGGGGCAAGTTAAGGCGGAGGTGCAGCCGGACGCTTTTTCGGCTGCCGCCTGCCCGCACCTCCTTCCCCGGCCTCCTCCACCTCCCCCCCCCGCGGCATTGCCGACTGTTTTCCAGGAGCCCGGCACTTCTCCGTGGTGCCGGGCTCATTTGCCGGCACTAGCGAGCGGCGATCTCGCTGTTGCAGGCACCTCCCCCTTAAGAGAGGGAGGAAGGCCTGCAGTACCGCAGCCTGCCGCTCCGCAGCGGGTGGTGCTGCGGCACCTAACGCGCCAAAATTCAGTTTCAGTGCCCCAAGCGGGGGCGGCCACACCCTTGAATAGCGGCCGGCTTCGACTTGGGGCGCTGAAACTGAATTTCCGGCGGGCGCAAGTGGCTCCGCGCGCAGCGGTAACTTCTGGGCGCAAGCGAGCTGGCGGGCCCAAACTGAATTTCTAGGCCAAAGTCTTTGGGAGAGTGCCCCAAATAACACCCACCTGAAAGATGATGTTGTTCTTCCCTCCTTCCAAACAGTTGGTGGTTGTTGGTTGTTTCTCTCCCCTCTCTCCCTCTCCTGAAGTGGAGGCCAATTTGGGGAGGCAGTAATGGAAAGGCCTCTCCCCTGGTTGGTGTTGTTGCTGGCCTCCCTTCTCCTTCTCCTCCTCTGTCCTCTCTCTCCAGGCACCTCAGTTGCTGTGATGATGGTGGAGGTGGAGGTGGAGGTGGAGGTGGTGGTGGTCTATCGATATTCTCCTCTTCCTGGTCAGGAGACCACCACTTTCCACTCTCCTGGTTTGGCTGCTCCTTCTCCTCCTGCTGACTGAGGCAGCTGCACAGCCAGAAATGCTGGAACAGAGGGTAACTTAAGACTGACGTACAGAAGCCTGCTATGGCTTTATATACAGGGGTGGTCACTGCCGGTACTGCAGTATAGAATCAGTTCTTCTCTTAAAGGTACATACACAACAATTCCTCCCCTTTTAGATAAACAGTACATAACATTCATTTAACAACTAAATAATAACTAATTACAATTACAATTTTCTCTGTACTATATACATCAACTGAAATAATCATTTATAAGTTCAGTCTTTGAGGAGGCTTCCTGATCCTGACTGGATAGCGCCTTTCTCGAGTATCCTGTTCTTGCGGCGGAGTTGATTCTGGTTCATTGTCATTGGTTGGTTCGTCAGCTTCCAATACCGCTGCTTCTGAGGTAGACGCAATCTGTACTTCCCTTTGGTGTGTTCACGATGCAACAGGACATTATTGGTGCACAGGGACAGGCCTTGCTGCGCTGTCAGGTCACGGAAAGCAAAAGTCTACAATAATAAACAAGAGAGGGAGTGGGCAGAGAGAGAGAGAGGGAGGTCGCACGAAAGATGAGCTGCTGAGTTTTAATGTTTTTTAGTGTTTAAAGTGGGGGAAAAAAAGTTACATTTCAAGTTTTAAGAGGTATAAATTCTAGCTAAGTTAGTTCAGTTTAGTTTAGTTTAATCTAGTTTAAGTTTAAGGTTAGTTTAACTTAGTTTAAGTACAGAAAGAAAAGAAGAAAAAGACCGCAAAAAAAAAAAGAGCGCCAAAGACGGGACCCGAAAGAAAAAAAAAACCCAGAGGAAAGCAGAAAACAGAAAGAAAAGCCAAAGCAAAAAGACAGAAGAAGGAGAGGAATATACACACCAAGGAAGAATCCGAACAGCGGCCGCACGGGGCCAAAACATCAGCCGGAGCGCAACTCCTCAACGGAGGCCGCACGGGGCCAAAACATCAGCCGGAGCGCAACTCCTCAACGGAGGCCGCACGGGGCCAGAACAACAGCCGGAGCGCGACTCCTCAACGGAGGCCGCACGGGGCCAGAACAACAGCCGGAGCGCGACTCCTCAACGGAGGCCGCACGGGGCCAGAACAGCAGCCGGAGCGCGAGTCCTGAGCGGCGGCCGCACGGGGCCAGAACGGAGGTCGGAGCGCGAGTCCTGAACGGCGGCCGGAACACAGGACCGTAAACCAGGGAAAGGCCAGAGGAGCCGGGCCGAGACAGAGGCCTGGAGACCTCTGAGGGAGAGGGGAGCAGCCCGAAGGCACCGTGAGGCAGCGGCTCCCAGACGCAGACAGTGAGTACGGGTCCTGGGGAGGGAGCCTGAAGCCAGGGAAAGGCCCAAGGAGCCGGGCCAAGACAGAGGCTCAGAGACCTCTGAGGGGGAGGGGAGCAGCCGGGAGACACCGGGAAACAGCAAATCCCAGACGCAGACCAGGACAGTGAGTACGGGGCCTGGGGAGGGCCTGGAGAGCGAGCGAGTCCGGGGCCTGGGAAAGTTTACGAGCCGGGAGAGGGAAACACCAAATCCGGGGCCCCAGAAAAGCTTATTCTAAGGTCAACAATATTTTCTACCTCTACAATACTAAAAATGAGCGAATCAGAGGAGCCACAGCAGCTCCCGAGACACACTGAGAGCAACCTCTTCCAGATTCCCCCCCAACACCAAAAAAAATGCTAAAAAATCGCTCAAGCAAGAGCAGCTGAGAGCAAAACCAGAAACTCTTTTTGCTGACTGGTACAGCAGTGGGAAAAAGTGTAATCTCATTTTTTACTCAGATCAGTCAGCGGCTTGGATCAGAGCAATAAAATCACACTATACCAGGGTTAAGCAGGAAAGAACCGCTAATGGGTCCAAACTGAAAATTAAGAAATCAGGGGATAACTGAGAGGGGAAGGAACAGCCCCAGAGTGGCTAACAGGGAAAAAGCGACACGCACTCCCCCCACCATTGACAACTCACCAGGAGTAAATCAGCCTGGTCAGGAGGTGAGCGAGCCACACAGTTCTAACCAGACACTCACCCCGGGGCCCCACAGCCACATGGTACAGTTGACCAACCCCAGCGTAATTACCAGGGAGGAAGCCACACATACTCCCCCTACCACTTCCAGCTCACCAAGAGAAGAGCAGCCTAGCCAGGAAGTGAGTGAGCCCTCCAGCGCCGACCGGACACACACCCTGGGATCCCACAGCCAGATACAACTAAAGGATAAATTTAACCAGTTGGAGACAGAGCTGGTTAAACTTAGAGAGGAGGTCCTTAAACTGAAACATAAACAAAAGCAAGAGAGGGAGAGCTACAGGAGCGAGCTGAATCTACTTGGGAATCAGGTGAAAGAGCTGCAGAAAAACAAAGAGAGCCATAGGGGAGAGATAGCACCATTAGCCCAGCAGCCAGAGGCTAGAGATAAGGCAATACAGAGCCCGACTGAACAGCTGCACTCCCACACTGAACAACAGCAGCAGACACACAATACAGGGGGTGCCACACAGACCGACCAGCATACTGAAGCTCAGTCTTCCCCCACCACTGTGGAACCACAAGCGAGCCGCTCACAAGAGGAGCGCACACACCAGACACGACCACCCCAGTCCAACACACAACCTATGAGTCCAGGCGAAAGCCACCAGACAGTAAACACCAACAAGGCTGACATCGTAATACTCATAGACTCAAATGGGAAATTTCTATGGGAGAAAAAGCTCTTCCCTAGACATATAGTAAAAAAGATCCAGTGCCCAACAACAGACAGAGCCCTGGAATGGCTGACCAAAACCCGATTAGGCTCCCCCCAACACATAATAATACACACTGGCACAAATGACCTAAAGGCCCAGCAGAAAAGGGTAGCAACATCGCTGAGATCAGTGATTGAGAAGGCAAGCAATACATACATACCAGGACTACTACAGAGACCACCACCACACCAACCGGGACCAGAGAGGATCCCCATGCACAACAACAATGTCAGACCTGCACCACTCCTGTCCTACAGGGGAACAGGACCGCCCCCAGCCAGACAGAGGGAGAGATGCACAGGGCGTACGCAATACCTCAGGCAGAGACAATACATTAAGAGACACTATGCAGACATGCAGCATCATCTACTTCCGCCTTATGGATCAGAAAATGAAAAAAAAAATTAAGGACTAGTTACTAGAAAGAGTTGTAACCAAGTAGTATTAGCATTTATAGACAATTGAGATGTTCCTTTTCCCCCCCATTTAGACACGACAAACACATATCATTCTTTAACCTATCATAGTAAAAGATCAAACCTAACATGAAATCCTTATATATTTCGACCTGGAATATCCAAGGTCTACGCTCTTCGGTGCTCGACGTGAAGAGTAGGACCCCAGAGTTCATAGATGAAATTAAAGATCTGGATATTATCATTTTACAGGAAACTTGGTATAGAGGAGAAGGACACACTGGCCGTCCCCAAGGGTACACAGAACTGGTGGTCCCCTCCAATAAATTGCCAGGAGTAACCCAAGGCAGAGACTCTGGAGGCATACTGATTTGGTTTAAAACAGAGCTTAAGAATTGCATCAAATTTATAAAAAAGGGCGAAAACCACATGTGGCTCAAAATTGAGAGGGGGATTATCTCTAACACTCAACATGTTTTCATTTGCGCACTCTATATCTCCCCAATGGAATCCCCGTACTTTAAAGAGGACACATTCTCCAACATTGAGAGGGAGATTATCCAATTCCAGGCCATGGGGAACGTGTTGATCTGTGGTGACCTCAATTCAAGAACTGGCGAAGAACCAGACTTCACCAATAATCAGGGAAACAATTACATATTCGGGAATAACCACTTCGATATCCCTTCCCATCCATACAGGCATAACTGCGACAAACAGACAAATACTAACGGAAAACAGCTCCTGCAGCTCTGTCGAAGCCTGGGTCTGTACATTGTCAATGGTAGGTTCATGGGAGACCTCCTAGGAAGATCGACCTATTGCTCACCTCTTGGCTGCAGCACTGTAGACAATATGATTACAGATTTGGACCCATCCTCTTTCAGAGCATTCACAGTCAAACCACAAACAACACTGTCAGACCACAGTCAAATTACTATGTATCTTAAAAAGACAGAAGCAACCAACACAGAAACACAACCCAGTAAGCTGTACAACACCAAAAAATCATACAGATGGGCCAAAAACAGCACGGAAAAATGCCAGAAAGCAATTAGCAATCAATCAACTCAAGCTCTCTTGGACACCTTTCTGGAAAACATATACACTCACAATAAAGAAGGCGTAAACCGGGCAGTGAATAACCTAAATAATATTTTTGATAATTTGGCAACAAGGTCAAACTTGAAAGCTCGCAAGAACAAACCTGTGGTAAACCACTAATCTGCCTGTACAGAACATGTCTGGGCATGCCTCAGCTGGCTCCGCCCCTGGCTCCACCCCTAAGCCCAGGTATAAAGGTGATTGACCTCCAGTCCCCCTGGCTTTAAGGATCGGTCTACCAGCAGAGGCATGCTCGTATTCTTTTGTTAATAAAAGCCTACTTGTTATAAGTTTAACTCTTAGTCTTCTGGAGTTATTGCTGGTGCATCAATTTTATTAACAAAAGGTTTTGAAATGGAGTAAATCCTGAAACCGGAACGCCTGGAACTGGACCCTCAAACGGCGGATGCATCAAATAACTTCGCGCACTGGCTGAGCTGCTTCAAAGCATTCCTGCAGGCCTCCAGCACTACCGTCAGGACCGAAGCCGACAAACTGCTAGTACTGAACTCACGGGTGAGCCACCAAGTATATTCGATTATCCGAGACGCTGTATCCTACACGGCCGCTATCATGATACTAAAAGAACAATATACTAAGCCAGTCAACGAGGTCTACGCTAGACACCTCCTGGCTACCCGCAAACAGCGACCCGGGGAATCGGGTGACGAATACCTACGGGCACTGAGAGTCCTCGGCCGGGAGTGCAAGTGCAAATCGGTGACGGCCGCGGAAAATACTGATGACCTAATCAGAGACGCCTACGTCGCCAGCATCAGGTCCAGCTACACTCGACAGAGACTGCTAGAGCAAAGTGGGCTCAACCTGCAGAAGGCTGTGGCCCTTGCTAACTCGCTGGACGTGGCCCTCCGAAACATGGATGCCTACCCCCCCCGACCATACGGCCCTCCCTGCCCCGTGGATGTCGCGGGGGCCGCCATCTTGGGACACGGTAAGGCCACAGGCCTGGGCCACGCCACCACCGCCACGGCCCACCTGCAGCCCAACTACAGCTGCGATGTCCAGAGGCTCAAAGTGCTATTTCTGTGGCCAGGCCAAGCACCCCAGACAACACTGCCCGACGAAGGACGCGATCTGCTCCAAATGCGGAAAGAAGGGGCACTATGCCAAAGTGTGCAGGGCGAAACCGACCAACTCCAGCAGCGCCGCGTGTGAGCCGTGCAGGTCACCATCTTGGACACCACCAGCCGCCTGTGAGCGGTGCGGGCCGCCATCTTGGACGTCACTTTGGGGCCAGGCCCCTGACTCCCCCCTGCCTCGCGCGAGTACAACAGCGACCCACCGACATCAACGATGGCCTCCATCATCCTGGACCAATCCAGGCCTCACCAACTGGCCAGGTCCACGATGGACATCAAGGTAAACGGTCACGCAACAAACTGCCTATTTGACTGCGGGAGCACGGAGAGCTTTATCCACCCCGACACGGTGCGATGCTACTCCCTATCAGTCATGTCCATGCGCCACCGGGTCTCTATGGCCTCCAAGTCCCATACGGCGGACGTCGGCGGCTACTGTGCAGCGACCCTGACAGTAATGGGCACAGAGTACAAAGACTTTAAACTCCTTGTCCTGCCACAGCTCTGCGCTGCTGTGCTACTGGGACTGGATTTCCAGTGCCACCTAGAGAGTGTCACGATGGCGTACGGCGGGCCCCTGCCCCCACTTACAGTCTGCAGCCGGCAAAATTTAAAACAACCGCCGCGCACAATATGCAGCCGATCCACCCTGAAAGTCAGCCCCCCCCCCCGTTGTTTGCTAATCTCACCCATGACTGCAAGCCCATCCCAACAAAAAGCAGGCGGTACAGTGCCGGGGATAGAAGCTTCATTAAAATAGAAGTAGAGAGACTCCTGCGGGAGGGGATTATCAAGGGCAGCACCAGCCCATGGCGAGCCCAAGTAGTGGTCGTGAAGACCGGCGAGAAACAGCGCCTGGTCATTGACTACAGTCAAACAATCAATAGGTATACCCAATTAGACGCATACCCCCTTCCCCGCATATCTGATATGGTCAATCAGATTGCACAGTACCGGGTATTCTCTACCATTGACCTGAAGTCGGCATACCACCAACTCCCTATCAGACCTGAAGACCGCCAGTATACTGCCTTCGAGGCAAACGGCCGCCTCTACCACTTCCTCAGAGTCCCCTTCGGCGTCACCAACGGGGTCTCAGTCTTCCAAAGGGAGATGGACCGGATGGTTGACCAGAACGCGCTGCAGGCCACTTTTCCCTACCTGGACAATGTCACCATCTGCGGCCATGACCAGCAGGGCCATGACGCCAATCTAGAAAAATTCCTCTGAACAGCCCAGCGCTTAAATTTGACATACAACAAAGAAAAGTGTATGTTTCGCACCACCCGCCTCGCTATCCTTGGCTGTGTAGTGGAAAACGGAGTCATCGGCCCCGACCCCGACCGAATGCGCCCCCTTCTGGAACTACCCCTGCCTCACTGCCTCAAAGCCCTGAAGAGATGTCTGGGGTTTTTCTCTTATTACGCCCAATGGGTGCCCAATTACGCGGACAAAGCCCGGCCCCTTATCAAGTCAACCTCCTTCCCCCTGGCGGCAGAGGCCCATGCAGCCTTCACCCGCATAAAAGAGGACATTGCAAAGGCTACAATGCACGCCGTGGACGAGTCCATCCCTTTCCAAGTGGAGAGCGATGCGTCTGACTTCGCCCTGGCCGCAACCCTTAACCAGGCGGGGAGACCCGTGGCCTTCTTTTCACGAACCCTCCAGGACCCCGAAATTAGACACTCCTCAGTCGAAAAGGAGGCCCAGGCTATAGTGGAGGCTGTACGGCATTGGAGGCATTACCTGGCCGGTAAACGCTTCAACCTGCTCACTGACCAACGATCAGTAGCATTTATGTTCAATAACAAGCAGAGGGGCAAAATCAAAAACGACAAGATATTGCGGTGGCGGATCGAATTATCCACCTACAATTATGATATCTTATACCTGCCCGGGAAACTTAATGAGCCCCCGGATGCCCTATCCCGTGGAACATGTGCCAACGCACAGGTCGATAGGCTACGGGCCCTCCACAACGATCTCTGCCACCCGGGGATCACCAGGTTTTTCCACTTCATTAAGGCCCGCAACCTGCCTTACTCCATCGAGGAGGTCAGGACCATGACCAGGAACTGCCAAGTCTGTGCCGAATGCAAACCGCACTTTTATAGGCCAGACAGGGCGTACCTGATAAAAGCCACCCGCCCCTTCGAGCGCCTAAGCGTAGATTTTAAAGGGCCCCTCCCCTCCTCTGACCGCAACACGTACTTCCTCAACATCATTGACGAGTACTCCCGTTTCCCGTTCGCTATCCCCTGCCCGGACATGACCAGCGCCACAGTCATCAAATGTCTCAATGACCTCTTCGCCATATTCGGTTTTCCCAGCTACATCCATAGTGACAGGGGCTCGTCGTTCACGAGCGACGAGCTGCGCCAGTACCTGCTCGAAAAAGGGATAGCCACGAGCAGGACCACCAGCTACAACCCCCGGGGTAACGGACAAGTAGAAAGGGAGAACGCGACAGTGTGGAAAACCGCCATGCTAGCCTTAAAGTCCAGAGGCCTCCCAACCTCCCGCTGGCAAGAAGTCCTCCCCGATGCGCTTCACTCCATACGGTCACTACTCTGTACCGCCACGAACGCCACCCCTCACGAGAAAATGTTCGTCTTCCCTAGGAAATCCACCTCGGGGACATCGCTACCGCCATGGCTGACGTCTCCAGGGCCCGTCTTGCTCAGGAAGCACGTGAGGAGCCATAAAACAGACCCCCTGGTCAAAAGGGTCCACCTCCTCCACGCCAACCCACAATATGCATACGTGGCGTATCCTGACGGGCGGGAGGACACGGTCTCCATACGAGACCTAGCACCCTCAGGTGCCACCGAAAACACCATTACCCACTACCCATTACCATTACCCACTACCATTACCCACGACACACCCCTAGAAGGGAATCCACATCTAACCCAAGTAGACGGCACGCCAGGGCCCTGTGACCCACCCTTATACACCCACCGACCCCGCACCCACGAAGACGACACGCCGGTGCTCCGGCCCACGTGGGAAACGGCCACGGGAAAAGAACCGCCGCAGCCGGCACCACGACGATCACTACGGCAGACAAGACCCCCGGAGAGACTTGCCTATACGAACTTCTGAGACACTTCACCCCGCCGGACTCATTTTAAACAAGGGGTGAATGTGGTAAACCACTAATCTGCCTGTACAGAACATGTCTGGGCATGCCTCAGCTGGCTCCGCCCCTGGCTCCACCCCTAAGCCCAGGTATAAAGGTGATTGACCTCCAGTCCCCCTGGCTTTAAGGATCGGTCTACCAGCAGAGGCATGCTCGTATTCTTTTGTTAATAAAAGCCTACTTGTTATAAGTTTAACTCTTAGGCCTAGAAATTCAGTGGCCTGCACCACCAGTTTGCGCCCAAAGAGGGCTTTTGCGCCACTGGCCACACCTACCGCGATATTTAGCGGGGCGCTAATGGCGGCGTTAGCCTGTAGCGCTGCGCCGCCACCGATGACGTCATCGGTGTGCGCAGCGCCCCGCTATCGCCCCGCTGTCCATATTTGGTCGCGGCCGCCTCCTCCGCGCCGGCTGCAAACAGCGACCGGTACACAGGGGCCTACCTGTGGCGGTAGTGGGGCGAGTTAAGGTGGAGGTGCGGCCGGCCGCTTTTTCGGCGGCCGCCTGCCCGCACCTCCGTCCCCGGCCTCCTTCCCCCCCCCCCGCGGCATTGCCGGCTGTTTCCCGAGAGCCCGGCACTTCTCCTTGGTGCCAGGCTCATTTGCCGGCACTCGCGAGCGGGGATCGCGCTGTTGCAGGCACCTCCCCCTTAACAGTGGGAGGAAGGCCTGCAGTACCGCAGCCTGCCGTGCTGCAGCGGGTGGCGCTGCGGCACTTTGCGCGCCGATATTCAGTTTCAGCGCCCCCAAGCGGGGCGCCGAAAGCCTTGTTTAGCGGCTGGCTTCCACTTGGTGCGCTGAAACTGAATATCCCGATGGCGCAAGTGGCTCCGCGCGCAGCGGTAATTCCGGCGCCCAGGCGAGCTGGGCACCCCAAACTGAATTTTTAGCCCCTAGTCTTCTGGAGTTATTGATGGCGCATCAAAACCCAAAACAAAAAACTATGAAAAATGGTTTGACCCAGATTGCCATAACATGAGGAAAAAGCTTAGAAAAATATCAAACCAAAAACACAGACAGCCAGAAAACGAGGAATTACGCCTTCACATAATCACAGATCACAGAAACCCCACAGTGCAGATAGAGGCCATTTTGGCCCATCGAGCCTGCACCGACACATATCCCACCCGATCCCCGTAACCCCTACACCAACACATATCCCACCCTATCCCCGTAACCCCACGTATTTAATCCCCCTAACACTAAGGGTCAATTTATCATAGCCAATCAACCTAACCCGCACATCAGACACTAGCACAATACAGAAACACACTCAGAACCAAAAAAGAGCAGTATATTAAGAATACACTCAGCTCCATTGAGGAATCCATTGATTCCAATTGTTTCTGGGACAACTGGAATACATTACACAAAAAACAACACGATGAATTGGCCATTCAAAATGGAGACACATGGGAAAACCACTTTGAAAAATGATACCAGAAAAACACACTAAGGCCAGAGCAATACCAAATATGCAAAAAACTGGAAAAGCTCGAAATGGCCATAAAAGATAACCAAAACCCGCTAGACTCCATAATAACAGAAAAAGAAGTATTTGAAAAACTCAAGGACCTGCGACCAGGAAAAGCTTGCGGGGCAGACGGCATACTAAGCGAGATGATTAAACACACAGACGATAAAATGAAACTGGCTATCCTAAAACTCTTCAACTTGGTTCTGAGTGTCGGTTACTTCCCTGATATCTGGAACAAAGGACTCATAACACCCATATACAAAAGTGGGGACAAAGTCGACCCAAATAACTATCGAGGCATCTGTGTAAACAGTAACCTGGGGAAGGTATTCTGTAGTATCATAAACAAAAGACTTATAAACTTCCTTGAGGAGCACAATGTCTTGAGTAAAAGCCAAATTGGATTCCTACCAAACTATAGAACATCAGATCATATCTTCACTCTACAGACCCTAATTGACAAACATGTTCATCAAAACAAAAGCAAAATTTACACATGCTTTATAGATTTCCAGAAGGCTTTCAATTCCATCTGGCACGACGGTCTATTCCTGAAACTTATCGAAAGCGGGGTAGGGGGAAAAACATATGATATAATTAAATCAATGTATACAAACAATAAATGTGCAGTTAAAATTGGAGACAAATAAACAAAATACTTCCCACAGGGGCGTGGGGTGACGCAGGGCTCGCCCATCTCACTGACACTCTTTAATATTTACATAAATGAATTGGCAAAACTACTTGAACAATCTACAGCACCCGGCCTCACCCTATATGAATCCAAGGTTAAATTCCTCCTCTATGCAGGTGACCTGGTTCTGCTGTCACCAACTAAGGAGGGTCTACAGCAGAACCTGGATCTGCTGGAGTCGTTCTGCCAGACCTGGGCCCTGACAATAAATCCCCAAAAAACCAAAGTCCTTGTGTTCCAGCAAAGATCCAGACATCAGGGACCCAAAATAAATTTCACACTAGGAACAACCAAAATTGAACAAACCACTAACTACACATACTTGGGCTTAAAAATCAGTTCTACGGGAAATTTTCATCTGGCTGTGAATGAACTGAAAGAGAAAGCAAGAAGGGCTTTCTATGCCATTAAAAAATCAATCCAAATAGAAATCCCAATTAGCATTTGGCTCAAAATTTTCAAATCAGTAATTGAACCAATTGCACTCTATGGCAGTGAGGTGTGGGGACCGCTAACACAACAAGAATTTGCAAAATGGGACAAACACCCAATTGAGATCCTACATGCAGAATTCTGTAAAAGTATCCTCCGGACTCAAAGGAAAACCGTAAACAATGCATGCAGGGCAGAACTAGGCCAATATCCATTAATAATCACTATCCAAAAAAGAGCCACCAAATTTTGGAAACACCTAAAAATGAGCAACCCCCACTGCTATCAATACGAAGCCCTGAAATGCCAAGAGAGGACCATAAAGAAGAATATCCTCAGTCAACTAGTCCTGGGACTCAGTGAAGTAACTACTAACACTACTAACAATAACCAGCCCCAGGACAGTGACAGCGTAACACAAAGAATTCGACCCAACACAATCGTCACTAAGCAAAAGGAAAAATATCTGTCATATTGGGCAGAAACAACAAAAACCCAAAACAAACTCAATTGCTACTTGGCCCTAAACAGACAATACAACATGGCTGATTACCTGACCATGGTAAAGGATAGCAAACTGAGAAAAACCTTGACAATGTACAGACTTAGTGAACATAGCCTGGCGATCGAAAAAGGTAGACACAGGCAGACCCGGCTA
The DNA here is from genome assembly GCF_052327205.1 of Somniosus microcephalus. NCBI lineage: Eukaryota > Metazoa > Chordata > Chondrichthyes > Squaliformes > Somniosidae > Somniosus > Somniosus microcephalus. Next base: position 125,500,288 of record NC_140998.1, on the reverse strand, counting down.
CCAAGAGAGGACAGAAAATGCTCTCACTGCAGTCAGGGAGTGGTGGAGACAGAGATGCACTTCCTCACAGCTTGTAGAAAATATCAGGGCATAAGGGAGAATTTCTACCCAAAATTCACAAAAATATGCCCGGAATTCAGAAATTTGAATGACGACCAAAAACTCCCATACCTACTAGGGGAAGAGAGAAATTGTGTAACCTTAGCGGCACACTATGATACAGCTTGACATAAACAGAGGGACAACCACTAAATATAAGAAAAGAGTATATACAAATTATATGAATGTATATTTATACACTCAGGGATATATCTGTTTATACACTGTATGGATAGATCTGTGTTTATGTGTTCAACCATGAATGTTTTTCGATGCTTTGGCAACATAAGATGTACCTTGTCATGCCAATAAAGCGATTTGAATTGAATTGAATTGAATTGAATTGATTACCAGGTGCACCTGCTCGTGGTATGGGTTTGGCTTGTTCCTGTGACTCTAGAATCTGGTCAGCATGGCGTCTCACGATGCTCTCTCCAACGTGCACTGTGTACATTAGTGGTCCCTGCTGTGTGCATATCGTTCCTGGCTGCCATTTTTCTGTTCGGTAGTCGCGGGCCAAGACTGGTTGCCCTATCTTGAAGCTCCTGGTTGGCTTCTCATTTATGTGCTGGAATTGCTTATCCTCAACATCTCTTCTTATGTTTGGTTTGAGCAAATCCAGGCGACATCTTAGCCTTCGGTTGAAGAACATTATGGCTGGAGCTTGGTTGGTGACTGCATGTGTCGCATTCCGGTAAGCAAACAAGAAATTATCCACCTTGTGTTGTAGTGGTATGTCGTCATTATTCATTGCCTTTATTGCCTTTTTAAAGGTCTGAACAAACCTCTCAGCCAATCCATTTGTGGCTGGATGATATGGGGCAGATGTGTAATGTTTCATCCCATTATTCCTCAGAAACCTCCGGAAATCCTCGGACACAAACTGTGGTCCATTGTCAGAGCAAATCTGTTCTGGCAACCCATTCCTGGTGAAGATGGTCCGTAGGACTGCAATAGTTTTCTCCGTGGTGGTGGAGGACATTTTGATGACCTCTGGCCATTTCGAATGGGCGTCCACAGCGATTAGGAACATTGAGTCCATAAATAGACCAGCAAAATCAATGTGTACCCATTGCCATGGAGATGAGGGCCACTCCCATGGATGTAGCGGGGCCTGTGGTGGAGCGTTTTGGACCTTCTGGCATCCTGTGCATCTCTTGGTCATATCCTCGATTTCTTTATCGATTCCCGGCCACCACACAAACGCCCTGGCTAGGCTCTTCATTTTTACCCCTCCCAGATGACCCTCATGAAGCTCATTGAGCACTCTATCTCTCAACTTGGGTGGAATTACCACTCGGGATCCACACATCAAGGTCCCCCGGCACACTGACAGCTGTTCTCTCCTTGGCGAGAATGCTGGCAACAGTGAGTCGCCATGTGCTGGCCATCCCTTCACTGTCAAATCATAGACCCGAGAGAGTGTCGGGTCATTTCGGGTTTCCTTCTCTATACTTGAGTTTGTAACAGGTAGACATTCGACTATGGTCGCATGGAATCTCAACAGGGTCCACTGCAGGTGCTTCCTCTACCGTAGGCAACGGTAGGCACGACAGCCCATCAGCGTTTCCATGCTGTTTTGTACCCTTGTACTCTATGTCGTACTGATGTGCCCCTAGAAAAAGTGACCATCTTTGCAGCCGTTGCGCCGTCATCACCGGAACGCCCTTCTTTGGGTTAAAAATGGAGACCAGGGGCTGATGATCAGTCAGTAGGGTGAATTTCTGCCCGTGCAGATAGTGATTGAACTTCTTCACCTCCCACACCAGGCTGAGGGCCTCCCTGTCAATCTGGGCGTAGTTACGCTCGGCTGAGGTTAACGAGCGCTACGCAAAGGCTATTGGCCTCTCTGAACCGTCAAGGAATTTGTGTGACAGCACCACTCCGATGCCATAGGGAGATGCATCACATGCTAACTGAATCGGTAGTGTTGGATTGTAGTGGGCCAATACTTCTTTTGAAGTGATTAGGCATTTACATTTCTGAAAGGCACGCTTACACTCATCACTCCATTTCCATGTTACTCCAGTTTGCAGTAGGGCGTTCAGTGGGTGCAGAATTGTAGATAAATTCGGCAAGAACTTATGGTAGTAGTTCACCAACCCGAAGAACGACCTCAGTTGCGACACATTTTCCGGTGCTGGAGCCTTGACTACAGCCTCAATCTTGTCTGGCGACTTATGCAACCCTTCCTCATCAATCATGTGGCCACAATACGAGATTTGTCTCCTGAAGAACTCGCATTTGGGGCGGTTGGCTCGTAGCCCATATTCCTGTAATCTCGTGAGCACCTGCTCCAGGTTGGCAAGGTGTTCACTGTCATTTTCGCCCGTAACCAGGATGTCGTCCAAATATCACTGCGTCCCCGGGATCCCTCGCAGGACTTGTTCCATCGCCCTCTGCCAAATAGCCGGGGCTGATGCTACCCCGAATACCAGTCGATTGTACTGGTAAAGGCCTTTGTGAGTGTTTATCGTAAGGTATTTCCTAGATGCTTCTTCCACCTCCATTTGTAGATACGCTTGTGCCAGATCAATCTTTGTAAAGCGTTTCCCTCCAGATAGTGAGGTGAAAATATCTTCTATCCGTGGAAGTGGATATTGTACTGTGTGCAGGACTGGGTTCACAGTTACCTTGAAGTCCCCACAGATGCGAACCTTCTTCGGTTCCCCAGGCGTGCTGCTCAATCATTTCTTCATTACAGGAATGATGGGTGTGGCCCACTCGCTCCAGTCCACCTTGGACAGCACACCTGAATGCTCCAGACTCTCCAGCTCTGCTTCAACGGCTGGGCGGATTGCGTAAGGTACTGGTCTGGCCTTAAAAAATTTTGGGTTTGCGTTATCTTCGATTTTTATCATTGCCGTTACTCCTTTTAGAGTCCCAAGTCCTTGTTGGAACACCTCTTTCACGTCAGTTAGAATCTTTGACAGTCGTCCAGGTGTGATGTCATCATCCTTTTTATCAGTCACAGTTAGCGCCTGAATGGAATGCCAATCCAATTGTATTTTTCGGATCCATTCACGTCCCAATAATGGTGGTCCTCCATCTGGTAGTATATATAGATACAGTTTTTGTGATTCCTTGCCGTTGTATTCAACTGGCACCCTTATTTTTCCTCTGGGGTAGACTTTTTGCCCCGCGTATGTCTTCAATACAATGGACGTGTCCTTCAAGGGTATGTGTGGGAATAGCCGCTCATAGTCTCGTCGATTCATGACAGTTAGGGCTGATCCTGTGTCCAATTCCATCTTTACTGGGGACCCTGCTATCATGAGGGTGACCCAAATGGTTCGGTGATCCTCCTTTTGCGATCACGTTGTGTAACTTTAGACAACTTAGTCTCCTGCTCCCGGAGTCCTTATCACTCTCCTGATCTTCCGAACTACTGTCTGTCAATTTCTTTACTTTTTTGTACTTTTCCTTAGTAGTTCTTGTAGTGTTGGTTTTCTTTCCCGACCTGCAGACTCTTGCTATGTGTCCCATTTTCCCACATTGCCTGCATACTTTGTCCTTAAACCAGCAGTCCTTCTGATCATGGGTTGTTCTGCCGCAGCGATACCACTTTTCTGCTCCATACGCCATTTCGTTAGCGCTGTATTCTTGTGGTTTCTGTTGTATTTCCGCAGCTCCCCGTGCTGCTGCTTCGTCGGATACTGCCACGCTGAAAGCCTGTTCTAGCATCAGGTCCTTTTCCGAAAGTAGTCATTTCTGGGTTCCTTCACTCTGGAGCCCGCAGACAAACTTATCCCGTAAGGTATCTGCCAGTCCTGCTCCGAACTGGCAGTGCTTCGATAACTTGCGTATTTCCGTAAGATAGTCAGCATTGCTCTCATCTTTGTGCTGGTTTCTTTTATGGAACTTGAATCTTTCTGCTATCAGCAGCGGTGTAGGGTTTAGGTGTTCCTGTAAGATATTAACAATTTCTTCAAAACTTTTCTCCATTGGTTTAGCTGGGGTAATTAAATTCCGCAATAGGCCGTACGTTCTCGCGCCCATCAAATTTAATAATACCGACGCCTTCTTTCCATCGGCCACCTCATTTGTCTTGCAGTACACTTCAATTCTTTCCACATACGTGGTCCAGTCTTTTACCTCGTTGTCGAAAGCAGTGATACTGCCTCTTTTCGGCATCTTGGGTGATTTAAAATGGCGCCTCCCGCGCTTTTCCTTCTTCACCAATGGAATAAAATGGCGCCTCCCACGCTTTTCCTTCTTCCCCAATGGAATAAAATGGCGCCTCCCGCGCTTTTCCTTCTTCCCCTTGCTGCCACGCTGCTCCTAGCGTTCTGCAGGGTAATGGCGGCGATCCGCGGCTTCGGCGCGTCTCACTTTTCCTTCCCCTTGTTTTATTTTCGCTACGCTGCCCGGTTCTTGAGCACCGACCGCGCCCTGTGTGCTCCACCCTCTCTCTCTCTCTTTTCCTCCCGATGACGCTGCACCGCCCCTTTGCAGAGCCGCTCAATCGAGCTCGAGCCCGCCGCAGTCCGGAAGGGTCAGCGCACTACCTGCTACCAGCACGATTTGCTGGAACACCTTGACTGGGGAGCCAAGCCCAGCTCTCCACAGCCTCTCCTGCAACTCTCCAAACTCCGATGGATCCTTGGGCGGTTGCCTGCGGTCGACGCCTGTTGTTCTGACTTCGACCTCCAAAAGCTTCTTCTCAGGGAAAGATCCCCGTGAGGTGATGCAGTACTGCAGGTGAGTTTGAACCTGTTCGTCGCCAATGTAGTGTCCGAGTATAAATAATACACGGACTGCAGGAGAACAATAATAACAGGTATTAACTTGAGACTGACGTACAGAAGCCTGCTATGGCTTTATATACAGGGGTGGTCACTGCCGGTACTGCAGTATAGAATCAGTTCTTCTCTTAAAGGTACATACACAACAACATCCCCTCTCAACTTACTGTATTTCGTCTGGTTCTCCCTTGAAGAATTCAGCTGACATGCTTCATACACCCTCTTTTTTTGTTTCACCATCTTCTCTATCTCCCTCGTCATCCAAGGAGCCCTTGCTTTGCTTCCCTTACCCTTCCCTCATGTTGGAATGTACCTAGCCTGTACTTGGAACATCTCTTCCTTATAGATCACCCATTGTTCCGTTACAGTTTTTCCTGCCAGTCTTTGGTTCCATTTTACCCTGGCTAGATCCTTTCGCACCCCATTGAAGTTAGTCCTATTCCAGTTTAGAATGAATAAAAAAGAACTTCCCACATGACTCCAACCCACCTGTTTTATTGGGTTAAAATTCCCCCTATATGGTGGTAACTAAATTTTCTTAAAAATAACTTAAATTATATAAAAAATGTTCTCATTATTAGCATACAACACTAAGAATTACTGTATAACATTTCTCCAATATATTTAAATATAGGCACAATTGGATTGCATTTGTTGATCATTTCCCAGGGAAATGGATAGAAGAGGGGTTTGTTCCCTGTGCCTTTGTTTTGTTTCCAAAATGCTGCAATATTCAGCACCACGGCTTCTCAGATGATCATTTCTGAATATGTAATGAAAAGCTTAATTATTTATCATAAAGAAAACCAATTCTCCAATCTTCAGTCAAAATGGTTAATTGACAGCATCCTATTTCTCTACATTGAGACAAAATTAAAACACAGCCGTCTAAAATACAATTTAACATAAATACACGTGTGTAAGAGGACGAGCACGGCATGTTAGAGTCTTATGAGGTTATATTGGGACAAGCTGTCGTCCCCTTGATGGTTTCTGAAAATACATTGCCATAGTTACCATTCTCTTTTGTTCTTCACTTCATTTAATCTGTTTTGATTATTTTCTTCCCTTGTTTGTCCTTCTGCATCAGAATGTTTGGAACGGGCTTCAGGAGATGACATATTTAAAAAATAAAAAGATTTCCCTTTGCTGATCCTGTCCCTTTCTCCAACCTTCTTCTCGCCCCACTCTGTTGTTACTTCCCCCTCCCAGGAGAAATTCCTGGTGCTACACTCGCCGCTAGCACTCAAAGCTCCATCCCCACCCCCTCCCAATCCTCCCAGGACGATACGAGCGAAGTGTGGAGGACCATAAAATGATTTAAATGAGTTGAATTCGTGTTGTCACTCATTTGTGTGCAGACACACTGAGCATATAATGGATAGCAGTCCCAGCAGTGCTTTTAAATTTTAAAGTTCAGATCGATAGATTTTTGCTAGTCAAGGGTATAAAAGTATATGGAGCCAAGGCAGGTGGTTCATTGAATGGTGGAACAGGCTTGAGGGGTTGAATCGCCTGCTCCTGTACTTATGCTCCTATGTGCTGGCCTTGTATTATTGGCCCATGAGAGAGACAATCTAGGAAAGCAAAAATGTGTATCAAAGACCAAGAGGCGAAAGCAGTTTACAGTACATGACTAGAAAGAGATTCCATTTAATCAAAAGAAAAGACAAATGTGATTGTCACCATGACTATATTATTGGATGGATTTAAAGAAAGAAAGATCTTGTATTAGCTTCATCACATCTGTCAGCAATGTCTCTAGCACTTCACACAGAATGATTTGCGTTGAAGTGCAGTCACTGTTGTTATACTGGTGAATGTGGCAGCTATTTTGCACACAGCAATATTCCACACACCGCAATGTACCACAAAGAGCAAGTAAATACATTTCCAGTTAATCTGTTTTTGCCAGTGTTGATTGAAGAAAGCATCTTGGCTTTGATAACCAAATACCCCTGTAACTCATTCTGCTCTTTGTCGATAGTGCCACGGGATCTTTAATAGATCGGGCCTTAGCATCACCTCTCATCTGAAGGATTGCACCTCTGACAATGCAGCAATCCGTCAGTACTGTACTGTAATGTCAGCCTAAGTACATGCTGAGTACCAATTTAATATTAATCGTTTACATTGGAAGTAACTTAGAAATTATTACTATATTTAAACTTTATTATGTTTTACCACTGTATAAATATTTACATACTAAAAACTGCCCATGACATTAGTATAGGAATAGGAAGATAGAACAGATGAATGCGTGGCTAAAGGGATGGTGCAAGAGGGAGGGCTTTAGTTTCCTGGATCACTGGGTCTGCTTCTGGGAAAGGTGGGACTTGTACAAGTCGGACGGTTTACACCTGAACCAGAGGGGGACCAATATCCTTGCAGGGAGGTTTGCTAGCACTGTTGGGGGGGTTTAAACTAACTTGGCAGGGGGATGGGATACAGAGTGGAGCTATAGTAGGGGGTGATTTACAGCCAAATACGGAGGAAAAAACAAATCAGCTGGGAAGGCAGAGCAAATATGTGAAGGCAAAAGGGAATATGGCAAGGCTGGAAGGCATTTATTTTAATGCAAGGAGTCTTGCAAATAAGGTGGATGAACTGAAGTTGTTGTTGAACACATGGGAGTACGATATTGTTGCTATCACGGAGACATGGTTGAGGGAGGGTCAGGACTGGCAGCTCAATATTCCGGGGTATAGGACCTTCAGGCGAGACAGAGGGGGGTGTAAAAGGGGAGGGGGTGTTGCAATATTAATTAAGGAGTCAATTACTGCTGTAAGGAGGGATGATATATTAGCGGGTTCCTCAAATGAGGCCATATGGGTAGAACTTAAAAACAAAAAGGGGGCAAGCACTTTGCTGGGAGTGTACTATAGGCCCCCAAACAGTCAGGGGGAGATAGAGGAACAGATATGTAGGCAAATCTCAGAGAAGTGCGAAAATAATAGGGTAATAATAGTGGGGGATTTCAACTTCCCCAATAGTCAGAGTATGAAAGGCTTAGAGGGTGCAGAATTCTTAAAGTGCATCCAGGAGAGCTTTGTGAGCCAACATGTAGAAAGTCCTACAAGAGAGGGGGCGGTACTGGACCTAATTCTAGGGAATGTAGCCGGGCAAGTGGTGGAAGTGTCAGTAGGAGAGCATTTTGGCGACAGTGACCATAATTCGGTGAGATTTAAGGTGGTCATGGAAAAAGACAAAGATGGCCCGGAAATAAGGGTTCTAAATTGGGGGAAGGCCGATTTTAATATGATAAGGCAGGATCTGGCCAAAGTGGACTGGGAGCAGCTACTTATAGGAAAATCCACATCAAAGCAGTGGGAGACTTTCAAAAGGGAAATAGAGAGAGTACAACGCCAACATGTTCCCGTAAAGGTCAAGGGTGGGACCAAGCAAAGGGAACCTTGGATGACAAGGGATATACAAAAATGCATTAGGAAAAAAAACGGGGGCTTTTGGCAGTTACAAAAGACTAAAGACGGAGGAAGCCCTAGAGGAGTATAAAAAGTGCAGGGGCATACTTAAAAAAGAAATTAGGAGACCGTGGAGGGGCCATGAAATAACACTGGCGAGCAAAATAAAGGTAAATCCTAAGATGTTTTATAAGTATATTAAGGGCAAGAGGATAACCAGGGAAAGGGTAGGGCCCATTAGGGACCAAAGTGGCAATCTGTGTGTAGAGCCAGATGATGTAGGCGGGGTTTTAAATGAATTTTTTGCATCTGTGTTCACTATGGAGAAACACGATGTAGACATAGAAATCAGGCAAGGGGACTGTGATATACTTGAACATATTAGCATCGAGAGGGAGGAGGTACTAGCGGTTTTAGCAGGCCAAAAAGTGGATAAATCCCCAGGCCCGGACGAGATGTATCCCAGGCTGCTGTGTGAGGCAAAGGAGGAGATTGCAGGGGCTCTGACACAAATTTTCAGAACCTCTCTGGCCACAGGGGATGTACCAGAGGACTGGAGAACAGCTAACGTAGTACCATTATTCAAGAAGGGTAGCAGGGATAAACCAGGGAATTACAGGCCAGTGAGCCTAACATCTGTGGTAGGGAAATTATTGGAAAAATTCTGAGGGACAAAATTAGTCTCCACTTGGAGAGGCAAGGATTAATCGGGGATAGTCAGCATGGCTTTGTCAAGGGTAAATCATGTCTGACCAATCTGATTGGATTTTTCGAGGGGGTGACTAGGTGTGTGGATGAGGGAAATGCGGTGGATGTGGTATACATGGACTTCAGTAAGGCTTTTGACAAAGTCCCGCATAGGAGACTGGTCAAGAAGGTAAGAGCCCATGGGATCCAGGGTGCCTTGGCATGTTGGATCCTAAACTGGCTGAGTGGCAGGAGGCAGAGGGTGATGGTCGAAGGTTGCTTTTGTGACTGGAAGCCTGTGTCTAGTGGGGTACCTCAGGGATCGGTGCTGGGTCCCTTGCTGTTTGTGATCTACATAAATGATTTGGATGAGAATGTGAAAGGTATGATCAGTAAGTTCGCAGATGACACGAAAATTGGTGGGGTGGTAAATTGCGAGGAGGAAAGCCTCAGGCTACAGGACGATATAAAGGGTAAATCGTGCTTGACTAATCTATTGGAATTTTTTGAGGGAGTAACTGGTAGAATAGATGGGGGAGAGCCAGTAGATGTGGTGTACCTGGACTTCCAAAAGGCCTTCGATAAGGTCCCACATAAAAGATTAGCATGGAAAATTGAGGCTCATGGGATAAAGGGGAAAGTTTTGGCGTGGATAGGGAACTGGCTGTCAGATAGAAAACAGAGAGTTGGAATAAACGGCTCATTTTCTGAATGGCAGGCAGTAACAAGTGGGGTACCACAGGGATCTGTCCTGGGCCCCCAGCTGTTCACAATTTACATTAATGACCTGGATCAGGGAGTCGGATGCAGCATTTCCAAATTTGCAGACGACACTAAACTAGGAGGGGGGGTGGGCTCAGAGGAAGAGACCAGGAAGCTCCAGAGCGATTTGGACAGACTGGGCGATTGGGCGGATAAATGGCAGATGCACTATAATGTGGACAAGTGCGAAGTTATCCACCTTGGGTGCAGGAACGGGAGGGCAAATTATTATTTAAATGGCAATAGATTGGGAGAGGGGGAAGTACAGAGAGACCTGGGTGTTCTTGTACACCAGTCACTGAAGGCGAGCATGCAGGTGCAACAGGCGGTCAAGAAGGCAAACGGTATGCTGGCCTTCATAGCAAAAGGGTTAGAATACAGGAACAGGGATACCTTGCTGCAGCTGTACAGGGCACTGGTGAGACCACACCTCGAGTACTGTGTACAGTTTTGGTCGCCTCATCTGAGGAAGGATGTTCTTGCCATGGAGGGGGTGCAGCGGCGATTCACCAGGCTGATACCAGGAATGGCGGGAATGACCTATGAGGAGAGACTATGTAGTTTAGGGATGTACACACTGGAGTTTAGAAGATTGAGAGGGGACCTCATAGAAGTGTATAAAATTCTGACAGGTCTAGACAGACTGGATGCAGAAGGAATGTTTCCCTTGGCGGGTGAGAACAGAACTAGAGGACATAATTTGAGGATAAGGGCTAAACCATTTAGGACAGAGATGAGGGGGAGTTTCTTCACTCAGAGAGTGGTGAACCTGTGGAACTCATTGCCACAGAGGGCAGTGTACGCCAGCTCATTAAATATATTTAAGAGGGAATTAGATATATTTCTACGGGCAAAAGGGGTTAAGGGTTACGGAGAGAAGGCGGGGACGGGATACTGAATTAAAAGATCAGCCATGATCTCATCGAATGGCGGAGCAGGCACGAAGGGCCGAATGGCCTACTCCTGCTCCTATCTTCTATGTATGTATGTATGTAAACGGGTTGGTCAGATGGGCGGAAAAGTGGCAAATGGAATTTAACCCTGAAAAGTGCGAGGTGATGCATTTTGGATGGACAAATAAGGCAAGGGAATACACAATGAGTGGTAGGACCCTAGGAAGTACAGAGGGTCAGAGGGACCTTGGTGTACATGTACATAGATCCCTGAAGGCAGTGGAACAGGTAGATAAGGTGGTTAAAAAGGCATATGGGATACTTGCCTTCATTAGCCGAGGCATAGAATATAAGAGCAGGGAGGTTATGATGGAGCTGTACAAAACGCTGGTAAGGCCACAGCTGGAGTACTGTGTGCAGTTCTGGTCGCCTCACTGTAGGAAGGATGTGATTGCTTTGGAGAGGGTGCAGAGAAGATTCACCAGGATGTTACCTGGGATAGAGCGCCTCAGCTATGAAGAAAGACTAAACAGGCTGGGGTTGTTTTCCTTGGAGCAAAGAAGGCTGAGGGGGGACCTGATTGAGGTGTACAAAATGATGAGGGGCATAGATAGGGTAGATAAAGAGGAACTTTTCCCCTTAGTAGGGGGGTCAATAATAAGGGGGCATAGATTCAAGGTAAGGGGCAGGAGGTTTAGAGGGGATTTGAGGAGGAACTTTTTCACCCAGCGGGTGGTTGGAGTCTGGAACTCACTGCCTGAAAGGGTGGTAGAGGCAGGAACCCTCACAACATTCAAGAAGCATTTGGATGAGCACTTGAAATGCCATTGCATACAAGGCTATGGACCAAATGCTGGAAAATGGGATTAGATTGGACAGGGCTTGATGGCTGGCGCAGACACGATGGGCCGAAGGGCCTCTTTCTGTGCTGTATAACTCTATGACTCTATGACTCTATGACATTACCTACCGTCAGTTGATAAATATGATTTTTTTTAAATGTCGTGTCATAACACCAAGGAAGTATATAACATGATTTGTAGAGAATTAAAGTCTGTTGAATCGGAAAGCAACCTAGGAGTTAAAGTGCATGAGTCTCTGAAGGCGCATGCCCAGTGCCAATAGACTATTCCAAAGGCATATAGTGCGCTAGAATGTGTAGTAAGGATAAACCAGTATAAAACAAAAAGAACCATAGCGTCCTTGTACCAGACCCTGGTTAGGTCTTATTTGGAATACTGTTTCCAGTTTCGGCTCCCTCACATGTTGGGTGATATAGAGGCTTTGGAAATGGTTCAAAGAACGGACACGAGAATGCTCCCTAGTTTAAAAGCCCTTTGAACTTTATGCTTAGACAGCTGGGGTCTTTTTACAGTAGCAAAGTGCAGATGTCGGAGTGATTTGAAGTATTTAGAATGATGACGGGCCTGGACTGTGTCTGTGTGGACAGAAATTACGAACGAGATAGATTAGGGAAAATGAGTGGTCATGCATATAAGCCATGTAAGCATAGAACTAGGTTAGATGACAGGAGGTTTTTCTTTACGCAGAGGGTTATCGACACTTGGAATAAGTTACCGGTTCATGTGGTGAGTGCAGATTCGCTGCAACAGTTCAAATAGAAGCTGGATGAGTTCCTTGCTGTGGCAATATCACTGTGTATAACAAGTAGGTGGGATGTTGGGTCTGGTCGGATACTCCATGCCCAGGCACATGGCTCTGCTTTCCTATCCCAGCTTCTCTCTTCTCTTATTATCACGTTCAATGTTCAGCCAGAAGTCAATCTGCAACAGAATTAAAAACAATTTTTATATGTTGAATGTCTGACATAAGATGGTGATGTTTATTGTAGAATCAAAGTAATATATATGTTTAATCTTACTGATGTATCTCAGAATTAATGAAATTATTGATGTTAACCATTTGAGATCAAATATTGTGGAAGAACAACTATTTGAATTTACATGGCACTTTTAATGGTGGAAATGTTCCAAGGCACTTTAATTGGGGGTGAGAAAAAACTAGATGCTGAGGTGTGGTGGGAGAGTTAGGAGAAGTGACAAATAGGAGTGGACCACATGAGGGAAGTCCCACGGACCTCAACAACACAGGAGAGGCAACAGCAGAAGATGGTTATTAGATGTTATGGAGAGACTGAGGAGGACAAAGAGGATAACACACCACAGAGGATGCTGCTTGTGCCTCTGGTCAAGGTAGTCTTGTTGCTGTGAACAAGGTAGAAGCTAGATGAAAGGGATTTGAGTAGGAAGTTTTCTGACTGGGTGATAATGACACCTTTGTGGATATTATGATAGGGAAGCCAGAGATGAGTTGTTAGTTGAAGAGGAAGAAACCACTTGAACAGTGCAAGGTCCTATGGCTCTGTTAATGAACTCTGGCAGATTTATTTCCCAACCCAGCTGCGCTCTCTCGGCTCAGCTCCCTAATTCATTTTCCTCCTCAGCCCAGCAGCCATTTTCTATCTTGCTTGCACATGCTATCAAAGCTCCATCATAGGAAAGAGGACACCCTTCGGTTTTCTAGGCACAGGCTCCAGCCCCTTCACTCGGCCTTTGCCTAACCCCCGATTCAATTCACCTGAGGCTTTGAACGACCTGTCTCCCAGCCCCAGATCCCAGGCCCTCACTTTCTCTCCCTTACCCATGTATATCCACCCAGTACTGGTTGTGGTTGCAATTCCAGATCAAATACAAAGTGCAGAAGTGCATCCCTGCCCACGCCTCCATCGCCAATTCTCCTCATTGAGATTCTACTGCTTGCTTCAATCTTGCTCCCTTTTTCACATTAAGGGAAAGTCTGTGTCAGTTTGCCGTAGTTGGAGGCACTCTTGCCTCTGAGCCACATGGTTCAGCTCCATACCAGAACCAGAATACATTATCTGAGTTGGCACTCAGGTGCAGCATTCATGGTGCGCTGCATCGCCAAAGGTGCCATTTGCCTATTGAAGTGGATGTTAAAAGCTGTAACGAGACTTCGTCATTGGCAGTGAGAGGAAAAGCAGAGAGTGAGAGACATACAGATAGAGAAACATGCAGAAGTAAAGTGAAGGTGAGTAGAGAGCAAAGAGAGAGGAGTTGGAAGGTAGAAGACAATAACAGAAGGAGTGCAAGTGGGAATCGGAGACAGAAACAACAAGGGGTGTAAGTGTGTGAAAGCCAGATGGTGAAAGGAAGACAGGAAGGGTGGAATACAAGGAGAGACAGTTACAGAAAGAGGGAAACAATTTTTATAATTTTTTTTGTCAAAGATACGATAGGAAATCAACTAATATACATTTAAGTAAGGTCAGAAAGTAGTATATTTCTAGAAAATCTCTTCCAGTGTCTGATGGAGCTTCAGAAATAAAATGAGAAAATGTTGTCATTCAGAAAGTCGAGGCCAGAAGCACGGGCGTCGACCACGATCAACCGCCCAGTCATCTGGCAGAGAGTGAGCATCGCAGGGGAGGCTGTTGAGTGCTGGGCTTGATTCTCCAGCCACGACGATCCAGCAACAGGCTGGCAACAGGTACAGCGCAGACCCTTCCCGGACAGCGGCAGCTGGAGCCGACCGACGGCACAGAAAAGGCCGAGCAGCGTCGACGGGGTAAGAGAGAGGGTAAAGCGCACAGGGCGCAGCCGGGGGTTGAAGACCGAGCGGCGTCGACGGAAAACAAAAAGAGGGAGAGGGTAAAGCACAGCCGGGGTTCAGGACCGAGCAGCGGCAACGAGAGAGGCGCACAGGAAAATGCGCAGAGCACAGCCAGGGCTCAAGGGCTGAGCAGCGTCCGCGGGGGAAGAAAGGAAGCGCAGGAGACACCATTTGAGCCGCGGAGAAGAAGGGAGAGTGCGGGAGACGCCATTGTTGAAGCCGCAGCGGAGAAGAAGGGCGAGCGTGGGAAGAAAGGGAAGCGCGGGAGACGCCATTTTGAGCCAGCGGAGAAGAAGGGAGAGCGCGGGAGATGCCATTTTAGCCAGTCTAACCACACCCAGGGATGCCGAAGAGTGGCAGGGTCACAACGTTCGACAATGAAGTCGAAGATTGGGCGACATATGTGGAACGCATTGAGGTGTACTGCAAGGCGAATGAAGTGCCAGATGCCAGGAAAGCACTGGTTTTGTTGAATTCCATGGGTGCAAAAACGTATGGCTTACTGCGAAACCTAATAACCCCAGAGAAGCCAGTGGATAAGGATTTCGAAAACATAGTGAAAATCCTACAGGACCACTTAAACCCCACACCGCTGCTGAAAGCAGAAAGATTTAAGTTTCACAAAAGGAACCAGCATAAAGACGAAAGTAATGCTGAGTATTTAATGGAACTGCGCAAGCTATCGAAACACTGCCAGTTTGGAATGGGACTAGCAGATACGTTAAGGGACAAGTTTGTGTGTGGGCTTCAAAGTGAAGGAACCCAGAAACGGCTTCTATCAGAAAAGGATCTTACGCTGGACAAGGCTTTCAGCATGGCAGTATCACACGAAGCAGCCGCACGGGGCGCTGCAGAGATACAATGGAGACCGCAAGAATATGGCACCAATGAAATGTCATATGGAGCAGGGAAGTGTTATCGCTGCAGCAGAACAACACACGACCAGAAGGATTGTTGGTTCAAGGACCAAGTGTGCAGACAGTGTGGAAAAGCAGGACACATAGCAAGAGTCTGCAGGTCGGGGAAGAAAACCAGCAGCAAGAAATCTCCACAGGAGAAGTACAAAAAGGTACATAAGGTGACGGAGAGTAGTTCAGACGAACAGAAAAGTGATACAGACTCCGGAAGCAAGGAGCTGGGTTGTCTGAAACTACATAAGGTAATCAAAATGGAGGATCACCAGACTATCTGGGTCACGCTCAAGATAGACGGAGTCCAAGTGAAAATGGAATTGGACACAGGATCAGCCCTAACAGTCATAAACCGAAGGGACTACAAGTGGCTATTCTCACATATACCCTTGAGAGCTACAGAGATTGTCTTGAAGACATACACGGGGCAAAAAGTCTACCCCAAAGGAAAAATAAGGGTGAACGTGATATACAACGGCCAGGAAATACCAAAAATGGACCTATATGTATTGCCAGGTGGAGGACCACCACTACTAGGACGTGAATGGATCCGGAAGATACAATTAGATTGGCATTCCATACAGGCACTGACGGTAGAGGCCAAAAAGGATGACGACGTCACACCTGGACGACTGTCAGAAATGCTAACTGACGCACAAGAAGTGTTCCAGGAGGGACTCAGAACACTAAAAGGCATAACAGCGACGATTAAAATAGAGGGAAATGCAAGCCCAAAGTTTTTTAAGGCTAGACCGGTGCCTTATGCGATCCGCCCAGCCGTCGAAGCAGAGCTGGAAGGTTTGGAACGTTCAGGAGTACTGTCCAAAGTAGATAGGTCGTTGAGTAATATGCCTGGGGAACCAAAGAAGGTTCGCATCTGTGGGGACTTTAAGGTGACAGTGAACCCAGTCCTTCACACTGTACAATATCCGCTTCCGCGGATTGAAGATATTTTCGCCTCGCTATCTGGAGGAAAACGCTTCACTAAGATTGATCTGGTCCAGGCGTACCTGCAAATGGAGGTAGAAGAAGCCTCGAAACAATACCTCACGATCAACACTCACAAAGGTCTCTACCAATACAACTGGCTGGTGTTCGGGGTAGCATCGGCTCCGGCTATTTGGCAAAGGGCAATTGATCAAGTCCTGCAAGGGATTCCAGGGACCCAGTGTTATTTGGACGACATCCTGGTCACGGGCGAAAATGACAGTGATCACCTCGCCAACCTGGAGCAGGTGTTCACTTGATTGAAGGGATATGGGCTACGAGCTAATCGCCACAAATGCGCGTTTTTCCAGAAGCAGATCTCGTATTGTGGCCACGTTATTGATGAAGAGGGGTTACATAAGTCCCCTGAAAAGATTGAGGCAGTAGTCAAGGCTCCAGCACCGGAAAATGTGTCACAACTGAGGTCGTTCCTCGGGCTGGTGCACTACTACCATAAGTTCTTACCAAATTTGTCTACAGTATTACACCCACTGAACACCCTACTGCAGACGGGGGTACCATGGGAGTGGAATGACGAATGTGAACGAGCTTTCCAGAAGTGCAAAGAATTGATCACATCAAAAGAGGTGTTGGCCCATTTCAACCCAGCACCACCAATTCGGTTGGCGTGTGATGCATCACCCTATGGTATTGGAGTGGTGCTGTCGCACAAATTCCCAGACGGGTTGGAGAGGCCAGTAGCCTTTGCATCTCGGTCACTAACCTCAGCCGAGCGCAACTACACCCAGATTGGCAGGGAGGCCCTCAGCCTAGTATGGGGAGTAAAAAAGTTCAACCACTATCTGCATGGGCAGAAGTTCACCTTGCTCACTGACCACCAACCACTTGTCTCCATCTTTAATCCAAAGAAGGGCGTTCCGGTGATGACTGCGCAACGGCTACAAAGATGGTCCCTTTTTCTAGGGGCGAACCAATATGAAATAGAGTATAAGGGCACGAAACAGCATGGAAACGCTGATGGGCTATCACGCCTGCCACTGCCTACTGCGGAGGAAGCACCAGCAGTGGACCCTGTCGAAATATTTTATTCGTCGATAATTGAACGCTGGCCAGTAACTAACGCGGATATAGAGAAGGAGACCCGAAATGATCCGACACTGTCTCGGGTATATGATTTGACGGTGAAGGGATGGCCAACACATGGCGACTCACTGTTGCCAGCATTCTCATCCAGAAGAGAACAGCTGTCAGTATGCCAGGGGACAGTGATGTGTGGATCCCGAGTGGTAATTCCACCCAAGTTAAGGGAGAGAGTGCTCAATGAGCTTCACGAAGGCCATCTGGGAGGGGTGAAAATGAAAAGCCTTGCTAGGGCTTATGTGTGGTGGCCGGGAATCGATCAACAAATCGAGGACCTAACAAAGAGCTGCTCAGGATGCCAGAAGGTCCAAAATGCACCACCACATGCCCCTCTACACCCATGGGAGTGGCCCTCCTCTGCATGGCAACGGGTGCATATTGATTTTGCTGGTCCATTCATGGACTCAATGTTCTTAATAGCAGTGGATGCGCACTCGAAATGGCCTGGGGTGGTCAAAATGTCCTCCACCACTACGGAGAAAACAATTGCAGTCCTACGGACCACATTTGCCAGGAACGGCTTGCCAGAGCAGATTTGCTCTGATAACGGACTACAGTTTGTGTCCAAAGAGTTTCGGAAATTTATGAGAAGGAATGGGGTAAGGCATTACACATCCGCCCCGTATCATCCAGCCACTAATGGATTGGCTGAGAGGTTTGTACAAACCTTTGAAAAGGCAGTAAGGGCCATGTGCGATGACGACATTCCACTGCAGCATAAGGTGGACAATTTCCTGTTAGCCTACAGAAATGCGACACATGCAGTTACCAACCAGACCCCGGCCATGATGTTCTTTAACCGAAGGTTGAGATCTCGTCTGGATTTGCTCAGACCAAATGTGCGAAGAAATGTTGAGAATAAGCAATTCCAGCACATCAATGAGAAGCCGACAAGGAGCTTCAATGTAGGACAACCAGTCTTGGCCCATGACTACCGAACAGAGAAATGGCAACCCGGAACGATATGCACACGGCAGGGGCCACTAATGTACACAGTGGATGTCGGGGAGAACATTGTGAGACGCCATGTCGACCAGATCCTAGCGTCACAGGAACGAGTGGAGCTATAGTAGGGGGTGATTTACAGCCAAATACAGAGGAAAAAACAAGTCAGCTGGGAAGGCAGAGCAAATATGTGAAGGCAAAAGGGAATATGGCAGGGCTGGAAGGCATATATTTTAATGCAAGGAGTCTTACAAATAAGGTGGATGAACTGAAGTTGTTGTTGAACACATGGGAGTACGATATTGTTGCTATCACGGAGACATGGTTGAGGGAGGGTCAGGACTGGCAGCTCAATATTCCGGGGTATAGAATCTTCAGGCGAGACAGAGGGGGGTGTAAAAGGGGAGGGGGTGTTGCAATATTAATTAAGGAGTCAATTACTGCTGTAAGGAGGGACGATATATTAGCGGGTTCCTCTAATGAGGCCATATGGGTAGAACTTAAAAACAAAAAGGGGGCAAGCACTTTGCTGGGAGTGTACTATAGGCCCCCAAACAGTCAGGGGGAGATAGAGGAACAGATATGTAGGCAAATCTCAGAGAAGAGCGAAAATAATAGGGTAATAATAGTGGGGGATTTCAACTTCCCCAATATAAATTGGGATAGTCAGAGTGTGAAAGGCTTAGAGGGTGCAGAATTCTTAAAGTGCATCCAGGAGAGCTTTTTGAGCCAACATGTAGAAAGTCCTACAAGAGAGGGGGCGGTACTGGACCTAATTCTGGGGAATGTAGCCGGGCAAGTGGTGGAAGTGTCAGTAGGAGAGCATTTTGGCGACAGTGACCATAATTCGGTGAGATTTAAGGTGGTCATGGAAAAAGACAAAGACGGCCCGGAAATAAGGGTTCTAAATTGGGTGAAGGCCGATTTTAATATGATAAGGCAGGATCTGGCCAAAGTGGACTGGGAGCAGCTACTTAAAGGAAAATCTACATCAAAACAGTGGGAGACTTTCAGAAGGGAAATAGAGAGAGTACAACGCCAACATGTTCCTGTAAAGGTCAAGGGTGGGACCAACAAGCAAAGGGAACCTTGGATGACAAGGGATAAAGAAAAATGCATTAGAAATAAAAGGGGAGCTTTTGGCAGTTACGAAAGACTAAAGACGGAAGAAGCCCTAGAGGAGTATAAAAAGTGCAGGGGCATACTTAAAAAAGAAATTAGGAGGGCGAGGAGGGGCCATGAAATAACACTGGCGAGCAAAATAAAGGAAAATCCTAAGATGTTTTATAAGTATATTAAGGGCAAGAGGATAACCAGGGAAAGGGTAGGGCCCATTAGGGACCAAAGTGGCAATCTGTGTGTAGAGCCAGATGATGTAGGCGGGGTTTTAAATGAATTTTTTGCATCTGTGTTCACTATGGAGAAAGACGATGCAGACATAGAAATCGGGCAAGGGGACTGTGACATACTTGAACATATTAGCATCGAGAGGGAGGAGGTACTAGAGGTTTTCGCAGGCCAAAAAGTGGATAAATCCCCAGGCCCGGACGAGATGTATCCCAGGCTGCTGTGGGAGGCAAAGGAGGAGATTGCAGGGGCTCTGACACAAATTTTCAGAACCTCTCTGGCCACAGGGGATGTACCAGAGGACTGGAGAACAGCTAATGTAGTACCATTATACAAGAAGGATAGCAGGGATAAACCAGGGAATTACAGGCCAGTGAGCCTAACATCTGTGGTAGGGAAATTATTGGAAAAAATTCTGAGGGACAATATTAGTCTACACTTGGAGAGGCAAGGATTAATCGGGGATAGTCAGCATGGCTTTGTCAAGGGTAAATCATGTCTGACAAATCTGATTGAATTTTTCGATGGGGTGACTAGGGGGGTGGATGAGGGAAATGCTGTGGATGTGGTTTACATGGACTTCAGTAAAGCTTTTGACAAAGTCCCGCATAGGAGACTGGTCAAGAAGGTAAGAGCCCATGGGATCCAGGGTGCCTTGGCGCGTTGGATCCTAAACTGGCTGAGCGGCAGGAGGCAGAGGGTGATGGTCGAAGGTTGCTTTTGTGACTGGAAGCCTGTGTCCAGTGGGGTACCTCAGGGATCGGTGCTGGGTCCCTTGTTGTTTGTGATCTACATAAATGATTTGGATGAGAATGTGAAAGGTATGATCAGTAAGTTCGCAGATGACACGAAAATTGGTGGGGTGGTAAATTGCGATGAGGAAAGCCTCAGGCTACAGGACGATATAAACGGGTTGGTCAGATGGGCGGAAAAGTGGCAAATGGAATTTAACCCTGAAAAGTGCGAGGTGATGCATTTTGGACGGACAAATAAGGCAAGGGAATACACAATGAGTGTTAGGACCCTAGGAAGTACAGAGGGTCAGAGGGACCTTGGTGTACATGTACATAGATCCCTGAAGGCAGCGGAACAGGTCGATAAGGTGGCTAAAAGGGCATATGGGATACTTGCCTTCATTAGCCGAGGCATAGAATATAAGAGCAGGGAGGTTATGATGGAGCTGTACAAAACGCTGGTGAGGCCACAGCTGGAGTACTGTGTGCAGTTCTGGTCGCCTCACTATAGGAAGGATGTGATTGCCTTGGAGAGGGTGCAGAGAAGATTCACCAGGATGTTACCTGGGATGGAGCGCCTCAGCTATGAAGAAAGACTAAACAGGCTGGGGTTGTTTTCCTTGGAGCAAAGAAGGCTGAGGGGGGACCTGATTGAGGTGTACAAAATGATGAGGGGCATAGATAGGGTAGACAAAGAGGAACTTTTCCCCTTAGTAGGGGGGTCAATAACAAGGGGGCATAGATTCAGGGTAAGGGGCAGGAGATTTAGAGGGGATTTGAGGAGGAACTTTTTCACCCAGAGGGTGGTTGGAATGTGGAACTCAATGCCTAAAAGGGTGGTAGAGGCAGGAACCCTCACAACATTCAAGAAGCATTTGGATGAGCACTTGAAATGCCATTGCATACAAGGCTATGGACCAAATGCTGGAAAATGGGATTAGACTGGACAGGGATGGATGGGCGGCGCAGACACGATGGGCCGAAGGGCCTCTTTCTGTGCTGTAAAACTCTATGACTCTATGACTCTATGACCATGTCTCGCGTACCTGGTGATGAACCCGACATACCGGTAGCATCTACCCCAGAAACAGTAGCATCGGAAACTGATGAACTAACCGAAGACAGGGGGCCAGAATCGCCTCCGCACCAAGAACAAGACACTCAGGAAAGGCGCTATCCAGAAAGGATCAGGAAGCCGCCCCAAAGACTGAATCTATAAATGGACTATTTCAGTTAATGTGCATGTTAAAAGTGTTAACTGTTATTTGAATGTTATGGTACTGTTAATCTAAAAGGGGAGGAATTGTAGTGTATGCACCTTTAAGAGAGAACTACTTTTACAGCTCCTGTATACTGTAGTACCGGCAGTGACCACACCTGTATATAAGCCCTGAGCAGGCATCTGTACTGTTAGTTATTAGACTACCCTCATCCAGTAAACACCTGTTGATTGTTGATCTGCAGTCTCCGTCTATTTATTGAAGAACACCATACCTTAAGATTCACAGATTTAATATATATAGCGCCTTTAACATAGTAAAACATCCCAATGTGCTTCACAGGAGCATTTTCAAACAAAATCTAGAATAGTGATTGTGAAAATAATATTAAATTTTCCATTATTAATTGCTTTTTGGTTTATATTAAATTTAAAATGTTTTAGGGTAGTTCTAACGAACAATGTGATGAGATTCTTTTACTGATTTAATGATTGCGTCTACACATCTGGTAAATGCATATTTTCCTTTACAGAGGTGGACTCTTTCTATTCATTACATTAAACATGGTCTTTCCACGAATTTTAAAAATCTTATAAAATAATAACTCACTGTTTACCCTCGTGTTACTTCTTTTTCCAGCCCTTTCCTTCTCAGTTATTTTTTTATCTCTTCAAGTTTTTTAACTTCCTTTTGATTCCTCCCCCCCTTGTTCTTTGTCATTGTTTCTGTCACCTTCTGAATTCCTGTTGTTTCTAACCCTGAGAATCTGTTGTACATATCTGCCTCTTAACCTCTCTTTCTCACTCTGTTCCTCTGAAGCTCAATGCCCCTCTTTTTCTCTGTCTGATCTGCAGATGACAAATGGGCTTGCACTGCATGTTATTTGCAACACTGAGATCCTCCAATTGCATAGAGAGATATTTGAGCGCCATCTGTTGGAAGATACGGAGTTTGATTTTTGAAGAGACCAGTAAATGTCAAAGCCCTGGGAGTTGGCTAAGATTCAGAGCAGATGACTAAGTTGGTAGAAGAATGTAAACAACAACAACTTGTATTTATAGAGCACCTTTAATGTAATAAAATGTCCCCCGGCGCTTGACAAAAAAAATTGACACCAAGCCAAAGAAGGACACGTTAGGAAAGGTGACCAAAAGCTTGGTCAGAGAGGTCGGTTTTAAGGAGCATCTTAAAGGAGGATGTTGGTAAAGAGGCGGAGTAGAACGGCACTGGCAGCAAACAGTGGCTAACGTGATAGATGGTCCTGCTTCTCCAAGGAGGAACTTTTCAAGCTTAAACAGATGGCCATCTACAGGTGATAAACCAAGCAGAATCAGAAGGACATTAAGGAGCATACTCCACCATTGCAATAGAAGTCTAGTCAATGGGCCAGAAATTCGGGTCCCCACGGGTGAGTGCGCGTTGGGTACTCACGCGTAGGCCCAACGAAAGTGCCAGTTTCGTGCATGCACTGTGCATGCGTGGGAAACCGGAACTTCCGTTCCCTTAAAGGAAGGGGTTCACAGGTCGAATGCGTGCGCCGGAGAGGCAGTGCGTATGCCTGGAACGTCCGTTTTTTTTTACAGGTTTCTCTGGGAGGGTAAGTCTCCAGGGGCTATGCTTTTAAAAAGCAGTCGCATGGCCTGCTTTTAAAAAGGTAAGTGGTGAATTAAGTGAAATTAAAACATTTTTCCACAGGTTTATTATTTTTAAATACTTTAAAGAAAGGTAAGTTTATTTTTAGCCCCGTTAGAAACTAATTTAAAAGTAATTAATTTTTTCAAAAATTTAAATTATTGTTTAAAATAGTTATTTTATGTAATTTATAGTTATATTAAAAATGTGATTTTTAAAAATGTATTTGAAATTTTGGTTATGTTTTGGGGCTGAATTGTATTCATAGATTTGACAGGTCTTCCTGTCAAATCTATGAATACAAATTCCCTGCTACCATTGGCTCTCCATGGCCCACGTGATCCCAGGGGATGCTTCGAACTAACTGCGCCCCTGGGATATGCAAGCACTGCCTGCCGGCAGTTGGAGCAGGCCCAGGATCGGAATCCCACACGGGCCCACAGCACAACGGCCAGCGCGTTAGGTAAGTGCAGGTCGGAGGCTTGCACCCGCGGGAAGCCTCTGACCCGAATTTCTGGCCATAATGTTTTTAAAGAGTGCAGAACTCCAGAGTTCTACTAGAAAAGAACCAAAACTGAAGAACTTATTTTGTGTCTGTCAATTTGACCAGAGAAACTCAAAACCACCAATCTTCTAATACTTGAGAAAATCACTGCACAATTGTTCAGTCTTAGGCTGCACTATCTGCTGGCCTGAGGCTGACAGGATCAGATTATAATGTACACCCCATGGTCCAGAGTCAGACTGTGAGCTGTGCATCGCTAGGTGTCAGCAGGGAGCTCAGCCAGTGGAATGCCAGCCCTTGGTGTCACAATGAGTTTGGACATTTAGAGATGTTGCTTTATAAATAAAAATTTCACAGGAAAAGTGATCCATCCGTGGCTAACTAAAGAATTTAAGGATAGCATTAGATTAAAAGAAGAGGCTTATAATGTTGCAAAGAATATTAGTAAGCCTGAGGATTGGGAGAGCTTTAGAAACCAGCAAAGGATGACCAAAAAATTGATAAAAAGGGAGAAAATAGAATGAGAGTAAATTATCAAGAAATATAAAAACAGATTGTAAGAGCTTCTACAAGTATGTAAAAAGGAAGAGATTAGTGAAAGTAAGTGATGGTCCCTTAGTGGCTGAGACAGGAGAAATTACATTCAAACAAATATTTTGTATCTGTCTTCACATGGAAGACACAAAAAGTATACCAAAAATAGTGGGGAACCAAGGGGCTAATGAGAGTGAGGAACTTAAAGTAATTAATATCAATAGAGAAAAGTACTTGAGAAACTGTGCGAATTCCTCGACGCTTCTTGCAGTCAGGATGACCACATGTACAGTAAGTGCCAATGTTTGGCCAACTTGAGATCCGGTTTTCGGAGCTCGAGCGTCAGCTGGAGGCACTGCGGTGTGTCCGCGAGGCTGAGAATTACGTGGATAGCACGTTTTTAGAAGTGGTCACCCCGCAGCATAAGAAAGTGCAGTCAGAGAGGGAATGGGAGCCCGCCAGTCAGAAGAAGGGGGGCAGGCAGGTAGTCAGCAAAGCCCCAGAGTGCATCTCACTCAACAACCGTTTTTCTGTGTTGGAAAACGGTGAAAGTGACGGTTCCTCTGGGGAGTGCAGCCAGAGCCAAGTTCACGGAACTGTGGGTGGTTCAGCTGCACAAGGGGGGAGGAGTAAGAGTGGAAGGGCAATAGTGGTAGGAGACTCAATAGTGAGGGGTGCAGACAGGCATTCCTGTGGCCGCAGACGTGACTCCAGGATGGTATGTTGCCTCCCTGGTGCCAGGGCCAAGGATGTCACTGAACAGCTGCAGGGCATTCTGAAGGGGGAGGGCGAACAGTCAGAGGTCGTGGTTCACATTGGTACCAATGACATAGGTAGAAAGAGGGATGAGGTCCTGCAACAAGAATTTAGGGAGCTAGGTAGCAGATTAAAAAGCAGGACCTCAAAGGTTGTAATCTCTGGATTACTCCCAGTGCTACATGCTAGTGAGTATAGGAATAGGAGGATAGAGCAGATGAATGCATGACTAAAGAGTTGGCGCAGGAGGGAGGACTTTAGTTTCCTGGATCACTGGGTCTGTTTCTGGGGAAGGTGGGACCTGTACAAGTTGGACGGGTTGCACCTGAACTAGAACGGGACCAACATCCTTGCGGGGAGGTTTGCTAGTGATGTTGCGGGGGGTTTAAACTAACTAACTAACTTGGCAGGGGGATGGGATACGGAGTGGAGCTATAGTAGGGGGTGATGCACAGCCAAATAGAGAGGAAAAAACAAGTCAGTCTGGAAGGCAGAGAAAATATGTAACGGCACAAGGGAGTATGGCAAGGCTGGATGGCATTTATTTTAATGCAAGGAGTCTTATGAGTAAGGCAGATGAATTGAAGGTGTTGATGAACACATGGGAGTATGATATTGTTGTTATCACAGAGACATGGTTGAGGGAGGGGCAGGAATGGCAGCTCAATATTCCGGGGTATAGAATCTTCAGGCAAGACAGAGGGGGGTGCAAAAGAGGAGGGGGTGTTGCAATATTAATCAAGGAGTCAATTACTGCAGTAAGGAGGGATGATATCTTAGCAGGTTCCTCTAATGAGGCCATATGGGTAGAACCTAAAAACAAAAAGGGAGCAAGCACTTTACTGGGAGTGTACTATAGGCCCCCAAACAGTCAAGGGGAGTTAGAAGAACAGATATGTAGGCAAACCTCAGAGAAGTATAGAAATAATAGGGTAATAATAGTAGGAGATTTCAACTTCCTCAATACTAACTGGGATAGTCAGAGTGTGAAAGGCTCAGAGGGTGCGGAATTCTTAAAGTGCATCCAGGAGAGCTTTTTGAGTCAGCATGCAGAAAGTCCTGCAAGAGAGGGGGTGGTACTTGACCTAATTTTAGGGAATGTAGCCGGGCAAGTGGTAGAAGTGTCAGTAGGAGAGCATTTTGGTGACAGTGACCATAATTCGGTGAGATTTAAGGTAGTCATGGAAAAGGACAAAGATGGACCAGAAATAAAGGTTCTAAATTGGGGGAAGGCCAATTTTAATATGATAAGGCAGGATCTGGCCAAAATGGACTAGGATCAGCTACTTGTAGGAAAATGCACATCAGAGTAGTGGGAGTCATTCAGAAAGGAAATAGAGAGAGTACAGCGCCAACATGTTCCCGTAAAGGTCAAGGGTAGGACCAACAAGTCCAGGGAACCCTGGATGTCAAGGGATATACAAGAATGGATTAGGAAAAAAAAGGGAGGCTTTTGGCAGATACAAAGGACTAAAAACAATGGAAGCCCTAGAGGAGTATAGAAAGTGCAGGGGGGTGCTTAAAAAATAAATTAGGAGAGCGAAGAGGGGGCATGAAAAAACACCGGCGGGCAAAATAAAGGAAAATCCCAAGGTGTTTTATAAGTATATTAAGGGTAAGAGGATAACCAGGGAAAGAGTAGGGCCCATTAGGGACCAAAGTGGCAATCTGTGTGTAGAGCCGGAAGATGTAGGTGAGGTTTTAAATGAATATTTTGCATCTGTGTTCACTATGGAGAAGGACGATGTAGGCATAGAAATCAGGCAGGGGGATTGTGATATACTTGAACAAATTAGCATTGAGAGGGAGGAGGTACTAGCGGTTTTAGCGGGCTTAAAAGTGGATAAGTCCCCAAGCTCAGACGAGATGTATCCCAGGCTGCTGTGTGAGGCAAAGGAGGAGATTGCAGGGGCTCTGACACAAATTTTCAGAACCCCTCTGGCCACAGGGGAGGTGCCAGAGGACTGGAGAACAGCTAATGTAGTACCATTATTCAAGAAGGGTATAAGGAATAAATTAGGGAATTACAGGCCAGTGAGCCTAACATCAATGGTAGGGAAATTATTGGAAAAAATTCTGAGGGACAGAATTAGTCTCCATTTGGAGAGGCAAGGATTAATCAAGGATAGTCAGCATGGCTTTGTCAGGGGGAGATCATGTCTGAACAATTTGATTGAATTTTTCGAGGGGGTGACTAGTTGTGTGGATAAGGGTAGTGCAGTTGATGTAGTCTACATGGACTTCAGTAAGGCTTTTGACAAAGTCCCACATGGGAGGCTGGTCAAGAAGGTAAGAGCCATGGGATACAGGAAAATTTGGCACATTGGATCCAAAATTGGCTTACTGGCAGGAGGCAGAGGGTGATGGTCGAAGGTTGTTTTTGTGACTGGAAGCCTGTGTCCAGTGGTGTACCGCAGGGATTGGTCCTGGGTCCCTTGCTGTTTGTAGTTAATGATTTAGATATGAATGTAGGAGGTATGATCAGTAAGTTCGCAGATGACACGAACATTGGTGGAGTGGTAAATAGCGAGGAGGGAAGCCTTAGGTTACAGGATGATATAGATGGGTTGGTCAGATGGGCAGAACTGTGGCAAATGGAATTTAACCCTGAAAAGTGTGAGGTGATGCATTTTGGGAGAACTAATAAGGCAAGGGAATACACAATGAATGGTAGGATCTTAGGAAGGACAGAGGATCAGAGGGCCCTTGGTGTGCATGTACATAGATCCCTGAAGGCAGCAGGACAGGTAGATGAGCTGGTTAAGAAAGCATATGGGATTCTTGCCTTCATTAGCCAAGGCACAGAATATAAGGGCAGGGAGGTTATGATGGAGCTGTACAAAACGCTGGTTAGGCCACAGCTGGAATACTGTGTGCAGTTCTGGTCGCCACACTATAGGAAGGATGTGATTGCATTGGAGAGGATGCAGAGGAGATTCACCAGGATGTTACCTGGGCTGGAGCGTTTCAGCAATGAAAAGAGACTGGACAGGCTGGGGTTGTTTTCCATAGAGCAGAGAAGGCTGAGGGGGGACCTGATTGAGGTGTACAAAATTATGAAGGGCATAGATAGGGTAGATAGAAAGGAACTTTTCCCCTTAGTAGAGGGGTCAATAACCAGGGGACATAGTTTCAAGGTAAGGGGCAGGAGGTTTAGAGGGGGTTTGAGGAAAAACGTTTTCACCCAGAGAGTGGTTGGAATCTGGAACTCACTGCCTGAAAGGGTGGTAGAGGTAGGAACCCTCACAACATTCAAGAAGCATTTAGATGAGCACTTGAAACACCATAGCATACAAGGCTACGGACCAAGTGCTGGAAAATTGAATTAGAATAGATAGAGCTTGATGGCCGGCACAGACACGATGGGCCAAAGGGCCTCTTTCTGTGCTGTATAACTCTATGGCCTAGAAATTCGGTATAGCTGCGTTTGGGGCACTAGTCCTGGCGATGCGCAAAGTTTAGCGCCAGGCGCAATTTAGCACCACCTAGCGCGATATTGGGTTGCAGCGCCCCTAAAGGTGATTGCGGCGCTAAATCAGGCGCTGCACGCTACTCTTAAGGCACTAACCCGGTGGCGCAACCCAATTTCGCGGCGGCGGGGTGCAGCGAGGGTGCTGTCAATAATCACTTTCCCTGAGACACAGTGGCGCCGGCCAGCTCTTAAAGGGGCAGGTCAATTGGCATCACCAGACACACTCACTGCCTTGTAGGCCTTCAAAGTGGTGGGAGCTTACCTGTGGTGCACCAGCCTAGCAAGACATGGAAAGGGTGAGGCAGAGGGCGGAACGCCTCACTGATGGGGCATTGGATGCTTTGGTTGGCGCAGTGGAATCAAGGCCAAGGAAGATGGTTGGAATGTGATTTATGTTTTGGACAGTCTCCCGGGTGTGAGAGGCAGTTATGTGTCAGTGTATTAGTTTTGCTTTCTGTTGCCATAGCTTTCTCATGTTTGAAGGAACCACATTTTGTGTAATGAAACACTTTCTTCATTTACAATGGCCATGCCTGCTATTTACATGCATCTTGCCCTTCACAGGCTTTGGGGTATCAGACCAGTTCCATTCCTGTTCTTGGAATGGCAGCAAGCATTCCGTGAGAGGGGCCTAGAAGCTACTTCTGATCAGCCTCTGACGCACAGCCTGAGAAGAGCCGCTCGCGTAGAAGTTCAGGCCAGCAGCCATCTTCTCAGCCGTCGACAGAGATGTCCTTATCTGAGGCTGCAGATCTGGCTGAAGCAGCTGGCACAGCTCAGTCACCACCTCCTTTCTAAATCGCAGCCTTCTGACACACTGCTCCTCCGGCATGTTCATGTAGGAAAACTGCTGTCGGATAACCCTGCCAGCGTAAGGTCTGCTGTGGCGATGTCTGTTGGCCCTCCTCCGTCTGGCCATGCCTGCCCCCCTCTCCCAGTGTCTCAGTGCCCTTTCCAGATGATTCAGCAGCAGGACGTTCCCCTCCAATGCAGTCCCCATAATAAGTGCCCACAGGAAGGTTCCCCATTGTCAAGGCTCACCAACAGCAAGGTGATGGTCAGAAGGCTGAAGATCGTCTGCCTGCGCTGGCTCAGTGGTCAAATGGCTCTCAGTGTGCAGCTCAGCAACTCTTTGTAGCTCTCGAGGAAGTTGTGATCCAAAAATGGCTGCCGCTTTTAAACCACACCAGTCCCCTTTAAATAACGCTCCTCCAGCCCGAGAGCGACTTGGTAAGGCCCAGGTAAGCTGTCACTATTAGCGCCAGGCGCTACGGAGGGGGGCGCCACTGAATTTCTGGTCCGGGGCGCCCAAAAGGCATTGCACACTCAAATGACGTCATATTCAGCCTGCGCCCATGAGCGGGCGCTAAGATTTAGCGCCGGCGCTAAATGTATGCTCAATATGGGGTAAGGCGCTAGGTGCCTTGCGCCCGCCTGGAAATTGGCTAGCGCCCCACTTCTCGGCCTCTTTAGGCGTTAATCGGTGGCGCTAACAACCGAATTTCTCCCCCTATGACTCTATGGGCTGGATTTTGTCACTGGGGCGGGCTGGGGTCGTGTAATCCGCTTTTTGTGTTAGCCACCCGATTCTCAATCGATGTGGGAGAATGATGCGATTTTAACTTAAGTGGGCAATTGAGTTCCAGCGTGTGGGCACCCATGGCCCAATTAGTTTTTCCAGTCTGAAAGTTGCCTCTGATGACATCATCATTGCTGCTGCATTTAAGGTCTGCAACAAGCCTTGCTTCTTCTGCAGACTGCCAACCTTTTGGCCTTTCATATTAGAGGGACCTGGAGGCAGAATGAGCAGCGAGAGACCTAGGTCTGCTCCCAGGTTTGATGACGTTGCTCTGCAGGCTTTAGTGGAGGGAGCAAGAGCTAATAAAGAGGTGCTCTTCCCTTCTTCAGGGAGGAAGAAGCCACCCCAGCAGACCAAGGCTGTGTGGATCCAGGTGGCCCAGGAGGTCAACTCTTTGTCGATAACCCGCAGAACCTGGATTCAGTGCAGGAAGATGTTTCATGACCTTCTGCGCACTGGAAAAGTGAGTATGACTTTCCCATCACCCTCAATCTGATCCCCATTGCCTCTCCTCACCAGCACTCAGCTTTAGCAATCTCTTCCTCCACATTCCACTTGACACTGACATCCATGCACCCTTACCCATTCCCTCTCTCTCTATGGTCACATTCACCTAACTATTCGACAATGCAGCCCTCACACTCCCTATCACTGAGATGCTTTGAAAACAACTTACAACACACAGGGCTAGATTTTCAGTTTAGGCAGTTTTGGGGCGCTAGCTTTAGCGCCCGCCCGAAGTTAGCGCCCGCCCCAAAGTAGCGCCCCGTTGCCGGGAATTCAGTGGCTTCGCCCTAAGAGGTTGGTGGAGCGCTAAAAGAGGCGTTCCACTACTCTCTTTAGGCGCTAAGCCGGCGGTCCAGAGGGATAGCGCCCAGGCGGGGCGCAGCACGGGTGCGGTCATTTTTGCACTGACAGCAGACCCCGTGGTGCCGACCAGCTCTTAAAGGGGGAAGGGACGAATTAGTCTGCTGCCACGCCCTGCACACTGCAGCCTTGCAAAGAGGCCTCAACACTACTGCTCAGCCCCAGGGAGTCATGGCAACGCCAGAGAAGGCCCGTCAGCGTGCCCTGCGCTTCTCAGAGGGTGATCTGGACATCATGCTCACAGCTCTGGAGGTGAGGCGCAAGATCTTGTTTCCAGACAGTGGGAGGAATCCAACCCACCACGACTACACCAAAGCCTGGAAGCAGATCGCCCAGAGGGTGACATTCACCGGCGAGGCCCCCAGGACCCACACACAATGCCGTAAGAAGTACAACGATCTGACCAGGATTGTGAGGGTGAGTAGCCTTTCCAGTCTCCTCCTCATTCTTGCATGTACACCTGACATGATGGGCAAAGGGACCTGAAAGTCCTTTTGGCCAGCCCTCAGCCAGCAGCATTGGGACAGTCATGAGCATCAAATGGCCATTCGGCACTCTACACTTTGGCCAAGCTATTCCACCATGGGAGGCAGTGCACACTACATCAGGGCTTCACTCTGTCCAAGCTATTCCACCATGGGAGGCAGTGCACACTACATCAGGGCTTCACTCTGTCCAAGCTATTCCACCATGGGAGGCAGTGCACACTACATCAGGGCTTCACTCTGTCCAAGCTATTCCACCATGGGAGGCAGTGCACACTACATCAGGGCTTCACTCTGTCCAAGCTATTCCACCATGGGAGGCAGTGCACACTACATCAGGGCTTCACTCTGTCCAAGCTATTCCACCATGGGAGGCAGTGCACACTACATCAGGGCTTCACTGCGCCCTTACAGCCCGTCCTTTCTCTTGCAGGCTAAAGTAGCGTTTAATCGCCAGGCCCGTGCCAGGGGTGGCCGCGCCAAGCTGCAGGAGCTCACTCGGCTGGAGGAGCGCGTGTGTGTGCTCATGGGAGCACGTGTGATTGTCCCCACAGCGTGCGGTGTATCCGACCCTCCACTGCCCGGCAATGGTAAGGACCTCGCCTTTTGGCCCTCTCGCGTCGCACTGGCCCATCCGAGCTATCTCCTTTGCCACTGTCCCACCAATGCGCTGAATCCCACCAGTCCTAACTCCCTCGCTGACGCCGTCTCCTCACTCTGAAGCTACTCTTGTGCATTCCTGCTTTCAGCTGGTGACGACCAGGACCCTGAGGCTGCCAGTGACAGCACCTCCAACCAGGAGGAGGAGGAGGAGCAAGCCGGACCTTCGGGGGAACAGTCACGTCCCGCAGGAGAGGAGGAAATGCTCGACACCTCCTCACTGGACGAGTGCCTGGAGGAACTGTCGCAGGGCAATGCAGCTTCTGGGACCAGTGGCGTCCAGCCACCCAGCAGCCGTGCGCGTGGCCCGCGGCCTTCCCCCCAAAGGGGGGAAGGATCAGAGGGGAGTGCTGCTGCTCGGCAAACTCGCCGTCACCAACGCGGCAAGGGTCCCCTAGTTCGGCCCCCTCCTCCCCAGCGGGAGAGTCGCGACTCCAGTCCGGACACCTTCACTTCGGAGGAGGTGCGGAAGCTCGATCAGATGGCCGACGACTCGGACCGGCGCCACACGGAGCTCATGAGCGTGGTGGGGCGCATGCCTGAGGCCATCGAGTCGCTGGCGACCAGTGTGCGCGAGTTCGGGGCAGCAACTGCCGCGACTGGCCGCATGCTAACTGATGCCGTCAAGACCCTGGCGGATGTGATGCGCGCGCACACCAGGACCAGAGGGCCACTCACTGCTGCCACACGCGCTGTCTCAGGCAGGCATCGCCAGGGCAGGCGCCGCGCTGGACCATCCCAGCAAGCCGGCCGTCGGCTGATTGCTGCGGATCCTGCAGTGCGGGCCCGGCCGAGTGCCACCGCGCCACAGCACCAGCCAGCGCATCCCAGACGCCAGCTGGCCCACATTGCACCATCCGTCGCCGCCATTCCCCCTCTGGGGCGTCAAGGGCAAGCGGCTGCAGCTGATGGTGGCCAGGCTCAGGCGCGCCACTCAGGAGACGGCCCCTCGAGGCCCAAACGCCGTGTAGGCCGCCCCCCAGTGGCATCTGGCGGAAGGGCATCTGAGCCTCAGGCGCCTTCCCCCAGCCTCGCAGCAGCCACTGGGCAGAGCTTGCGAAGGAGCAGCAGGCAGGGCAGGGGAGGCAAAATGCTGGGCAAGGTCTCGCCCTCGCGGGCCACTCAGTAGAGGGTGTGGCCAGCTTTCCTTTAATATGGCGGTGGCCATCTTTATTTTGCCCATGGTTGTGCTTTTGGAGGGCTTTTTTTTTGCGTTAGGCCGACGTTGAGGCCCGGTTTCAATAAAGGTGGAGTGGCTCCTCCCCAGTTTGTGGGAGTGAGTCGTTTGTTGGGCTTTTTGTGGGGCCCGTTTATTGTTTTTGGGGATTCATGTGGGAAGGGCTTTTCATTTTTGTTTAATAAAAAATTATCTTTATTCATGCAGTCTCCATGGTTGTTCTTCTTAGTGTTTGTTGGCTTCGCCGGCTGAGGGCTTGCGGAGCGGCTGCATTCATCTTCCCTCATGGCCCCTGGCCATTCCCTGACAGGGGGCTTAGAAGTACCGTGTAATAAGGTGGCGTCGTGCGGCCCTTGGCCCTGGTCGCTCCCTCCTGGGAACGTACTCCTGCTCCTCCTCCTCCTCCTCCTCCTCCTCCTCATGCTCCTCCTGCTCCTCCTCCTGAGGTGCTGGTCCAACGTCAGGTGGCAGTGCCTGAGTCCTGCGGATAGCCAGGTTGTGTAGCATGCAGCAAACCACCACAAATTGGGAGACCCGGTCCGGCGAATACTGGAGAGCTCCTCCGGAGCGATCAAGGCAGCGGAACCGCTGCTTGAGGACCCCAATAGTTAGCTCGATGATGTTGCGGGTGGTTTGATGGCTCTCGTTGTAGGCCTCTTCAGCAGCGGTCCTGGGCGCGCGGAGCGGGGTCATGAGCCAGGTGCACAAAGGATAGCCTTTGTCCCCGAGTAGCCATCCTCTTGGGGGAGGCTGTGCCTGGAACATGTCATGCACAGTACTCTGCCGCAGGATAAAGGCATCGTGGCTGCTGCCTGGGAAGCTGGCATTGACTGCCATGATGCGCTGCTTGTGGTCACAGACCAGCTGCACATTCAGAGAATGGTAGCCCTTCCTGTTGCGATACTGCTCGCCATGCTCCAGAGGGGCCCGCAAAGCCACATGCGTACAGTCAATGGCGCCCTGCACCAAGGGGAATTCCCCGAGTCTGGAAAATCCCAATGCGCGCTGATGCTGGCTCTCCAGGGCCATGGGGAAGGAGATGAATTGGCTTCTCCTTCTGAACAGTGCTTCGGTCACCTGGCGGATGCAGCGATGCACGCCGTACTGGGAGATGTTTGCTATGTCCCCAGCAGCGTATTGGAAGGAGCCGGTGGCATAGAAGTTCAATGCCACTGTCACCTTCACTTCCACCGACAGAGACGTCCTGCACCTGAGCTTTGGCCGCAGATCTCGGCGAAGCAGGTGGCAGATCTCTGCAATCACCCCCTTCCGGAATCGGAGCCTTTTAACACATCGCGCGGCACTCATGTTTAGGTAGGAGCGCTGCTGGCGGTATAGCCTGACTGGGTAAGGCCTACGTGGCCGACGCCTGTAGCCCCCTCTGCCTCTAGCCAGGGCTGCCCCTCTCACAATACGTCTGCGAGCCCTACGGACATGGAGCTGCAGCTCCGCGTTGGCACCCCATGCAACCCCCATCAAATCCTGGCAAACACTCTAATTTCCAAATGGCCACTTGCAGCGCTGTTGCCTGAGTCCAAAAATACCTGGCTCTTGCTGCTTGAAACCAGTTAGCTATCCTCCTTGTTGTGTCTCCAGAAATGCGTTGCACAAGACTGTTTTCTGAAATAATGGATGGCCTTTATACTGGAGAGGACGTTCCCTTTAATTAGCGCCCCCCGGGGCCCGCGCTGGTTGTGTTGCGTTCCTTTTTCCAAACGCTCCGGCCGCCCGCCGCACAATGGGGCGGTCCGACTGAAGTTTGCAATCGGGGCGGCCAAAGGGCGTTGCACGAGGATGTGACGTCATTTTCTGCGCGCGCATCCGGGCGGGCGCTAAACTTTGCGCCGGCGCTAACGGGCAACTTAATTTGGGGCGGGGCGCAAACTGCGCTGCGCCCGGGCGCTACACGCATAGCGCCCGGAAATCACTTCTCTTAAGGCGCTAACTGCTGGCGCAAGCAACTGAAAATCTAGCCCACAGGGTGGGCCCTTGGTCTTGCCACCTCACTCCATCTTTGTCTCCTTCTAAGCATTTATGCTATGGATTCTCTACACTCTCTCCTTCATTCTCACTCAAACTCCACTTGTCTCCCTCATTGCAGGAAAAGAGAGCTCACAATAAGAGGGAAAGAGCGAGGACAGGAGGAGGGCCACCCTCAGTAGCCCACCTCACCCCTTGGGAGGATGCGATGCTGGAGATCGTGGGAGTGGAGGACAATGTGCAATTGGGGGACAGTCAGATGGGTGCATCACAGCAAGCTGGTGACAGAATAGTTTTCCATCTCTCTCATTGACTTTGCATGAGTCGCTGATAATGATTCTGAAGCTCTAACAGATGGACTTATGATCATCTGCAAAATGCAATGTGCATGTAACCTTGGCATCACATCTCTGACTCTTTCCTTTACTCCCCCGCAGGACCATCGCAAGCAACCGTCCCCACTAGCCAGGAGGAAGAGCCTGAGCTTCCAGACTCCTCAGAGGAAGCTGCAACCTCTGAGGGTGCAGTGTCAGCAGAATTCAGCGCACCCAGCACCAGCGCAGACACTCACACCTCGGAGGGAACATCACGAGATAGAGTAGTATTGTCACCTGGTGTATCACAGCTCACAAGTGAGCATCAGCAGATTGTGCAGACAGGGACAGCAGTGGAGAGTCCTAGTTGGAGGGCGCAGGACTCTCCCAGCTCGGCTCAGCTGCATGTCGACCCTCTGCCTCTGGGTCCATCCACAAGATCAGCGGTGCTGGAACTCCAGGAACAGATGCAGGAGTCTCTGGCAGGTTTTGTCTCCAGGGTCGCTGCAAGTGCGGAGCAAATGGAGGAGTCCATTGCGATCATGAGCAGAGCCTTTGTGGAGTCATTGGTGCATGAATGCATCACCATGGAAAGGATGGCAACCTCCATGGAGGTGATAAGTCGCCAGAGTGCAGAAAACATGGTGAGTGTTCTGAATAGAATGACATCTCTGGAGGAGCGATGGTCATCTATTGAACAGAGAAACCAGACCTTCATGGAAGTCCTTCTGAGTAGGACTGCCAGTGCAGATACGGGTCCCCATGGCCCCCCTGATGTGCAGCAAGGTGCTCTCAAGCCACTTGCAATCGCTGAGGGGGACCTGACCCATCAGAGGGATGATGGTGGCAGAGAACAAGGAAGTGGGGGCTCCTCTCCAAGCGCTCACACTTCCATGCCACTGACAAGTCCTTGGTCAGAGCCCCACCAGAGTCCCCACCCAACTGAGATCGGCGTCTCAACCTCTGCACAGCCGCAGGAGCAGCAGACTGTTGGCGAGCCCTCACAGGTTTGCAACCCCAGAGGACGCCCGCCAAAGGTGTCGAGACAGGAGCAGCAAGAAACTGAGCAAGGGGCCTCCGCATCTGCTGAAGCCACAGGGGAAGCACCACGTAGGAGCACGCGTAAGAGAAAGATACTGCACAAATAGTCACAAGGGTAGTCACTTGGGTGAAATTTGATGTTTAATGTTAAAAAGCCATCAGATGGTTACTGTAAATAAAAAATCTGATGGCTACTGCTGTGTTTGTGGCATGTGTCATTTTGCTAATGGGACTTCCACATTGAGGGCTTAGGATTACTTGGAATTTTCAGTATGGTGGTCAAATTGTTAGGAATCTGCTGGTTCTTGGCCATTGTTGAAGCTCTGGTAAGAAGCTGTGAGGCAAAAGTGCTTGATTGGCTAGGCTAAGCAAATCTGGCCAAGATGAGTGCGTTCCTTGCATTCCGGGCAGCAATGTTCTTGTGTACTGCTGCCGCTGGTTGATGGGCCTCTGCAAGATGTTTGTTTTCGCTCTTCTCCTCCTCCTCCTCCACCTCCTCCTCCTCCTCCTCCTCCTCATCTGAGGAGGATATATGAGGAGCCACTTGGACCTCAGTAATCTACAAACCACGATGCTGTGCCATGTTGTGAAGTGCTCAGCAAACCATGACGGTTCTGGAGACCCTGGCTGCTGAGTATTGCAGGGCTCCACCTGATCTATCCAGGCATCTGAAGCGCATCTTCAGCAAACCGATGGTTTGCTCGATTATGGCTCTGGTGGAAATGTGGCTGGAGTTGTAGCTCTCCTAAGCTTCGTTGGATGGGCTCCTCAATGGCGTCATTAGCCACGTCTTCAGGGGATAGCCCTTGTCTCCAAGTAGCCATCCTTTAAGTTGGGCTGGTGGACTGAATAGCGGAGGCACACTAGACTGGCGCAGTATGAAGGAGTCATGGCAACTGCCAGGGTACTTGGCACAAACATGCAAAATTTCCTTCTTGTGGTCACACACCAGCTGAAAGTTGAGGGAGT
This sequence comes from Somniosus microcephalus, assembly GCF_052327205.1. NCBI lineage: Eukaryota > Metazoa > Chordata > Chondrichthyes > Squaliformes > Somniosidae > Somniosus > Somniosus microcephalus. The sequence goes on along the minus strand of NC_140998.1, from coordinate 125,462,813 downwards.
GGAAGCCCTTGCGGTTGACAAAATTACCTGGATTGCGATGGGGTGCCTTAAGGGCCACATGTGTGCAGTCAACGACGCCCTGCACCCTTGGAAAGCCTGCCAGATTAGCTAATCCAACCGCACGCGCCGTGACACTTGCTTGATCCTTGGTGAAATGGATGTGATTGTGTACGATGGCACAGATGGCATCGGTTACCTGCGTGATGCAAGTGTGTGCGGCCGCCTGGGAGATGCCGCTGATGTCTGCTGCTGAACCCTGGAATGAGCCTGAAGCAAAAAAGCTGAGTGCGGTGGTGACTTTGACGGCCACTGGTAAGGAGTGTCCACTTGGTCCTCTGGGCTCCAGGTCTTGTTGCAGCATTGCGCTGATGTCACCCACTATCTCTCGCGAAAGTCGGAGCCGCCTTTGGCACTGCTACTTAGACATGTTGAGGTAGCTGACCCTGTGCCTGTAGACCCTGTTTGGGGGGTATCTCCTGCGCCGATGGGCTTCCATGCACTGGTCCCTTCTGGCCTGTGCAGCTTCAGGTGGGTGAGCAGCAGCTTGGCGCTCCTGTTGTTGCTGCTGTTGTTGGTGCTGCTGCTGTTGGTGCTGCTGTTGTTCCTGGTTCTGCTGGTGCCGTGGCTGGTCTTTGTCCTCATCTGATGTCCAGAAGGGAAGGAAATAAATGGCTCCCATGCTTCTGGTGTATGCCTCAGTTGAGGAAGCGCTCAGTCAAGGTGGCGAGACGGATTTCCCAGGTGGTCACACTGGAGATGGGTGTCAGGCTCCAAACTTCCATAGCTGTGGTTATACCTTCTAAAAGTTCCCCCAGACCCGAGACAACAAAGTCTTGCCACCTGCAAATGATGGCTGATCAAATATCCTCTTTAATGGTGGAGCTGCAGCTGATAGTCAGCAATCCAATTATGCTACCGCCAGGTTTCACCGTCGTGTTTCAGAGCAGGCGTGCTTCACGTGGGAAAAGGGTTAAAATCACAAAGGCCTTTCAAAATGGGATAATAGAGGCAATTTAGTGCTTGTTAAGGGCCTTAAGGGCCTATCCCGCCTCTTGGAGGCGGGACGGTGACGGGAGCAGTAACCACGATTTCTTGAAAATTGCTTGGAGGCGGGATGGAGGCGGGGTTGGGCCCGCCTGCAACTTTTTGCAATTTTAACCCCCCACACGCCTCCATTCCCATCTCCACAGCCCTGGGAAATTCTAGCCCTATGACTCTATCCTAGGGTTCTAAAAGAGGTGGCTGCAGAGATAGTGGATGCTTTGGTTGTGATCTTCCAAAATTCCCTAGATTCAGGAAAGTTCCCAGCGGATTGGAAGGTAGCAAATGTAAACCCGCTATTCAAGAAAGGAGGGAGAGAGAAAACAGGGAACTGTAGGCCAGTTAGTCTGACATCAGTCGTCGGGAAAATGCTGGAATCCATTATTAAGGAAGTGGTAACAGGGCACTTAGAAAATCATAATATGATTAGGCAGAGTCAACATGGTTTTATGAAAGGGAAATCATGTTTGACAAATTTATTAGAGTTTTTTGAGGATGTAACTAGCAGGCTAGATAAAGGGGAACCAGTGGATATTTGGATTTTTGATGTTTGAGGCAGCAGCCAGTGGTGATGTTTGGAGCAGCCAGTGGTGATGTTTGGGGCAGCAGCCAGTGATGATGTTTAGAGCAGTAGCCAGTGGTGATGTTTGGGGTAGCTAGTGATGATGTTTTGGGCAGTAGCCAGTGGTGATGTTTGGGGTAGCCAGTGATGATGTTTTGGGCAGTAGCCAGTGGTGATGTTTGGGGTAGCCAGTGGTGATGTTTGGGGTAGCCAGTGGTGATGTTTGGGGTAGCCAGTGGTGATGTTTGGAGCAACCAGTGGTGATGTTTGGGGTAGCCAGTGGTGATGTTTGGGGTAGCCAGTGGTGATGTTTGGAGCAACCAGTGGTGATGTTTGGGGCAGCAGCCAGTGGTGATGTTTGGGGCAGTAGCCAATGGTGATGTTTGGTGCAGCAGCCAGTGGTGATGTTTGGAGCAGTAGCCAGTGGTGATGTTTGGGGCAGTAGCCAATGGTGATGTTTGGGGCAGTAGCCAGTGGTGATGTTTGGGGCAGTAGCCAATGGTGATGTTTGGGGCAGTAGCCAGTGGTGATGTTTGGAGCAGTAGCCAATGGTGATGCTTGGGGCAGTAGCCAGTGGTGATGTTTGGAGCAGTAGCCAGTGGTGATGTTTGGGGCAGTAGCCAGTGGTGATGTTTGGGTCAGTAGCCAGTGGTGATGTTTGGGGCAGTAGCCAATGGTGATGTTTGGGGCAGCAACCAGTGGTGATGTTTGGGGCAGCAGCCAGTGGTGATGTTTGGGGTAGCCAGTGGTGATGTTTGGAGCAACCAGTGGTGATGTTTGGGACAGCAGCCAGTGCTGATATTTGGGTGTAGCAGTCGACGCAGACTTCATGGATTTTTGGATTTTTAACCCCTATTAAAAACTGGACAGGCTGTTTGGGGGGGTGGGGAGCAGTGTAAAACCCACTCAAGCTGGAGATGACTCATTCATATGGAAACGAACTGTCCTGGGAACAATGGCCCAAGAGGCCCACTCCCAAGTCTTGATTAACAAGGCTGACGACTCATTGTTCTAGTCAAGATGAACTCGTTAAGTTAATCAGCAGGAAGATCAAAAAGAGATCAAAAACCATTTCAAACCATTCAAGAGATCGAAAACCCATTCCCCCAGGCCATGTTTCCATTAAAACCACAGACAACGGTTTGTGTATTGGAGGGGTATAAAAAGAGCAGTTTGGATAGCTCGCTCTCTCTCTCTCCTGCCCCCCACACAATGTAACATCAAGAAGAGCTGAGCCTTGCTCTTCCAACCGAGACGAACGTCGACTAAGGCTGGGACTCGCATGCCGCAAGGCCGGTACAGAACCAGGTAGCCGAGACATACGGGAGGAAGCTGCAAGCAAGATAAAAGGGACAATCTAGATGAGCATTGCCAAGCCTGCACACCCACAAGATCACTTAGCTGTGTGTGGGGTGCCTGTATGTTCCGACCAAACCAGAGGGGGTTTAGCGTTTGAAGGGTCCTGTGATAGTTTAGTTCATGGGAGGGTGTTTTTTGGCCGTGGTAAGTCAGCATGGCAGGGGCTTGTTGGACAAGTCAGGGTTGTTGTGAGGGTGCCGGTTAGTTCCCTCAGTAACCCCTAGATGGCACCTTCACTTGTTTTTTTCCCTTTGCTAATTGTTACTAGTTTCTCCTGTGTTTATTACTTAACTGCCTTTTATCAGGTTTATTGGTTTCACCTGTTTTTGCTTGTATTTAAGTTCTGTGGTTTCTTCCCTCTGTGCTCAGTCTTGACAAGCCGTTTGCCTAGTGGTAGCTTGTCTTGAGCTCCTATGTTTGTAACTGTTTACCTGTGTGATTCTAGTAAAGTACTTTTATTTAAGACTGCATACCTGCTTCTCGCCTCGTCTGTCTGCACTTGCGTCCAGAACCAGTCTTGCCCTGACAGCAAGACTGAGCCAGTGTGGACCCAGCAATGATGGAGGAATTTTGTTCTATTCTCTCCCATCAAGGTGCTTTCCTCGGCTGCCTTGAGCAACTTCTCCAAAACATTTCGGACAAGGTAAATACGTGGACTCAGACCATTCAACACCCAGCCGCTGTGGCTTCTGCTCAGGATGTTCCTCCTCAGTCAGTTCCTTTGGGTACTACCCCACCGGTCGCCGACCACCAGACTCACCGAGAGCCTCACGTACCTGCGCCAGAGCGCTATGACGGTCATCCGGGCAAGTGTCGCGGCTTCTTGACCCAGTGCTTCCAATTTTTGAACTCCAACCCTCCATGTTCCTATCACCCCGCTCTAAGGTAGCGTTCATCATATCACTACTCTCGGGAAAAGCTCTCACCTGGGCTACCACTATCTGGGAGCAGCAATCTTTTGTCTGCTCGGACATTCTCCTTTTCGCCGAAGAGATGAGCAAAGTCTTTGACCATCCTGTGAGTAGACGGGAGGCAGCTAAGAGACTTTTGAATCTCCGCCCCAGGGCAACTGCAGCGTAGCCGACTTTGCCATCGAGTTCCGCACACTCGCTGTGGAAAGCCGCTGGAACACCGAGGCCCTTCTCTCCACGTTTCTTCATGGCCTTTCTGAATCTATCAAAGATGAACTGGCGTCCAGAGAGGTTCCGGAGGACCTTGACACGCTCATCTCCCTTGCCATCAGAGTGGATAACCGCCTTCGGGAGCATGGTAGAGAGAGGAGATTCACTACTTCCACAGAGGTGAGATCTTCCGGTGTTTTGAATCTGACCAAGAGTTTCCAAGTACCCCCGAGTCCACCTGTTAGCACCGAAGAGGAACCTATGCAACTCGGCAGAACTCGGCTCTCCCAGTTTGAGAGACAGAGGAGATTGAGAGAGGGGCGTTGTCTTTACTGTGGCCTGTCTGGCCATCTCAGAGCCACATGCCCTGAGCTTCAGGAAAAAGCCAGGAGGATTGGGAAAATACTGACAGATCAAGTCCGTTCTCCTACCCTTTCTGTCTTCCAAACCCTGCTTCCCGCTTGTCTCTCTTGGGAGGGACAACAGTACAACCGCCAGGCGTTTGTTGACTCCGGGGCCGCTGGCTGTTTTATCGATGCCACCCTTGTGCGCAGCCTGAAAATTCCTTTCTCCCGCCTTGACAAGCCTTTACAAGTCACCGCCCTCGACGGCAGGCCCCTTGGTTCTGGGCGCATTCATCATATCACCTGAGTATTACATGTCCAAGTAGGGGAGAGGCATCAAGAGTTGCTGTAGTTTCACCTTATCGATTCACCTGAGCTCCCTCTCATTCTTGGACATCCGTGGCTCTCTCTTCACAACCCTCACATTGACTGGACTACCGGGACTGTGCTGGAGTGGGGTCCTTCATGTCTAGCCAACTGTCTTAAGGTCTTCCCTAGTCTACCCCGTCCCTCCTCTCCCGAGCCAGCTGATCAGCTGGACCTTGCTCATGCGCCCCCTGAATATTCGGACCTCCATGCTGTGTTTAGTAAGAGGCGGTCCACTACACTACCCCCACACCGGTCCTACGACTGTGCCATTGATCTCCTGCCTGGCACTAGCCCCCCTCGGGGTCGGCTCTACTCTCTCTCTGGCCCTGAGAATGTTTCCATGGAAGAATACTTCAAGGAAGCCCTCGCTACAGGTTTCATTCGCCCTTCCACCTCCCCAGCGGGTGCTGGCTTTTTTTTTGTAAAGAAGAAGGATGGTGGTCTCAGGCCTTGCATAGACTATCGGGGGCTTAACAAAATTACCATTAAGAACCGCTATCCTCTCCCTTTGATGTCTTCAGTGTTTGAGCAGCTGCAGGGAGCTACCATCTTCTCCAAACTTGACCTCCGCAACGCGTACAACCTGGTCCGCATTAGGGAGGGGGATGAATGGAGGACTGCCTTTATCACCCCTAGCGGTCACTGGGAATACCTCGTCATGCCCTTTGGTCTCACTAACGCACCTGCTGTCTTCCAAGCTCTGGTCAATGACGTGCTCCGGGACCTGCTGAACCAGTTCGTGTTTGTTTATTTGGATGACATTCTCATCTTCTCAAAGTCCCCCCAGCAGCATGTCCAACATGTCAGATGGGTGCTGCAGAGGCTCTTGGAGAACCGTCTGTGATGAAAAATGCCATTCATCAGGCACTCTGTATTCTCTGTGTTTGATTGTGCCTGTGACTGTGACAAGCAGGGGAGTTTAGTTTCAGTTTCATTTCCTTACCTGTATTGTATTGTGTGTAGGGCTCCGCCCATACCTGGCCCCTACTTAAGCAGGCCCCAGCATGTCTCACAGGCAGTACAGCAGATCTCTGGATGAGAGACACTTCTCCACTGTGTATTACTTTCTGAGTTAATAAAAGCCTTGCTTTGCTCCGTTAACGTTGAGTCTCGGATTCATTGAGGCACATCAATTTTATTAACTCAATTTTCAATGCAATGGATCAACTCTTGAAACCCGAACGTTTGGATTTGGACCCGCATGCTTCGGACGCATCGGCACGATTCGGACACTGGTTTAAGTGTATGGAATTCTTCCTGGACAATTCTGCAGCCATCACAGATGCTACGGACGCTGAAAGTATGAAACTCGGAATCCTGCGGAATTGGGTAAGCCACCGGGTTTACCCCCTCATCCAAAACGCTGACACATACCCGGCCGCCTGCGGCATCCTAAAGGCGCATTACCAGCAGCCTACGAACGAGGTGTACGCTAGGCATCTGCTCGCTACTCGCACACAGCGACCTGGGGAATCGCTGGATGAGTTCCTAGTCACCCTGAAAACGCTTCGCAAAGACTGCAAGTGCCAAGATGTAAAAGCCGCAGTGTACACTGACGAGCTTGTTCGTGATGCCTTTATCACAGGCCTCAGCTCCACTTACACCCGGCAGAGACTACTGGAAAAAACGGGACTGGACCTGAAACAGGCTGTGGACACAGCGTGATCCCTGGATGTGGCCCAGAGAAACTCGGATGCCTACTCTTCAGCCCGCGCCGCCCACGCCGCCACGTGTGCACCAAGGGTGCCGCCATCTTGGAAGGCATCTTCCCCGCCCGGCAGCCCGACACCGTTGGGGCCCCGCTCTCCCTCCAGAACCCCTATGACAGCCGCGACGCGTCGGGGCCCCAACTGCTACTTCTGCGGGCAGCCGAAGCACACCAGAAACCTGTGCCCGGCGAAAGGCACCACCTGCTTTAAGTGCGGTAAGAAGGGACACTTCGGGAAGGTGTGTAGAGGGAACCCCGCTGGAAAACCCGCCACCGCCGCGTGTGCGCCGTGGGAGCAGCCATCTTGGACGCCATCTTGCCCGATCTCGTGGGGTCCGCCATCTTGTGAGCAGACAGCGTGGATGCCATCTTGTCTCGATCAGGGCCCTACAGTGGCATCGGTCACAGTGGACCAGGCCAGACCGCACCCGCTATCCAAATCAATGGTGGACATCGAGGTAAACGGGTGCGGGGTTAAATGTTTAATTGACAGTGGAAGCACGGAGAGTGTTATCCACCCTGAACTAGCACAACAACTCTCTCTGACGGTGGTCCCTGCTCGGGGCACCATCTCTATGACTGATAAAACCCAGACATCGACCATTATGGGTTACTGCGCGGTACAATTGTCCGTTAACGGAACTGTATACGATAAATTTAAATTACTAATCATGAAGAGTCTATGTGCGAGCGTGATCTTGGGCCTGGATTTCCAGTGCCACCACCAAAGCATCACGCTCAATTACGGTGGGTCCCAGCCGCCCCTCACAGTGTGCGGTCTGGCTACCCTGAAGGTAAAGCTGCCTTCGCTATTCGCGAACCTTACTCCCAACTGCCGGCCAATAGCGACCAAAAGCAGGAGGTACAGCTGGGACGACAGGCGGTTTATCGCGACCGAGGTGGACAGGCTGCTGAGGGAGCGCGTTATTGAATGCAGCAACAGCCCGTGGCACGCCCAAGTGGTAGTGGTGAGGGGTAGTGAGAAGAAACGGATGGTGATCGACTATAGCCAAACGATCAACATGTACACCCAACTAGACGCCTACCCGCTACCCCGCATATCAGAAATGGTGAACGAAATTGCCCAATACCGGGTGTTCTCCACCATCGACCTCAAGTCAGCATACCACCAGCTCCCTATCAGAACAGAGGACCGCCCGTACACCGCCTTCGAGGCGAACGGACGCCTCTACCAATTCCTCAGAGTCCCCTTTGGGGTGATGAATGGGGTCTCGGTCTTCCAGAGGGAGATGGACCGCATGACCACCACTTGCAGGCAACCTTCCCCTACCTCGACAACGTCACCATCTGCGGTCACAACCAGCAGGATCACGACTCGAACCTCGAGAGGTTCCTGAAAACCGCACAAAAACTCAACCTCACTTACAACGAGGACAAGTGCGTTTTCAACACCATGCGCCTCTGCATACTAGGCAGCGTGGTGGAGAATGGGGAAATCGGACCAGACCCCGACCGATTGCGCCCCCTACGGGAGCTGCCCCTGCCCAACACTCCCAAAGCCCTGAAAAGGTGCCTGGGGTTATTTTCTTATTATGCCCAATGGGTCCCCAACTACTCCGACAAAGCCCGCCCCCTCTTGAAAGCATCCTCTTTTCCGCTCTCTGCTGAGGCCCACGCCGCCTTCAAAAGCATTAAGCGGGATATTGAACGGGCCACGCTACAGGCAGTGGATGAGAACACTCCCTTTCAAGTGGAAAGTGATGCGTCTGACTTTGCCTTGGCGGCCACCCTCAACCAGGCGGGGCGGCCCGTAGCTTTCTTCTCGAGGACCCTCCAAGGGCCCGAGATCAGACACTCCTCCGTGGAAAAGGAGGCCCAAGCCATCGTGGAGGCAGTGCGCCACTGGCGCCACTACCTAGCCAGCAAACGCTTCACCCTACTTACCGACCAGCGGTCGGTAGCGTTTATGTTTAATAATAAACAGAAGGGGAAGATTAAAAATGATAAGATTCTCAGGTGGCGGATCGAGCTCTCCACCTTCGAGTATGACATCATTTACCGGCCAGGGGCCCTTAACGAATCCCCCGACGCCCTCTCATGAGGGATGTGTGCCAGCGCCACCGGGGATCGGCTACAGACCCTCCACAACGACCTCTGCCACCCAGGGGTCACACGGCTGTTCCACTTCATAAATTCCGCAACTTACCCTACTCGATTGAGGAAGTTCGGTCTCTGACCAGGAACTGCTGCACTTGCGCTGAGTGCAAGCCTCGGTTCTACCGCCCAGATAGAGCCCACTTAATCAAAGCTACACGGCCCTTTGAGCGGCTCAGCTTAGATTTCAAGGGCCCCCTCCCGTCAGTCGACCGCAATGTTTACTTCCTGAACATTGTGGACGAATACTCCCGTTTCCCATTTGCCTTCCCCTGCCCAGACATGACCAGCGCCACGGTCATTAAATGCCTCAACAGCCTGTTCTGCCTGTTCGGTATGCCGAGCTACATCCATACGGATAGGGGGGCGTCCTTCATGAGTGAAGAGCTACGCCAGTACATGCTGTCCAGGGGGATCGCCACGAGCCGTACCACCAGCTACAACCCCCAGGGTAACGGCCAGGTGGAGCGAGAGAACGGGACAGTATGGAAAGCAGTCACTCTAGCTCTAAGGACCAAGGGCCTCCCTATCTCCCACTGGCAGGAAGTCCTCCCAGATGTGCTCCATTCGATACGGTCGCTATTGTGTACTGCCACTAATGCCACGCCTCATGAACGAATGTTTGTCTTTCCCCGGAAATCCACCTCAGGCGTATCCATGCCGTCATGGCTCTCCACCCCAGGTCCGGTATTTGTACGAAGGCATGTGAGGGGCCACAAGACGGACCCTCTCGTGGAGTCAGTGCACCTACTCCACGCCAACCCCCAATACGCGTATGTCCGGCACGCCGACGGAAGGGAGGACACCGTGTCCATAAAAGACGTCGCCCCAGCCGGTAATGACAACAACCACGACAACAACAGCAACAACGATCACAGCAACTCTTACCCACCCACTATCCTTTCATCACCCCCGGAAGAAAATCGACCAACGGTGCCCCCACCAACTACCCCTTCAACAACCCTGGCGGCGCCCCCGGCAGAGACCCAGGAGGCCACCGGGGACACCCAGCCGACACCCGCGGCACCACAACAGCTACGTCGGTCACAGAGGACTATCAAACCCCCAAACAGACTAAATCTGTAGAAGGGGTGAATGTGATGAAATATGCCATTCATCAGGCACTCTGTATTCTCTGTGTTTGATTGTGCCTGTGACTGTGACAAGCAGGGGAGTTTAGTTTCAGTTTCATTTCCTTACCTGTATTGTATTGTGTGTAGGGCTCCGCCCATACCTGGCCCCTACTTAAGCAGGCCCCAGCGTGTCTCACAGGCAGTACAGCAGATCTCTGGATGAGAGACACTTCTCCACTGTGTATTACTTTCTGAGTTAATAAAAGCCTTGCTTTGCTCCGTTAACGTTGAGTCTCGGATTCATTGAGGCACATCACCGTCTCTTTGTCAAATCCGAGAAATGTGAATTCCACGTCTCTAAGGTCACCTTCCTGGGCTACGTCATCTCCTGTGGAAGCGTCCAGATGGATCCTAGCAAGGTTCAAGCCGTCTTGAACTGGCCGCATCCCACGTCGGTTAAGCAGGTTCAGTGGTTCCTGGGATTCGCCAACTTTTACAGACGCTTCATCCACAACTTCAGTTCCCTTGCCGCCTCCCTCTCCGCATTGATCAAGGGCTTGTCTTTACAGTTCAGTTGGCCTTCTGAAGCGGAATGGGCCTTCCAGGAGCTCAAACAATGCTTCACCTCTGCTCCCATTCTGGTACACCCTGACCCCACCCTGCCCTTTATCGTAGAGGTGGATGCCTCGGATATTGGAGTCGGGGCTGTCCTGTCCCAGCGCTCCCCTAAGGACCAAAAGCTACAGCCCTGTGCCTTCTTTTCCCGTCGCCTGAAGCCAGCAGAGAGTAACTACGATGTCGGCAACAGGGAGCTCTTGGCAGTTAAGTTGGCCTTGGAGGAGTGGAGACACTGGTTGGAGGGAGCAGAGCATTCTTTTGTCGTCTGGACCGACCATAAAAATCTGACATATATCCAGGACGCCAAGCGCCTCAACCCTCGGCAGGCCAGGTGGGCTCTCTTCTTTAACCGGTTCAACTTTCTCCTGTCTTACTGCCCAGGGTCTAAGAACCCCAAACCGGATGCCCTTTCTCGCCAGTTTGACCCCTCGGAAAAGGACCGGACCCCGGAACCTATCACCCCCAGTTCCTGCATCGTTGCTCCCGTCGCATGGGAGATTGAGACTGTGGTGCGAGGGGCCCAACGTCAGGAGGCTGACCCTGGAGGAGGCCCTCCTCATAGCCTTTATGTTCCCAGTCAGGTGCGCGCCCAGGTCCTTCAATGGGGGCACTCTTCTCAATTGACTGGTCATCCTGGGATCTGTCAGACTCTCGAGTTCCTTAAGAGGAGGTTCTGGTGGCCCTCTATTGAAGCCGACACCCGGGCCTTTGTCTCCGCTTGTCCCGTCTGTGCCCAGAACAAGACATCCCAAAAACCTACTCTTGGTCTCCTGCATCCCTTGCCCATCCCCAGCCGTCCCTGGTCTCATATCGCCCTGGATTTCATCACCGGGCTACCTCCATCTGAAGGATTCACTACCATCCTAGTTGTGGTCGATCACTTTTCCAAGGCTGGTCACTTCGTCCCTCTTGTCAAGCTTCCCTCTGCCAGAGAGACTGCCCAGCTGGTTGTCCAGCATGTCTTCCGCCTCCATGGCTTGCCCCTGGATGTCGTCTCTGACCATGGTCCCCAGTTCTCATCCAGGTTCTGGAAGGCTTTTTGTTCCCTCTTGGGTGCTTCCGTCAGTCTCTACTCTGGGTTCCACCCACAGTCTAACGGCCAGACTGAGAGAACCAACCAAGATCTGGAGAGGGTGCTAAGAAGCTTTGTGTCCTCCAATCCTTCCACCTAGAGCAAGTATCTGGTCTAGGCGGGGTACGCGCACAATACCCTTCAGAGCTCTTCCACTGGCCTCTCACCTTTCGAATGTCAATATGGCTTCCAACTGCCACTCTTCCCTGAACAGGAGAGGGAGGTAGGAGTCCCGACTGCCCAGGGGTTCGTCCAACGCTGCCGCCGTACCTGGAGGAGGGTCCGATCCGCCTTGCAGCTCGCTTCTTCTTGGCAGAAAGTGCAGGCTGACCGACACCGCCGCCCAGCTCCTCGGTTCCGGACCGGACAGAAGGTCTGGCTGTCTACCCGGAATCTTCCGCTCCATGTGGAGTCCCGCAAGTTGGCTCCCCGGTTCATCGGACCTTTTAGGATTTTGGAAAAAGTAAACCCTGTGGCCTATCGGCTCCTCCTTCCTCGGTCGATGAAGATACATTCCACGTCTCTCACCTCAAGCCGGTACTTACCAGTCCCTTGGTTCCTGCTTCCAGACCTCCCCCCGACCGCCCCGCATGATTGACGGTCAGCAAGCCTACATTGTCCATCGCCTCCTTGATAGTCGCCGGGTTAGGAGGAGCATTCAATACCTGGTCGACTGGGAGGGTTATGGTCCTGAAGAGCGTTCCTGGGTTCCGGCCCGGGACATTTTGGATCCTGAACTCATCAGGGATTTTCGCCGTCGCCACCCTGATTGTCCAGGAGGAATTTCAGGAGCCGTTCCTAGGGGAGAGGGTCCTGTGAGGGTGCCGGTTAGTTCCCTCAGTAACCTCTAGATGGCACCTTCACTTGTTTTTTTCCCTTTGCTAATTGTTACTAGTTTCTCCTGTGTTTATTACTTAACTGCCTTTTATCAGGTTTATTGGTTTCACCTGTTTTTGCTTGTATTTAAGTTCTGTGGTTTCTTCCCTCTGTGCTCAGTCTTGACAAGCCGTTTGCCTAGTGGTAGCTTGTCTTGAGCTCCTATGTTTGTAACTGTTTACCTGTGTGATTCTAGTAAAGTACTTTTATTTAAGACTACATACCTGCTTCTCGCCTCGTCTGTCTGCACTTGGGTCCAGAACCAGCCTCGCCCTGACAGGTTGTACTGTTTTAAACTGTACTGTTGTGTTCACGCCGCTTATACTGTATGCAAGTGGAGTGGTTTTTGTTAACCTTAATAAACACTGTACGGGTGAGCCCGAAAAGGTTGTCTGTGTTCAAATCTGTCCTCAGTAATCCCTATCATCCAGAACTTGTAGTAAGGGGGTTTGTGTGCTCGCTACGGGTGGGGCGAAACCAATTACAATAATTGCCGATTGCGTCAGGAGCCATAGGAAATTGGCCACTGCAAAAACCGGTTGCAGAAATGGTGACCGCTGGCAGGACGATAGGTTGTGGATTAGATATGGACAGTTTGGAGTGCAAGAGATCCGGAATGGAGGACAGAACTTCCTCCTACATGTTTAAAAAGGTTAACGTATCCCAGCAATGGGTGCTGGAAATGTTGCACTCTGAGAGTCCCCAGGATAGGGCTGCAGAGTGGACAGGGAGCAAGGAGCACAGGAAGTCCAAAGAGAAGGCAATCTGGCTCCTGTGCTTCCAAAAACAAGTTCAACTGCTCCAGGAGCAGGTTGGAAAGCTCAAAAACGAGCTGAAGGAGTCTGAGGACAAGTCAGATGCAAGGGAGATAGTCGGGAGTAGACTAGTGGAGGAGTTGCGTGAGGAAAGACAGGAAAGATGCGCACAGGAAGAGACCTCCCGTAATATGGGGGAATACCTGCGGTGCCAGGTTACGGAGTCCAGGTTAAATGAGCAGGTCTTACGGGAGGAGAACGCAAAATTAACAACGAGAGCTGACGGTTTGGAGGGTCAGCTAAGGGACATTAAAATAGCTCATAAGGTAGCTAGAAGTAGGGGCTATGAAGACTCTGATCACAGTCCCTGCGAAGAAAGGATTAAAAAATTGACCCAAGCCTTGTCTGGGGCCGGAGGCATTGTCTGTTTAATGGCACCAGGGGAAACCCGGGTGGAGTGGGACGAGGAGGGTCAGGAAGCAGAGGATAAGGTTCAGGACAGGGAAGTCCCACCGGCGCCGGAAGCGCCACCAAGACCAATGTATCCTCTGCGGCAGCAAAAGTACGGTCCACCCACACCAAATGGTGACGAGGGTCCGCTGCAGAGTGATTATGTGGTCCCATTCACCACCCCGCAGTTGCAAGCCATGGTAGCAGAGTTGCCCAAACAAAAACAGGACGGGGACCCCTCAGTTCACTTTATGGAGGTCAAGCAGGTAGGGGGGATCAACGGGTGTAGCAAGGGCGAGATCCACAGCTGATGCTGCTCTCCCTTGACGGGAAACTGTACCAGAGCCTGTCCGCAGCCACAAAAACGGGGCGAGGCACCACAGAGGGGTTGAAAGAGGAGATCCTGAGAGCCGTGGGACACACCCAGGGTAGTCCGTTCTCACAAGTGGACTCTACAGTTGGCCGGCGAGGCACCGGTTGCATTTGTGGACAGGCTATGGCCGGTGTACGCAAAGGCAACTGGAGGTGCGCCAGACCGCGCGCAACTGATAGGGGTCCCCAGAAATCACTGGCTCAGGACCCTGGTAGCAAACAGCCTGCCACGAATTAAAGCCAAGGCAGAAGCATGGTTTGACTCCGAGGACCTCGCGAACACGGAGGCAGGCGTGCTCCGGAAGTTGGGCTTAGCTTTTAGGGCTGGTTCCAGGGAGCAGATCAAACACAAGGGGAGGGTACATGAGATGAAGACCAGTAAGGGGGATAGGAAGGAATGGCGTCAGAAAGGGGGTAACACCAACGAGTCTAAGACTTGTTTCAAGTGTGGGAAGATGGGACACTGGAGGTGGGATTGCCCGGCCCAAAAGGGGGGGTCCGGCCAAGGCTGTCCTCCCGTGCGAAAACCCTAGGTCACTGAGGCGAAGGAGGCGACCAATGAACCGTTTGATGTTCTGGTGGCCACCCTTCGCACGGTGCTGGGGAAGGACAAAGGAAGGCTCGTTGCTGCCGTGAGCAACATAACGCTGACCGCACCCACATGTCTGCCTTCCTCCTGACTAGAACGCGCCCAGCCTGAGTACCTGTGTCTGTTCACTTATGATGAGTAGGACAGGCCCTGTGTTAAGATGGGGGTGGAGACGGTGCAGGGGAGATATTTGGTGGGCACCGGAGCTTCCAGCACGGTGGTCCATTTGGAAGACCCAACCTAGTCTAACAAGGTCCCATTTAGCCTAACGGGATTCACAGGGAATGAGCAGGTGGGGGCAATGTCCATGATGTGCCTCAATAATTCCGAGACTCGAAGTTAGCAGAACAAAAACAAGGCTTTTATTAACTTAGAACGTAACAAGTCAGAGAGAGAGATGTCTTCCTTCTGGAGGCTGAGGCCAGACTGAGCCAGCCTACAAACGGGGCCAGGTATGGGCGGAGCCCTACACACAGCACATTCCAGTATACAATACAGCACATTCCAGTACACAATACAATGAGGTCTGGGGGAAGGGAAATGACACTGAAACCGATCTCAGTCACAGGCAGTGATGATGATGAATATTTCATCACATTCACCCCTTCTATAGATTTAGTCTGTTCGGGGGTTTGATAGTCCTCTGCGACCGACGTGGCTGTTGCGGTGCCGCGGGTGTCGGCTGGGTGTCCCCGGTAGCCTCCTGGGTCTCTGCCGGGGGTGCCGCCAGGGTTGTTGAAGGGGTAGTTGGTGGGGGTGCCGTTGGTCGGTGTTCTTCCGGGGGTGATGAAAGAGTAGTGGGTGGGTAAGAGTTGCTGTGATCGTCGTTGCCGCTATTGCCGTGGTTGTTGTCGATGCCGGCTGGGGCGACGTCTTTTATGGACACGGTGTCCTCCCTTCCGTCGGCGTGCCGGACATATGCGTATTGGGGGTTGGCGTGGAGTAGGTGTACTGGCTCCACGAAAGGGTCCGTCTTGTGGCCCCTCACATGCCTTCGCACGAGTACCGGACCTGGGGTGGAGAGCCATGACGGCACGGATACGCCTGAGGTGGATTTCCGGGGAAAGACAAACATTCGTTCATGAGGCGTGGTATTAGTGGCCGTACACAATAGCGACCGTATCGAATGGAGCACATCCGAGAGGACTTCCTGCCAGCGGGAGATAGGGAGGCCCTTGGTCCTTAGAGTTAGAGTGACTGCTTTCCATATTGTCCCATTCTCTCGCTCCACTTGGCCGTTACCCCGGGGGTTGTAGCTGGTGGTACGGCTCGTGGCGATCCCCCTGGACAGCATGTACTGGCGTAGCTCTTCACTCATGAAGGACGCCCCCCTATCCGTATGGATGTAGCTTGGCATACCGAACAGGCAGAACAGGCTGTTGAGGCATTTAATGACCGTGGCGCTGGTCATGTCTGGGCAGGGGAAGGCGAATGGGAACCGGGAGTATTCGTCCACAATGTTCAGGAAGTAAACATTGCGGTCGACGGACGGGAGGGGGCCCTTGAAATCTAAGCTGAGCCGCTCAAAGGGCCGTGTAGCTTTGATTAAGTGGGCTCTATCTGGGCGGTAGAACCGAGGCTTGCACTCAGCGCAAGTGCGGCAGTTCCTGGTCAGGGACCGAACTTCCTCAATCGAGTAGGGTAAGTTACGGGACTTTATGAAGTGGAACAGCCGTGTGACCCCTGGGTGGCAGAGGTCGTTGTGGAGGGTCTGTAGCCGATCCCCGGTGGCGCTGGCACACATCCCTCGTGAGAGGGCGTCAGGGGATTCGTTAAGTGCCCCTGGCCGGTAAATGATGTCGCACTCGAAGGTGGAGAGCTCGATCCGCCACCGAAGAATCTTATCATTTTTAATCTTCCCCCTCTGTTTATTATTGAACATAAACGCTACCGACCGCTGGTCGGTAAGTAGGGTGAAGCATTTGCTGGCTAGGTAGTGGCGCCAGTGGCGCACTGCCTCCACGATGGCTTGGGCCTCCTTTTCCACGGAGGAGTGTCTGATCTCGGGCCCTTGGAGGGTCCTCGAGAAGAAAGCTACGGGCCGCCCCGCCTGGTTGAGGGTGGCCGCCAAGGCGAAGTCAGACGCATCACTTTCCACTTGAAATGGAGTGTTCTCGTCCACTGCCTGTAGCGTGGCCCGCTCAATATCCTGCTTAATGCTTTTGAAGGCGGCGTGGGCCTCAGCAGAGAGCGGGAAAGAGGATGCTTTCAAGAGGGGGTGAGCTTTGTCGGAGTAGTTGGGGACCCATTGGGAATAATAAGAAAATAACCCCAGGCACCTTTTCAGGGCTTTGGGAGTGTTGGGCAGGGGCAGCTCCCGTAGGGGGCGCAATCGGTCGGGGTCTGGTCCGATTTCCCCATTCTCCACCACGCTGCCTAGTATGCAGAGGCGCGTGGTGTTGTAAACGCACTTGTCCTCGTTGTAGGTGAGGTTGAGTTTTTGTGCGGTTTCCAGGAACCTCTCGAGGTTCGAGTCATGATCCTGCTGATTGTGGCCGCAGATGGTGACGTTGTCGAGGTAGGGGAAGGTTGCCTGCAAGTGGTGGTCATCGACCATGCGGTCCATCTCCCTCTGGAAGACCGAGACCCCATTCGTCACCCCAAAGGGGACTCTGAGGAATTGGTAGAGGCGTCCGTTCGCCTCGAAGGCGGTGTACGGGTGGTCCTCTGGTCTGATAGGGAGCTGGTGGTACGCTGACTTGAGGTCGATGGTGGAGAACACCCGGTATTGGGCAATTTCGTTCACCATTTCTGATATGCGGGGTAGCGGGTAGGCGTCTAGTTGGGTGTACATGTTGATCGTTTGGCTATAGTCGATCACCATCCATTTCTTCTCGCTACCCCTTACCACTACCACTTGGGCGCGTCACGGGCTGTTGCTGCGTTCAATAATGCGCTCTTTCAGGAGCCTGTCTACCTCGGTCGCGATAAACCGCCTGTCCTCCCAGCTGTACCTCCTGCTTTTGGTCGCTATTGGCCGGCAGTTAGGGGTAAGGTTCGCGAATAGCGAAGGCGGCTTTACCTTCAGGGTAGCCAGACCGCACACTGTGAGGGGCGGCTGGGACCCACCGTACTTGAGCATGATGCTTTGGTGGTTGCACTGGAAATCCAGGCCCAAGATCACGCTCGCACATAGGTTCTTCATGATTAATACTTTAAAATTATCATATACAGTTCCGTTAACGCACAATTTTACCGTGCAGTAACCCAGAATGGTTGATGTCTGGGTTTTGTCAGCCATAGAGATGGTACCCTGAGTAGGGACCACCTTTAGGGAGAGTTGTTGTGCCAGTTCTGGGTGGATAAAGCTCTCCGTGCTTCCACTGTCAATTAAGCATTTAACCCGGCACCCGTTTACCTCGATGTCCACCATTGATCTGGATAGCGGGTGCGGCCTGGTCTGGTCCACTGTGACCGATGCCACTGTAGGGCCCTGATCAATACAAGATGGCGTCCACGCTGTCTGCTCACAAGATGGCGGACCCCACGAGGTCGGGCAAGATGGCGTCCAAGATGGCCGCTCCCACGGCGCACACGCGGCGGTGGCGGGTTTTCCGGCGGTTGGTTTTCCGGCGGGGTTCTCTCTGCACACCTTCCCGAAGTGCCCCTTCTTACCGCACTTAAAGCAGGTGGTGCCTTTCGCCGGGCACAGGTTTCTGGTGTGCTTTGGCTGCCCGCAGAAGTAGCAGTTGGGTCCCTGACGCGTCGCGGCTGTCGTAGGGCTTCTGGGGGGAGAGCGGGGCCCAGCCGGTGTCGGGCTGTCGGGCGGGGAAGATGCCTTCCAAGATGGCGGTGCCCTCGGTGCACACGTGGCGGCGTGGACGGCGCGGGCTGAAGAGTAGGCGTCCGAGTTTCTCTGGGCCACATCCAGGGATCGCGCGGTGTCCGCAGCCTGTTTCAGGTCCAACCCCGTTTTTTCCAGCAGTCTTTGCCAGATGTAAGTGGAGCTGAGGCCTGTGATGAAGGCATCGCGAACAAGCTCGTCAGTGTACACTGCGGCTTTTACATCTCGGCACTTGCAGTCTTTGCCAAGCATTTTCAGGGTGCTTAGGAACTCCTCCACCGACTCCCCAGGTCGCTGTGCGCGTGTGGCGAGCAGGTGCCTAGCATACACCTCATTCGTAGGCTGCTGGTAATGCGCCTTTAAGATGTCGCAGGCGGCCAGGTACGTCTCAGCGTCTTGGATGAGGGGGTAAACCCGGTGGCTTACCCAATTCCGCAGAATTCCGAGTCTCATCCTCGCAGCATCCGTAGCGTCTTTGACGGCTGCGGAATTGTCCAGTAAGAATTCCATACACTCAAACCAGTGTCCGAAGCGTGCTGATGCGTCCGGAG
This sequence comes from Somniosus microcephalus, assembly GCF_052327205.1. Lineage (NCBI taxonomy): Eukaryota > Metazoa > Chordata > Chondrichthyes > Squaliformes > Somniosidae > Somniosus > Somniosus microcephalus. The sequence continues at coordinate 125,444,054 of NC_140998.1, read as the reverse complement.
CATGTTGATCCAAATCCAAACGTTCGGGTTTCAGGAGTTGATCCATAGTGTTGAAAAATAAGTTAATAAAATTGATGTGCCTCAATAATTCCGAGACTCGAAGTTAGCAGAACAAAACAAGGCTTTTATTAACTTAGAACGTAACACGTAAGAGAGAGAGATGTCTTCCTTCTGGAGACTGAGGCCAGACTGAGTTAGCTTACAAACGGGGCCAGGTATGGGCGGAGCCCTACACACAGCACATTCCAGCACATTCCAGTATACAATACAGCACATTCCAATACACAATACAATGAGGTCTGGGGGAAGGGAAATGACACTGAAACCGATCTCAGTCACAGGCAGTGATGAATGGAAATATTTCATCACACTGGCCTCCACCGCCCTCTGTGGCAGAGAATTCCACAGGTTCACCACTCTCTGGGTGAAGAAATTCCTCCTCATTTCAGTCCTAAATGGCTTACCCCTTATCCTTAGACTATGACCCCTGGTTCTGGACTCCCCAGCCATCAGAAACATCCTTCCTGCATCTAGTCTGTCCAGGCCTGACAGAATTTTATAGGTTTCGATGAGATCCCCTCTCAATCTTCTAAACTCCAGTGAGTATAAGCCCAATCGACACAATCTCTCCTCATACGTCATTCCTGCCATCCCAGGTATCAGCCTGGTGAATCTTCGCTGCACTCCTTCCATCGCAAGAACATCCTTCCTCAGGTAAGGCGACCAAAACTGCACACAATACTCAAGGTGCGGTCTCACCAAGGCCCTGTACAACTGTAGCAAGACATCCTTGTAGCAAGAAAGCCCTGCAGCGGGTAGTCAAAACTGCCCAACGCATTACCGGCACCCGGCTACTGACCATAGAGCACATATACCAGAAACGCTGTTTACGGAGGTCACGGTCCATCATCAAAGACCCTACCCACCCCAGCCACAGTCTGTTCACCCTCCTGCCATCTGGGAGACGCTACAGATGCATTCGCACCCGTACGACCAGATTTAGGAACAGCTTCTTTCCCAGGGCTGTCATCCTACAGAACTCCACAAATAAACTCTAAAGCCTGCACATCTGCCAATGCACTTTATTATGGTTATGTTTATGTTAATGTATTACAAGCCAAATGTATGTTGAATGTTTAAATGTCTTAATCTAAATGTACACTCTCGGGAGCTGCAAACCTACATTTCGTTGTACTGCACTTGTGCACTAACAATGACAATAAAGTTGATTATTATTATTATTATTATTGTTCCTGTACTCGAACCCTCTTGCTACGAAGGCCAACATACCATTTGCCTTCTTAACCGCCTGCTGCACCTGCATGCTTACCTTCAGCGACTGGTGCACAAGAACACCCAGGTCTCTTTGCACTTCCCCTTCTCCCAATCTATTGCCATTCAAATAATAATCTGCCTTCCTGTTTTTGCCACCAAAGTGGATAACCTCACATTTATCCACATTATAGTGCATTTGCCATGTTTCTGCCCAATCACCCAACCTGTCCAAATCGTACTGGAGTTTCACGACATCCTCCTCACAGCATACCCTCCCGCCCAGCTTTGTGCCGCCTGCAAATTTGGAGATATTACATCCAATTCCCTCGTCCAGATCATTAATATAGATTGTGAACAGCTGGGGTCCTAGGACCGATCCTTGCGGTACCCCACTAGTCACTGCCTGCCACTTGGAAAATGACCCATTCATTCCAACTCTTTGCTTTCTGTCCGCCAACCAGTTCTCTATCCAAGTCAATACCTTGCCCCCAATCCCATTTGCCTTAATTTTGCACGCTAATCTCTTATGTGGGACCTTATCGAAAGCCTTCTGAAAGTCCAAATACACCACATCCACTGGTTCTCCCTTATCTATTTTACCAGTTACATCCTCAAAAAATTCCAGTAGATTAGTCAAGCATGATTTACCTTTTGTAAATCCATGTTGACTTTGTCCGATCCTGTCACTGCTTTCCAAGTGCTCTGCTATTACATCTTTTATAATGGACTCTAGCATTTTCCCCACTACCGATGTCAGGCTTACTGGTCTATAATTCCCTGCTTTTTCTCTACCACCTTTTTTGAATAGTGGGGTAACATTAGCTACCCTCCAATCCATGGGTACTGTTCCAGAGTCTATCGAGTTCTGAAAGATGACCAGCAATGCATCTACTATTTCTAGGGCCACTTCCTTAAGTACCCTGGGATGTAGATTATCAGGCCCTGGGGATTTATCGGCCTTCAGTCCCATCAATTTTCCTAACACCATTTCCCTAAAAATACTGATTTCTTTCAGTTCCACCCTTTCATCAGACCCTATGTTCCCTGGCATCTCTGGGAGATTATTTGACAATGACAATGATGGCTGGTCCAAATACAAAACATCACAGCACCCAAGTGACTACTCTTGTGACGACTTGTGCGTTATCTTCCTCTTACGCGTGCTCCTACGTGGTGCTTCCCCTGTGGCTTCAGCAGATGTGGAGGTCCCTTGCTCACTTTCTTGCTGCTCCTGTCTCGATGCCTTTGGTGGCCGTCCTCTGGGGTGGCAAACCTGTGCGGGCTCACCAACAGTCTGCTGCTCCTGGATCTGTGCAGGGGCTGAAACACCCATCTCAGTTGGGTGAGGACTCTGGTGGGGCTCTGACCGAGGGCTCTGCAGTGGCATGGTCATGTGAGCACTTGAAGAGGAGCCCCCACTTCCTTGTTCTCTGCCATCAACATCTCTCTCATGGGTTAGCCCCACTTCAGAGCTAGCAAGTGGCTTGACAGCACCTTGCTGCACTTCAGAGGGGCCATGAGGACCCGTTTCTGCACTGGAAGTCCTACTCCAGAGGACACCCATGAAGGTCTGGTTTGTATGCTCAATAGCTGACCATCGCTCCTCAAGAGATGTCATTCTGGTCTGTACAATTACCATGTTTTCCATACCCTGACGACTAAGCTCCTCCATGGACGTAGCCATCCTCTCCTCTATCGTAGCCATCCTCTCCTCTACGGTAGCCAGCCTTACGATGGAATTAGCCATCCTTTCCACGAAGGTTGCCATCCTTTCCGTGGTGATGCGTTCATGTGCCAATGCCTCCACAAAGGCTCTGCTCATGTTCGCGATGGACTCCTCCATTCGCTCCACACTCGCAGCGACCCTGGAGACAAAACCTGCCAGAGACTCCTGCACCTGTTCCTGGAGTTCCAGCACTGCTCTCCTTCTGGATGGACCTGGAGGCACAGGGTCGACATACAGCTGAGCCGAGCTGGCAGAGTCCTGCGTCCCTGTCTCCACCATCTGCTGATGCTCACTTGTGAGCTGTGATACACCAAGTGCCAACACTACTCTATCTTGTGAATGTCCCACCGAGGTGTGAGTGCCTGCACTGGTGCTGGGGGTGCTGAATTCTGCTGACGCTGCGCCCTCAGAGGTTGCAGCTTCCTCTGAGGAGTCTGGAAGCTCAAGATCTTCTGCCTGGACAGTGGTGATGGGGGCTTTCGATGGTCCTGTGGGGGAATAAAGGAAAGAGGTAGAGATGTGAGGTCAAGGTTACATGCACATTGAATAGTGCAGATGATCATAAGTCAATCTGTTAGCGCATCAGATTCATTATCAGTGACTCATGCAATGTCAATGAGAGAGATGCCAAACTATTCTGTCACCAGCTTGCTGTGATGCGCCCGTCTGTCCGTCCCCCACTTGGGTATCGTCCCAGTAGACAGTTTCCTAGCAGATAAGGGAATTAGGGGTTATGGGGAGAGGGCAGGGAAGTGGACGTGAGTCTAGATTCGGATCAGCCATGATCCTATTGAATCCCGAGGGGCCGTATGGCCTACTCCTGCTCCTACTTCTTATGTTCTTATGTTCTTATTTCCAGGGCCGCCTCCTCCCAGGGGGTGAGCTGGGCTCCTAGGGGTGGCCCTCCTCCTGTCATGGCTCTTTCCCTCTTATTGTGGGCTCTCTTTTCCTGCAATGAAGGACACAAGTGGAGTTTGAATGAGAATGAAGGAGTGAATGTAAAGAATCCATAGCATAGATGCTTAGAAGGATACAAAGGACCCTCCCTGTGTGTTGTAAGTTGTTGTTGTCATTGCATCACAGTGATAGGGAGTGTGAGGGCTGCATGGTTGAATAGTTAAGTGAATGTGACCATAGAGAGAGAGGGAATGGGTAAGGATGCAGGAATGTCAAGTGCGATGTGGAGGAAGAGGTTGGCAAATCTGAGTGCTGGTGAGGAGAGGCAATGGGAATCAGATTGAGGGTGATGGGAAAGTCATACTCACTTTTCCTGTGCAGCGAAGGTCATGAAACCTCTTCCTGCATTGCAGCCAGGTTCTGCGGCTCATTGAAATGGAGTTCACCTCCTCGGCCACTTGCAGCCACACAGCTTTTATCTGCTGGGGTGGCTTTTTCTCCCTGAGGAAGGGAAGAGCACCTTCTTATTGGATCTTGCTCCCTGCACCAGAGCTTGGAGGGAGGGCTCATCAAACCGAGGTGCACACTTTTGCTTAATCGTGGACATTGTCGGCAAAGCAACTCCTTCATACAATTTGCAAAGTGTTTCCAGTCTCCAGAAGAAGTAAGGCTGCTTGCAGCCCTTAAATCCAGTAGCATTGATGACGCCATCGGAGGCGACTTTCTGTATGAAAAGACTAATTAGGGGAAAATCCCACTTTTTGAACACTTCACTTAGGAGTTGGGGTCCTGACACGATTTCCACCTGACATGTCCCAGCCCGCTCACACTGACAAAATCCAGCCCTACGTTTCAGGTCAAGACCTGACCTGCTGAGTATTTCCAGCATTTTCTGCTTTTATTTCAGATTTCCAGGCATCCACCTCTGAGAAGACCTGGGGGACATGTGGAGATGAAGCAGAGGCAGCAAAGTGGACAAGCTACTCACAGAGGAAAGAGGAAGAAGAACCACAACCCCAATTCCCCTTTCAACATTAGCCCCACACCTTATCTTCCCTCTGTTACTGACCATCACAGCGTCCTCTTGGACACAATGCTGAAATAAAAGCCACTACAAAGCAAACTTTCCAATTCAACTTTATACATTTATCCATCCAATATGACATCAAGATATCAACTCATCACCCTTGTGCATTCCCTTAGTGACTGTCTTGTGTGTGCCTTTTCCTATCCTACTGATGTCACGCAGTGCTACCCTAGTGGCTGCATCATGGATGGTGGAAGGCTGCTGACTTTCAGTGGTGGACACTGCAAATGGCCTTGCTGTTCAACCTTGAGGAGCTGGTGGCTGGAAGTGTCAAATCAATCTTCTTCTTCTTCTTCACTCTGCTCTCCCTCTTCTTGGCCAACCACTGGCTGGGTAGACTGCATTTCTTGGGTATGTGAAATGAGGAAGGCACAAGGGTGGAGTTTTGGTGACGGGAGGGCGGGGAAGCAAGAGGTACATGCGAGAAGGAGGATAAAGCATAAGGATACCAGCATCTTGTATCTTTCGGTCCCTGCTACTGGCCAAGGACTCAGCCATGTTCCTGCCAAGAATGGCCTGCACCATCTCCTCCAAGGGGTTGAGGTGAGGCTAGGGATGTGAGGTGTGTCTCGTGATTGGTACAGATTGTTGGTAGGTGATTGGGGGAGGGTGGGGGAGGTGGTCGTGCATTGAACAGTGTGTGAGGCTAGTGGTGCAGTTAGTAGGAGATGGCTCTTGAAGATGCATTCACTGACCTTGACCACTTGTCTGAGGTCATGAAGCTTCTTTGGGCACTGGAGCCAGGTGGTGGGGGTGACACTGCTGGCAGTGATGGCCTTGGTGATGTGGTCCCACATCGCTCTTTCTGGAAGGCCTCCTGGCCCCTGTGGGTAGAGGGCCTGTCTTGCAGTGTTGACCCCCTGCACAAAGCTGGAGTGTTGCATGCGAGACCCTGGCTGCCACTTCCCTGGCTTGCTGAGCCATTTGTGTTAGTGCTGAAGCACTTTTCCCATTTATTTTAGGTGCAGAAGACAATTCAGCTTTAATAGCTGAAGACTGCCATTTGGGACTTTTAATGTTTGGCTGTTTTTTTGAAAGGCAGTAAGGGCTGAAAAATGCATTTTTTACTTGATTTTCATTTTTATTAGTTCTGAATGCATTGCCCTTTTAATTTGTAGCTCTTTTAATTGCCCACAATTCATTGCCTCACTCCCAGATGCTGTAAGAAGGTGAAACGCCGCTCCTGGACGGGAACTTCGGGTCGGATGCCTCCACTAACGCCACCAGGAGGGCGATACACTGTAAATTAGTGCTGCCCTACAAATCTCCAGCCCCCAGCGCAAATTCTTGCCTGGTAGCGCTGTGGCCATTTTCAGCGGCCGTAAACCCGAGGCCGCGGTGACATCGGCAGGTTTCTGTCGATGTCCAAATTTTCACCCTTTGTGTCCGCCTCACAGCTTTCTGTCTTACCTAGCTTTGTATCGTCAGCAAACTTGGATACATTACATCAGCCAGCCTGCAAGACACGCTTGCATTAAGCAGGTAACTGATGCCATGTTTGCTGAAACAAATACTTTCATCACATTCCCCATGGACAAGCGGAAACAACAGGAAAGGGGTCTGAGGTTTGCCCAGATTGCAAGTTTGCTGCAGGTCCAGGGCCTCGTTGACACAGGCTCCTTCTAATATACCCGCTGCTTTTATGAATCACAAAAGCTTCCACTCTTTTAATATGCAACCGGTGTGTGATCGCCATCAATGCATCATGCAGGTCTGTGCCCACTTTCCTTGCAGCTGCCATGATGCATTTTTATTGCAGCAATTCTCCATCCCCTCACTCTTTTCCCCTGTGTAGGAAGTGAGAGGCAGACTGTTTGGGGACATGAGCTCATGACTCCTCATAGGAACCCACGCCTGGTGTTTGAAATGCGCTTCAAACAGATCTGTGGGTCATCTCGAGCCCTCATCATGGGAAAAATTTACAGGACTGTGGGGAAAGTGCAGTGGAGTGGGACAAATTGCATAGCTCTACAACGAGCTGGCACAGGCACGATGGTTTGAATGGCCTCCTTCTGTGCTGTAACATTCGATGATTAAGAACATAAGAAGCAAGAGCAGGAGTAGGCCACATGGCCGCTCGAGCTTGCTCCGCTATTCAATAAGATCACGGCTGATCATCGACCGCAACTCCACTTTCCCGCCCGATTTCCATATCCCTTGATTCCCCTAGAGTCCAAAAATCTATCTATCTCAGCTTTGAATATACTCAAAGGCTCAGCATCCACAGCCCTCTGGGGCAGAGAATTCCAAAGATTCACAACCCTCTGAGTGAAGAAATTCCTCCTCATCTCAGTCTTAAATGGCCTACCCCTTATCCTGAGACTATGGCCCCTAGTTCTAGACACTCCAGCCAGGGGAAACAACCTCTCATCATCTACCCTGTCAATCCCCTTCAGAATCTTGTATGAGCTTTCAATGAGCTCACCTCTCATTCTTCTAAACTCCAGAGAGTATAGGCCCATTCTACACAATCTCTCATCATAGGACAGCTCTCTCATCCCAGGAATCAATCTAGTGAACCTTCGTTGCACCGCCTCCAAGGCAAGTATATCCTTCCTTAAATAAGGAGACCAGAACTGTGCACAGTACTTCAGGTGTGGTCTCACCAAGGCCCTGTACAATTGTAGCAAGACTTCCTTACTCTTATACTCCAACCCCCTTGCAATAAAGGCCAACATGCCATTTGCCTTCCTTATTGCTTGCTAAACAGCAGAAGCAGCATGTTATAGACAAAGCTAAGCGATCCCACAATCAATGGATCAGATTAAAGCTCTGCAGTCCTGTTACATCCAGTTGTGAATGGTGGTGGACAATTAAACAACGAATGGAAGGAGAAGGCTCCATGAATATCCCCATCCTCAATGATGACGGAGCCCAGCATGCAAGTGCAAAAGACAAGGCTGAAGTGTTTGCAATCATCTTCAACCAGAAGTGCCGAGTGGATGATCCATCTCGGCCTCCTCCTGAGGTCCCCACCATCACAGAAGCCAGTCTTCAGCCAATTCGATTCAACCCACGTGATATCAAGAAAAAGCTGAGCGCACTGGATACAGCAAAGGCTATGGGCCCGGACAACATCCCGGCTATCGTGCTGAAGACTTGTGCTCGAGAACTAGCTGCGCCTCTAGCCAAGCTGTTCCTGTACAGCTACAACACTGGAATCTATCCGACAATGTGGAAAACTGGCCAGGTATGTCCTGCCCACAAAAAGCAGGACAAATCCAATCCGGCCAAATACTGCCCCATCAGTCTACTCTCAATCATCAGCAAAGTGATGGAAGGTGTCGTTGACAGTGCTATCAAGTGGCACTTACTGCTCACTGATGCTCAGTTTGGGTTCTGCCAGGACCACTCGACTCCAAACCTCATTACAGCCTTGGTCCAAACATAGACAAAAGAGCTGAATTCCAGAGGTGAGGTGAGAGTGACTGCCCTTGACATCAAGGCAGCATTTGACCGAGTGTGGCATCAAGGAGTCCTAGTAAAATTGAAGTCAATGGAAATCAGGGGGAAAGCTGTCCACTGGCTGGAGTCATACCTAGCACAAAGGAAGATGGTTGTGGTTGTTGGAGGCCAATCATCTCAGGTCATCGCTGCAGGAGTTCCTCAGGGCAGTGTCCTAGGCCCAACCATCTTCAGCCGCTTCATCAATGAACTTCCCTCCATCATAAGGTCAGAAATGGGGATGTTCGCTGATGATTGCATAGTGTTCAGATCCATTTGCAATTCCTCAGATAATGAAACAATCCATGCCTGAATGTAGCAAGACCTGGATAACATTCAGGCTTGGGCTGGTAAGTGGCAAGTAACATTTGCGCCACACAAGTGCCAGGCAATGACTATCTCCAACAAGCGAGAGTGTAATCGCCACCCCTTGACATTCAACGGCATTACCATTGCCGAATACCCCACCATCAACATCCTGGAGGTCACCATTGACCAGAATCTTAACTGGACCAACCACATAAATACTGTGGCAACAAGAGCAAGTTAGAGGCTGGGTAGTCTGCGGCGAGTATCCCACCTCTGATTCCCCAAAGCCTTTCCACCATCTACAAGGCACAAATCAGGAGTGTGGTTGAATACTTTCCACTTGCCTGGATGAGTGCAGCTCCAACAACACTCAAGAAGCTCGACACCATCCAGGACAAAGCTGCCCGCTTGATTGGCACCCCATCCACCACCTTAAACATTCACTCCCTCCACCAACGGCGCACCGTGGCTGCAGTGTGTACCATCTACAAGATGCACTGCAGCAACTCGCCAAGGCTTCTTCGGCAGCACCTCCCAAACCCGCAACCTCTACCGCCTAGAAGGACAAGGGCAGCAGGCGCATGGGAACACCACCACCTGCAAGTTCCTCTCCAAGTTACACACCATCCTGACTTGGAAATATAACGCCGTTCCTTCATCGTTGCTGGATCAAAATCCTGGAACTCCCTCCCTAACAGCCTTGTGGGAGTACCTTCACCACACGGACTCCAGCGGTTCAAGAAGGCGGCTCACCACCACCTTCTCAAGGGCAATTAGGGATGGGCAATAAATGCTGGCCTTGCCAGCGACGCCCACATAGAGTCATAGGGCTGGATTTTGTCACTGGGGGCGGGCTGGGGGTGTGTCAGATGGTCAGCATGTCAGGACCCCGCCTCCGATGTGAGGCGGGACAAAAGTGCGATTTTGCCCTAATTGGGCACTTGATTTCCAGCATGTGGGAACCCCTGGCCCAACGAGTCTTTTGATACTGAAACTCGCCTCTGATGACATCATCTATGCAGCTGGATTTAAGGCCTGCAAGCAGCCTTGGTTCTTTTTCAGCCTTTCAACTTTATCAACATACTTCTGAGGGATTCCTACTGCTATTATGTCCAGCACCAGACCAAAGTGTGCACCCAGATTCGATGAGGCATCCCTCCAAGCTCTGGTAGAAGGAGCAAGAGCAAACAAGGAAGGGCACTTTCCTTCCTCAGGGAGGAAAAAGCCTCCACAACAGACCAGAGTTCTGTGGCTGCAAGTGGCACAGGAGGTGAATGCGATTTCAATGTGCAGCAGAACCTGGCTGCAGCGCCGAAAGAGGTTTCATGACCTTCTCCGCACAGGAAAAGTGAGTATTCCATCCCCATGACCCTCAATCTGATCCCCATCGCCTCTCATCACCACACTCTGCTTTGTCAGGCTCCTCCTCCACATCCCACTTCACACTTACATCACTGCACCCTTACCCTCTCTCTGTATGTTCACATTCACTTAACTATTCGACTATGTAGCCCTCACACTCCCTATCACTGTGATGCTATGACAACAACTTACAACACACAGGGAGAGCCCTTGGCCTTGGCACCTCACTCCATCTTTGTCTCCTTCTAAGCATCTATGCTTTGGATTCTCTACACTCACTCCTTCATTCTCACTCAAACTCCACTTGTGTCCCTCATTGCAGGAAATGAGAGCCCATAATAAAAGGGAGAGGACGAGGACAGGAGGAGGGCCACCCACAATAGCCCAGCTCACCACTGTGGACGAGGCAGCCCTGGAGATCGTGGGAGTGGAGGAGGATGCGCAAGTGGGGGACGGACAGATGGGCGCATCAGAGCAAGCTGGTGACAGAATAGTTTTTCATCTCTCTCATTGACATTGCATGAGTGACTGATATTGATTCTGATGCTCTAACAGATTGACTTATGATCATCTGCACAATTCAATGTGCATGCAATGTTTATCTCACATGTCTAACTCTTTCCTTTACTCCCCCACAGGACCAGTGATAGCCCCCCTCTCCACTGTCCAGGAGGAAATGAAATAAATGGTCCCCATGCTTCTGGTATATACCTCAGTTGAAGAAGTGCTCAGTCAAGGTGGGGAGAGGGGTTTCCCAGGAGGTCACACTGAGATCGGTCTCAGGCTCCAAACTTCCACAACAATGAGTAGGCCTGCTAAAAGTTCCCGCAAACCTGAGACAACAAAGTTCTGCCACCTGCAAATGATGATTGCTGAAAACGCCTTTTAATGGTGGAGCTGCAGCTGTTAGTAAGCAATCCATTTGTGAGGCCGCCAGGATTCACTGGTGTGTTCCAGAGGAGACGTGCAGTACGGGGGAAAAGTGTTAAATTCAGGACGGCCTCTCAAAATTGGATTATAGAGGCACTTAACTGGTTTTTAAGGGTCTTAAGGGCCTATCCTGCCTCTTGGAGGCGGGATGGAAACGAGGTCTGAATCCCTGATTCTGGGAAAATTGCTCGGAGGCGGGCTGGAGGCGGGATTGGATCCGCCTGCCATTTTTTGCGATTTTAACACCTCACGCCTCCAATCCCACCTCCTCGGGCCTGGAAAAATCAGTGTATATTGCCTCTCCCTGTTCCTTCTGCCAAAATGTATCACCTCACACTTCCCTGTATTAAATTAAATTCCATCTGCCACTTGTCTGCCCATTCTGCTAGCCTTTCTATGTCCTGTTGCAGTCGATTGGTACCATCCTCACTGTTTGCCACACCCCCAAGTTTGGTGTCATCGGCAAATTTAGAAATTCCACTCTGTATTCCAATATCCAGGTCATTTATATATATATTTTTAAAAAAGCAGTGGCCCCAACACTGACCCTTGGGGAACACCACTGTCTACCATCCTCCAGTCTGAAAAACAGCCATTTACCACAACTCGCTGTTTTCTGTCCTTAAGCCAATTCCTTATCCAAGCTGCCACTGACCCACCTATTCCATGAGCTTCAATTTTGTTAACTAGCCTTCTATGTGGTACTTTGTCAAAAGCCTTCTGAAAATCCATGTAGACAACATCCACTGCATTCCCTTCATCAATCCTCTCTGTTACTTCATCAAAAAATTCAATTAGATTAGTCAAACACGATCTGCATTTTACAAATCCATGTTAGCTTAAACCTCTCCAACTGCCCGTTAATTTTTTCCTAGATTATTGTTTCTAAAACTTTACCCACCACTGATGTTAAACTGACCAGCCTGTGGTTACTAGGATTGTCCTTACACCCTTTCTTGAACAATGGTGTCAAATTTGCTACTTTCTAATCCTCAGGCACCTCCCCCACATCTAGGGAAGATTGGAAAATTATGGCAAGCCCTTCTGCTATCTCCTCCCCTAATTCCCTTAGCAACCTGGGTAGCAAGCCCTCTGGACCAGGCGACTTGTCCACTCTAAGCATACCCAACCTTTCTAGTACATTTTGACTATCAATTTTCACCCATTCCATTGCTTCTACCTTTTCCACTTCAGCTGATATTTTGTCAGCATCCACCTCCTTAGTAAACACCGATACAAAGTACTCATTGAGTATTCTAGCCTTGCCCTACACCTCTAAGCATATATCACCTTCTTTGTCTCTAATAGGCCCCACCCAGTCTCTTACTACCCGCTTACTGTTTACATGCCTGTAGAAGATTTTTGGGATCCCTTTTATGTTAACCACCATTCTACACTCATATTCTCTCTTTGCCAATCGTTTTTTCATCTTCACATCTGTAGTGTCCGAGTATAAATAATACACGGACTGCAGGAGAACAATAATAACAGGTATTTACTGAACAGAGGGCACTCTTTTTGTTTGGACCCAAAAGAAAAAACAATTGGACTGTAAATAAACAAAAATTCAACTAAAACTTAACAAATCAAATTAAAATTTGGTTTTCCGGGTTGATAATGCACTCCAGTCCCCGCGGCGCCCACCGGTCGCGGAAATATTCAAGCGCACCGGCGGACACCGCGTGCTCCATCTCCAGGGCCACCTGGGCGCGAACATGGCTGCGGAAGAGAGGCAGGCAATCTGGCTGGACGACCTCCTCGACCGCCCGCTGCCTGGACCAATTGATGGCTCTTTTAGCCAGGCCCAGGAGCAGGCCCACAAGGAGGTCCTCCAACCTGTCCGCTCCCCTCCGCACCGGGTGACCATAGATCAAGAGTGTGGTGATTATTTCCTATGTTTAATAAGAAGTATTGTGATTGGTGAATGGGGTGGTTGTTCTCTGTGTTAGTAAGAAGTATTGTAATTGGTTGTTTGTTTCTACCTTGAGATATATGCTGTAAACTCATTGGTAGTGGATGTCAGGTGATTTGTGGTGGCCATCTTAAATTCAGTTCTCTCCAGTCATGGTTGGAGACTGGTGTTGAAAGATGTGCTACTGGATTTTTAAAGTTAATAAAGCCTAGATTAGAAAGGCAAATCTACTCTTTATTTCAATTTATTAACTTTTTATCAGAATGGAGCGATATCTTCAACCGGAACGATTCAACGCTGACCCTAATTCTGCAGGAGTGGATGATAAATGGAAACATTGGTATTGTACATTTACAAACTTTTTGGGTGTGTTGGAACAAGAGTCTCTGAATAAGCTGAATATGCTGATCAACTACATTGCTCCGGATGTGTATAAGTATATTTTGGACTGTAAAACTTACGAATTGGCTATTTCTACATTGGAGAAGATTTTTGTTAAACCAAAGAATGAGGTATTTGCACGTTATCTTCTATCTGCCCGTAGGCAGCAGGTGGGAGAATCTTTGGATACTTATTTACAAGCACTTCGGCACCTTAGTGCTAACTGTAATTATAAAGCCGTGACGGCCGAAGCATATAAGGAAGAATCAGTACGGGATGCTTTTATTAATGGACTACTGCCTAGATCAATTAGTCAGCGGTTGTTAGAAAATAAGACTTTGGATCTCAAGAGTGCTTTTGAGCAAGCTTCTACATTGGATACGGCTCAGAGAAGTTCGGATTCTTATGCTCTTTCTAATCGGCCTGCGACTGTGGTTTTGGCAGTTCCGGACGAAAAGGAATTAGGTGGACTTAATGGGAGTGGCTTACTAGATTCTGAAACAGTTTCTACTTCAGCGGCTGTTGCCTCTAGGATTCAGAAGTGTTATTTTTGTGGGAACGTCCGGCATCCTCGTTTGAAGTGTCCTGCCCGGGAGGCTGTGTGTAGTAAATGCAGCAAGAAAGGTCATTATGCACGTGTTTGTAAATCATTAGGTTCAATTACCTCCTCTTCTGCGACTATTCAACCTGTAGAGAGGGCGTTTATTGCATCAATTTCTGCTGCATTTGCTCATGGCCTAAACAAAACTATAGCTATGGCCCAAGTTAATGGGTTAGAAGTGAAGGCTCTCATAGATACGGGCAGTACCGAGAGTTTTATAAGTCTTCAGTTTGTGAAGGAAAAGTGTTTGAAAATCTTGCCTGTTACTTATCAGGTGTGTATGGCTCAGACGACCCTTACTTCACAAGTAGCTGGTTGTTGCCTTGTGAAATTGATTCTTCTAGGTAATACGTATACTGATATACGCCTATCTGTTTTGCCTAATCTTTGTGTGGATATTTTGATTGGTCATGATGTGCTTAAATTACACGAGTCTCTCAGTCTTTCGTTTGGAGGGACTAAGCCACCCTTATCCATTTGTGGATTAACTTCTTTATCCATTTCTCCATTATCACTTTTTTCCAATTTGATGCCGGATTGTAAGCCAATTGCTACCAAGTCAAGAAGGTATAGCAGTCAGGATAGAGAATTTATTAATTCTGAAGTCCAACGTCTTTTATTGGAAGGAATCATTGAACCTAGTTGTTCGCCTTGGCGGGCTCAGGTAGTTGTCACCACTAACGAGAGGCATAAGAAACGAATGGTGATAGACTACTCTCAAACTATTAATAGGTATACTCAATTAGATGCGTACCCTTTGCCTAAGATTGATGAGCTTATCAACAAAGTATCTCAGTATAAGTTTTTTAGCACTATTGATTTAAAGAGCGCTTATCATCAGATTCCTATTGTTAAGAGGGATCAACCATATACAGCCTTTGAGGCTGGTGGAAAGCTGCATCAGTTTTGCCGAATATCATTTGGTGTTACTAATGGTGTTGCTTGTTTTCAACGGGCAATGGATGCTTTTATAAGTGATAACTCTCTCTCTGACACCTTTTCATATTTAGATGATATCACGGTGTGTGGTAAATCAAGGGTGGAGCATGATTCTAATTTAGAAAGATTCCTTCAAGCTGCGGAAAAAGTTGGTTTAACTTTTAATAAAGAGAAGTGTATCTTTTCGACTACTGAGGTAAATCTACTGGGGTATATTATCTCGGGAAATAAGATTAAACCAGATCCAGAACGTCTGCGACCATTGATCGATTTACCTTATCCTACTAATTCTAAGGCTTTGCAATGAGTTGTTGGACTGTTTTCTTACTATTCTAATTGGATTGCAAACTTTTCGCAGAAGATCCAGCCCCTTATACGGGTTACGACATATCCTCTATCATGGGAGGCCAGGACATGTTTTGATAAATTTAAAAAGGATATCCTAGGAGCAGTTGTGCATTCTATTGATGAGCAGGTTCCCTTTGTGATTGAGACGGATGCTTCTGATTTTGCAATTGGGGCTACTCTGAACCAAAATGGAAGACCTGTGGCCTTTTTCTCACGTACTTTGAACAATAGTGAAAAAAGACATTCTTCAATAGAGAAAGAGGCAGATGCAATAGTAGAAGCACTGCGTAAATGGAGACATTATTTATCGGGGCGACATTTCACGTTGGTAACCGATCAAAAATCTGTGTCCTTTATGTTTGATGTTGAACATTTTGGAAAGATCAAAAATGATAAAATAATGAGGTGGAGGATTGAGTTGGCATGTTACCATTTTGATATAGTTTATCGTCCGGGGAAGGATAATGTTGCTGCTGATGCACTGTCGAGGGCTTATTGTTCTGTGATTCATGGAGATACGCTTATTAATCTTCACAATGCCTTATGTCATCCTGGGGTTACGAGGATGATACACTTCGTACGCAGTAAGAATTTGCCCTTTTCAGTTGAAGACGTCAAGCGGATGATTTCATCATGTTCTATCTGTGCTCGGTGTAAACCGAATTTCTTTAAGCCTCAACGAGCTCATCTTATAAAGGCTACTTCTCCTTTTGAACGTCTGAGCGTTGATTTTAAGGGGCCTCTTCCTTCAACGACTCAAAATTGATACATATTTACTGTTGTGGATGAGTTTTCAAGGTTTCCTTTTGCTTTTCCTTGCGCAGATGTATCAGCTGCTACAGTTATCAAATGTCTGACTCAACTTTTTGTCATCTTTGGGATGCCTGCGTATATCCATTCGGATCAGGGAAGTTCTTTTATGTCTTCCCAGTTGAAGGAATACCTTCAGAGTTGGGGAATTTCTACTAGTAGAACTACCCCGTATAACCCCCAGGGTAATGGACAGTGCGAACAATACAATGGGGTGATCTGGAAGGCAGTTATGTTGGCTTTGACATCCCGGAACCTTAAGAATACACAGTGGGAAATGGTACTGCCTGATGCCCTGCATTCCATTAGATCATTGCTTTCAACGGCTACTAATGTGACCCCCCATGAAAGGCTCTTTAATTACTCGCGGAGATCTACTACGGGATATTCGGTACCTTCATGGCTTACTATGCAGGGACCTGTGCTGCTTCGACGCCATGTTAGATTGTCAAAATATGATCCTTTAGTGGAGGAGGTGGAGCTGTTGGAGGCAAATTCCCAATATGCTCATATTCGATTCCAAGATGGGAAAGAAAGTACTGTTTCAATTAAAGACTTGGCTCCTTGTGGTGGCCAGCCCTCTTCCGAGGATACTAATAATAGTCATGATTCAGATAATGTGGATGTTGTTATAGATACTACGAATATTTCCAATCCTGTTGCAGATAATCATACTTCTATTAGTCAGCCTTTGATGGATGTTCATGACCGTCCTAGTTTACTTCCTGATGGGATTTCTAATCCGGAAACCGTTGATAATCGGGATATGGATAGCCTTCCTGCAGAAGATACTTCGGTGTCTCCGGGTGTGGGAGGGCAAGGAATTTCACCAAGGTTAAGAAGGTCGACACGAACAAGATATCCGGTTGACCGATTGAAAATGGACTTTTAAATTGATAGTAATGTTTTAAAATTGTTGAAATATTATATTTGTATTTTAGTTGTAAATAAATTAATTATAAATTGTAAAGGTTATTTTAGGTTGGAGCATGTTTTAAAAGGAGGGGTGAATGTGGTGATTATTTCCTATATTTAATAAGAAGTATTGTGATTGGTGAATGGGGTGGTTGTTCTCTGTGTTAGTAAGAAGTATTGTAATTGGTTGTTTGTTTCTACCTTGAGATATATGCTGTAAACTCATTGGTAGTGGATGTCAGGTGATTTGTGGTGGCCATCTTAAATTCAGTTCTCTCCAGTCATGGTTGGAGACTGGTGTTGAAAGATGTGCTACTGGATTTTTAAAGTTAAAGCCTAGATTAGAAAGGCAAATCTACTCTTTATTTAAAAGAGCGTGGGACTGAAGTGCAACCAAAAATCGAGGAGCAGCCCCTTCAAGTAGTGAAAGAGGGGCTGCAACCTCTCACACTCCATATAAACGTGAAACACGGACTCCTCCAGGCCGCAAAAAATGCAGGCGGCCTGGGAGTCCGTGAACCTATTTAAAACCTTATTGCACGGGACTGCTCCGTGCAACACCCTCCAGGCCAAGTCTCCGATGGAACAAGGGAGGACTCCCGCGTAGAGAGCCCTCCATTGGGGACCTCCGCCACCGCCAGTCGGCAAGACGCCACGCCAAGGCGTGTCCGGATGGTAGACGAAGATGGCAAAGTGGAGAGTGTGCAGGAGCAGCCCGTACAGGAAACCCCTCCACGCGGAATGAAAAGGCACAGAGGGTATTTCCTCGGGACGGCTCAAGTTGTGAGGCGCCAGTTCCCGAGGGGAGTTTCGGGGCCAGGCGCCGATGGGGAATTCCGTCCGAACGGGGGTAAGCTCGGACGGGATCGCCCCACGTGCTTGAGCCGCCTTGATACACCTAGTGGAGTTGGGGCCCAGTGCCACTTTCACCAATTCGATGGCTTCGACCGCGAGCCGGACGTTGGCCCAGGACAGGCGCCGCGCCAGCTCCTCCGGCGCCATCCAGCCCACTCCTCCGCCATCGAGCAGGTCCCCGACTCTGGTCATCTTGCCAGGCACAGCCCTGCCCTCCGCCAGCCACCCGAACCCGCGTTCGTGGAGGTGCGGATTCCTGAGCAGCGGCTCCCGAAGGAGAGCCGCCGCTCCTGACGGGGGAGAGCTCCGCCTGGAAGCGACGTAGTTCCAAACCCATAGCAGTTCCTGGTAGAAGACAGGCAGCTCCCGCAGGCCAGCACGCCTGCCGCCCACTTTCGCGAACAGGAGCTGCGTGTCGTAATTGAGGCCGTGCAGCTGGCGGAAGAAAAACGTCGCCAGCGCACACCATCTCGGAGGATTCTCGACGTACAGGTATCTCTGCAGCATCTGAAGACGGAAAGTCGCAGCCTGGGTGCGAAGGCACACCAGCGCCTGACCGCCCTCCCTAAGCGGGAGACACAGATCCGAGGCAGAGACCCAATGCTTCCTTTTGTCCCAGAAGAAGTCGATGAGCTTCTTCTGCATCTTGGCGACAAACGCAGGGGGAGGGATCAAAGTGGCCAACCGGTACCACAACATGGCGGCCACCAGCTGGTTTATGACCAGCGCTCGACCCCTGTAGGACAACACTCGGAGCAGTCCTGTCCAGCGTCCTAGGCGAGCGGTGACTTTGGCCTCCAGCTCTTGCCAGTTCGCCGGCCAGGCGTCCTCGGCAGGGCTAAGGTAGACTCCCAAATAGAGGAGGTGCGTGGTGCTCCAGGCGAAAGGCCTGAACTCCTCCGGCAGGGAGTCCACCCGCCACTGACCCACCAGGAGTCCGGAACATTTCTCCCAGTTGATCTTGGCGGAGGATGCGTCCGAGTAAATCTGCTGGCATTCCCGCATCCTCCGCAAGTCAGTGAGATCCATGACCGTGAGGAGCACGTCATCGGCATAAGCCGAGAGGACCACCTCCACGCCCGGCCCTTGCAGAGCCAGTCCCATCAACCTCTTCCGCAAGAGGCGCAGGAAAGGCTCCACGCAAATGGCGTATAACTGACCGGACATGGGGCATCCCTGACGCACCCCCCTCCCGAAGCGAAGGGGCGCCGTCAAGGGCCCGTTAACTTTAATCAGACACCCCGCGGCGGCGTACAGAAGTCGGATCCGGGCGACGAAATGCGTCCCGAACCCGAATGCGCGCAGAGTCCCGAAGAGATACTCGTGATCCACCCTGTCGAACGCCTTCTCCTGATCCAGGGAAAGGAAGGTGACCGACAAACCAGCCCTCTGGAAGTGGTGGACCAGGTCCCGGACCAGATGGATGTTATCGTGGATGGTCCGGCCTGGGACCGTGTAGGACTGGTCGGGGTGGATCATGTGGGCCAGCACGGTGCCAAGGCGAGCAGACATGGCCCTGGCAAAGATTTTATAGTCCGTGCTGAGGAGGGAGACCGGGCGCCAGTTCTTAAGGAGGCGGAGATCGCCCTTCTTAGGCAGCAGGACAATGACCGCCCTGCGCCAAGAGAGGGGCATCTCCCCGGTCGCCAAACTTTCCCCCAGGACTCGCGCGTAGTCGCCCCCCAAGACGTCCCAGAATGCCCTGTGGAACTCCATGGTCAGCCCGCCCAGCCCCGGGGACTTTCCCCTAAAGAGCTGGCGGAGGGCGCCGGTCAGCTCCGCCAGGCTTAGCGGAGCGTCCAATTTTTCGGCGCCCTCTGGGCTGACCTTCGGCAGGTCCTCCCACAAAACTCTGCGCACATCCTCACTGGACAGATCCGGAGAGAACAGAGCCCTGTAATAGGCGCGGGTCTCCGCGCTGATTCCCTCCGGATCCGAGACCAGTGATCCGTCGTCGGCCAGCAGCCCCAAGAGCTGCTTACGGACCCCCCGTCTTTTTTCTAGCGAGTAGAAGAAGGGGGAGCTGCGGTCCAGGTCCCGCAGGAGCTGGATCCGCGACCTCACGTACGCGCCTCGGGACCTGACGAGCTGCAGGTCCTTCAGCGCGCTCTTCTTCTCTTCGTACACCTTCCGCACGGCCGGGTCCTCGACGACCTGACCGAGACGGGACTCCAGGTCGAGCACCTCCTTCTCCAACCGCCCGACCCGGGCCTCCAGCCTCTTGGTCGACCCCTTCACGTACTCCTGACAGAAGAGACGGATGTGAGCCTTGCCCACGTCCCACCATAGCCTCAAGGAGGGGAAGCCCCCCCGCTTCCTTCTCCAGTCGGCCCAGAACCGACTAAACGAATCCCGGAACCGCACATCCTCCAGCAGCAGGTTGTTAAAATGCCAGTACGCGGACCCCCCCCCGCGCGCACAGTGGAGTGAGCTCCACCCACACCAGGTGGTGGTCCGTGCATGGCACCGGCCGCATGGAAGCCGCCGGAACGCAGGAGACGTACGCCCGGGAAATGTAGAGGCGGTCGATTCTGGACCTTCCTCCCCCAGGCCTCACGCTAGTGAAGGCGCTGGAGTCGGGGTGGAGATTTCGCCAGACGTCCACCAAGTCGAAGGACCCGACCAGGTCCCTCAACTTCTCCATCGCCGCTGGGCTTCGCGGGGGACCCGAACGGTCCCTCGCCTCGAGGGTGCAGTTAAAATCCCCCCCGAGGATGACGCACTCGCCCGCGTCGACGGAGCCCAAAAGAGCGGACACTTCTTCGAAGAAGCGCACTTGCTGTGTACACGTTCACTAGATGGAGTGGCACGCACCCCAGGCGAACAGTGACCTGGAGCAAGCGGCCCGGCACGTGCTCCTTGACCCCCAAGATCTCCGGCTGAAAATGCGGGGCCAGCAAGATAGCCACCCCGCTAGAATTTTTGGAGAGGTGACTCAAGCTGACCCCTCCTTGCCACTCCAGGAGCCATGTGGCTTCGTCTCCCGGAACGGTGTGGGTTTCTTGCAGGAAACACACCGCATACTTCCCGTCCTGAAGGACCGAGAAGTTGTTGAATCTGCAGCGCGCCTCCCTGCTGCCATTGATGTTGAGGCTGGCTATGGTTATCTTCATGTCAGAAGCATAGTGCAACCTCTACCTACACCTAACGGGGGGAGGGAGCGCAGCCGCTGGTCAGCCGCCACTTCCTCAGCAGCCCAGTGCGAAACATTCTGAGCCGACGCAGCTCGAGCGGGTCCACGCCCTCGTCCGCACCCATGATTTTAACGGCAGCGCGAACGGACACGATGAGCAGCGCCAGCTCCGACCACCTGTCGAGGGCCAGCCGGATCTTATTTTGCCGACCCCGGCACGTGGCCATAAAGTCCCGGAGTTCCCTTACGGGAATGAGGAGAGACTCGGCGAGGGGCACGAGGTCATCCAGCGCCTCGTGGACGGTGGAGTCCAAATCGTCCTCCGTGCCCATCTCCGAGTCCCCATCCTCCTCCAGGGGGTCGTCACCAGCGGCCGACCCGTCCGTCGCGCTGTGCGCAGTGAACAGCTCAGCCGCACCAGCCGGCCCCGCCTCCGCCCGGATCCCACCCCCAGGATCGGCGGCAGAGGATTCCTCCCTGGGCTCCTCTAGGGGCGCCGGGCCAGAAGACGGCGGCGGTTCGGAGTCCCCCCCCGCCTCAGATGCCAGAACGACCGGAGAAACTGGGGAGAGAACAATTCCCAGCTCCTCCAGTACGTCCGGCACCAGAGACGCAGCCAGGGGGCCATCCTCCTCCCCGCCACCAGCCTCCGACCCAGTGGATGGGGTGTTTTCAATTAAAACCTCCACTGGGACGAGCAGCCCCTGGGAGATGTCCGGATCACATTGGGTGAGCTCATTTTCCTCGAGCTCGCCCGACCCAGACCCCAGGCCGCCCGACCCGGCGAGGGGTAACGGCACCGGTAAAATGTCAATAGCCGCGGGTTGTTCCGCGACCCCCCCCACGGGCAGGGTCTCGTCCCCATCCCCGGGAGTCATGTGCCAGACAGACACATCTGCCTCAGCCTCCCGAGGGACAGGTGACCCCTGCCGATCGCTAGTGATGACGACAGCGGGGGGGGGGGGGGCGCAGTACCCGCGGCGGGCGACGACTCCCCCTGCTCGGAGGGACCTTCCTCCTCCCGGTCCTCCTCCTCTTCCAGGGGGTCGCGCCTTCTTTTTAGCACAGAGGGAGCGAGGGAGACCTCCATGTCTGCAGAGGCCTCCTCCTCTGCTCCCTCCGGCGGAGCAGGTTTGTTGGGTTACTCGGGCCCGAGCCCGGCCGCAGGTATTGGCGTTACTGCTGCGGCGGTTGCGGCCACAGGCTCGGGCACAAGGCCCCTCCCACTCGCGTCTGCCCCGATTAACTCCGCGAGGAGCGCGGGTGTAAGGGGCGCAAGGGGCAAGGGCTGGCCATCCACGGGGGGACCCGCCCTAAGGTGTTTATTTTTCCGCCACGCCTTCTTTCCGGCCGGAAGCGCTCCCTCCCCACCGCCGGAGGCCTTGGTGGCATCGGCCCCCGACGTTGACCGCGCATCAGACGATCCCGACGCGCGGGCAGATCCGGGGGGAGGAGCGGCGGCGGCGCCAGCCTCGGCCGCACGAGATGACCGCAAAAAAAAAAAAGAGCGCCAAAGACGGGACCCGAAAGAAAAAAAAAACCCAGAGGAAAGCAGAAAACAGAAAGAAAAGCCAAAGCAAAAAGACAGAAGAAGGAGAGGAATATAAACACCAAGGAAGAATCCGAACAGCGGCCGCACGGGGCCAGAACAGCAGCTGGAGTGCGAGGTCCGAACGGAGGCCGCACGGGGCCAAAACATCAGCCGGAGCGCAACTCCTCAACGGAGGCCGCACGGGGCCAGAACAACAGCCGGAGCGCGACTCCTCAACGGAGGCCGCACGGGTCCAGAACAGCAGCCGGAGCGCGAGTCCTGAGCGGCGGTCGCACGGGGCCAGAACGGAGGTCGGAGCGCGAGTCCTGAACGGCGGCCGGAACACAGGACCGTAAACCAGGGAAAGGCCAGAGGAGCCGGGCCGAGACAGAGGCCTGGAGACCTCTGAGGGAGAGGGGAGCAGCCCGAAGGCACCGTGAGGCAGCGGCTCCCAGACGCAGACAGTGAGTACGGGTCCTGGGGAGGGAGCCTGACGCCAGGGAAAGGCCCGAGGAGCCGGGCCAAGACAGAGGCTCAGAGACCTCTGAGGGGGAGGGGAGCAGCCGGGAGACACCGGGAAACAGCAAATCCCAGACGCAGACCAGGACAGTGAGCACGGGGCCTGGGAAGGGCCTGGAGAGCGAGCGAGTCCGGGGCCTGGGAAAGTTTACGAGCCGGGAGAGGGAAACACCAAATCCGGGGCCCCAGAAAAGCTTATTCTAAGGTCAACAATATTTTCTACCTCTACAATACTAAAAATGAGCGAATCAGAGGAGCCACAGCAGCTCCCGAGACACACTGAGAGCAACCTCTTCCAGATTCCCCCCCAACACCAAAAAAAATGCTAAAAAATCGCTCAAGCAAGAGCAGCTGAGAGCAAAACCAGAAACTCTTTTTGCTGACTGGTACAGCAGTGGGAAAAAGTGTAATCTCATTTTTTACTCAGATCAGTCAGCGGCTTGGATCAGAGCAATAAAATCACACTATACCAGGGTTAAGCAGGAAAGAACCGCTAATGGGTCCAAACTGAAAATTAAGAAATCAGGGGACCCGGACAGTGCAACCACGACTGTCAACATGTACAATAACAGAACAATATTGGTGCAAGGCAACCTCAACGACTTTGAAACGGCCTTCAAGACACTGAAAGAAATAACTGAGAGGGGAAGGAACAGCCCCAGAGTGGCTAACAGGGAAAAAGCGACACGCACTCCCCCCACCATTGACAACTCACCAGGAGTAAATCAGCCTGGTCAGGAGGTGAGCGAGCCACACAGTTCTAACCAGACACTCACCCCGGGGCCCCACAGCCACATGGTACAGTTGACCAACCCCAGCATAATTACCAGGGAGGAAGCCACACATACTCCCCCTACCACTTCCAGCTCACCAAGAGAAGAGCAGCCTAGCCAGGAAGTGAGTGAGCCCTCCAGCGCTGACCGGACACACACCCTGGGATCCCACAGCCAGATACAACTAAAGGATAAATTTAACCAGTTGGAGACAGAGCTGGTTAAACTTAGAGAGGAGGTCCTTAAACTGAAACATAAACAAAAGCAAGAGAGGGAGAGATACAGGAGAGAGCTGAATCTACTTGGGAATCAGGTGAAAGAGCTGCAGAAAAACAAAGAGAGCCATAGGGGAGAGATAGCACCATTAGCCCAGCAGCCAGAGGCTAGAGATAAGACAATACAGAGCCCGACTGAACAGCTGCACTCCCACACTGAACAACAGCAGCAGACACACAATACAGGGGGTGCCACACAGACCGACCAGCATACTGAAGCTCAGTCTTCCCCCACCACTGTGGAACCACAAGCGAGCCGCTCACAAGAGGAGCACACACACCAGACACGACCACCCCAGTCCAACACACAACCTATGAGTCCAGACGAAAGCCACCAGACAGTAAACACCAACAAGGCTGACATCGTAATACTCATAGACTCAAATGGGAAATTTCTATGGGAGAAAAAGCTCTTCCCTAGACATATAGTAAAAAAGATCCGGTGCCCAACAACAGACAGAGCCCTGGAATGGCTGACCAAAACCCGATTAGGCTCCCCCCAACACATAATAATACACACTGGCACAAATGACCTAAAGGCCCAGCAGAAAAGGGTAGCAACATCGCTCAGATCAGTGATTGAGAAGGCAAGCAATACATACATACCAGGACTACTACAGAGACCACCACCACACCAACCGGGACCAGAGAGGATCCCCATGCACAACAACAATGTCAGACCTGCACCACTCCTGTCCTACAGGGGAACATGACCGCCCCCAGCCAGACAGAGGGAGAGATGCACAGGGCGTATGCAATACCTCAGGCAGAGACAATACATTAAGAGACACTATGCAGACGTGCAGCATCATCTACTTCCGCCTTATGGATCAGGAAATGAAAAAAAAAATTAAGGACTAGTTACTAGAAAGAGTTGTAACCAAGTAGTATTAGCATTTATAGACAATTGAGATGTTCCTTTTCCCCCCCATTTAGACACGACAAACACATATCATTCTTTAACCTATCATAGTAAAAGATCAAACCTAACATGAAATCCTTATATATTTTGACCTGGAATATCCAAGGTCTACGCTCTTCGGTGCTCGACGTGAAGAGTAGGACCCCAGAGTTCATAGATGAAATTAAAGATCTGGATATTATCATTTTACAGGAAACTTGGTATAGAGGAGAAGGACACACTGGCTGTCCCCAAGGGTACACAGAGCTGGTGGTCCCCTCCAATAAATTGCCAGGAGTAACCCAAGGCAGAGACTCTGGAGGCATACTGATTTGGTTTAAAACAGAGCTTAAGAATTGCATCAAATTTATAAAAAAGGGCGAAAACCACATGTGGCTCAAAATTGAGAGGGGGATTATCTCTAACACTCAACATGTTTTCATTTGCGCACTCTATATCCCCCCAATGGAATCCCCGTACTTTAAAGAGGACACATTCTCCAACATTGAGAGGGAGATTATCCAATTCCAGGCCATGGGGAACGTGTTGATCTGTGGTGACCTCAATTCAAGAACTGGCGAAGAACCAGACTTCACCAATAATCAGGGAAACAATTACATATTCGGGAATAACCACTTCGATATCCCTTCCCATCCATACAGGCATAACTGCGACAAACAGACAAATACTAACGGAAAACAGCTCCTGCAGCTCTGTCGAAGCCTGGGTCTGTACATTGTCAATGGTAGGTTCATGGGAGACCTCCTAGGAAGATCGACCTATTGCTCACCTCTTGGCTGCAGCACCGTAGACTATATGATTATGGATTTGGACCCATCCTCTTTCAGAGCATTCACAGTCAAACCACAAACAACACTGTCAGACCACAGTCAAATTACTATGTACCTTAAAAAGACAAGCAACCAACACAGAAACACAACCCAGTAAGCTGTACAACACCAAAAAATCATACAGATGGGCCAAAAACAGCACGGAAAAATGCCAGAAAGCAATTAGCAATCAATCAACTCAAGCTCTCTTGGACACCTTTCTGGAAAACATATACACTCACAATAAAGAAGGCAGTGAATAACCTAAATAATATTTTTGATAATTTGGCACAAGGTCAAACTTGAAAGCTCGCAAGAACAAACCTGTGGTAAACCACTAATCTGCCTGTACAGAACATGTCTGGGCATGCCTCAGCTGGCTCCGCCCCTGGCTCCACCCCTAAGCCCAGGTATAAAGGTGATTGACCTCCAGTCCCCCTGGCTTTAAGGATTGGTCTACCAGCAGAGGCATGCTCGTATTCTTTTGTTAATAAAAGCCTACTTGTTATAAGTTTAACTCTTAGTCTTCTGGAGTTATTGATGGCGCATCAATTTTATTAACAAAAGGTTTTGAAATGGAGTAAATCCTGAAACCGGAACGCCTGGAACTGGACCCTCAAACGGCGGATGCATCAAATAACTTCGAGCACTGGCTGAGCTGCTTCAAAGCATTCCTGCAGGCCTCCAGCACTACCGTCAGGACCGAAGCCGACAAACTGCTAGTACTGAACTCACGGGTGAGCCACCAAGTATATTCGATTATCCGAGACGCTGTATCCTACACGGCCGCTATCATGATACTAAAAGAACAATATACTAAGCCAGTCAACGAGGTCTACGCTAGACACCTCCTGGCTACCCGCAAACAGCGACCCGGGGAATCGGGTGACGAATACCTACGGGCACTGAGAGTCCTCGGCCGGGAGTGCAAGTGCAAATCGGTGACGGCCGCGGAAAATACTGATGACCTAATCAGAGACGCCTACGTCGCCGGCATCAGGTCCAGCTACACTCGACAGAGACTGCTAGAGCAAAGTGGGCTCAACCTGCAGAAGGCTGTGGCCCTTGCTAACTCGCTGGACGTGGCCCTCCAAAACATGGATGCCTACCCCCCCGACCATACGGCCCTCCCCGCCCCGTGGATGTCGCGGGGGCCGCCATCTTGGGACACGGTAAGGCCACAGGCCTGCGCCACGCCACCACCGCCACGGCCCACCTGCAGCCCAACTACAGCTGCGATGTCCAGAGGCTCAAAGTGCTATTTCTGTGGCCAGGCCAAGCACCCCAGACAACACTGCCCGACGAAGGACGCGATCTGCTCCAAATGCAGAAAGAAGGGGCACTATGCCAAAGTGTGCAGGGCGAAACCGACCAACTCCAGCAGCGCCGTGTGTGAGCCGTGCAGGTCGCCATCTTGGACACCACCAGCCGCATGTGAGCCATGCGAGCCGCCATCTTGGACATCACCAGCCGCGTGTGAGCGGTGCGGGCCGCCATCTTGGACGTCACTTTGGGGCCAGGCCCCTGACTCCCCCACTGCCTCGCGCGAGTACAACAGCGACCCACCGACATCAACGATGGCCTCCATCATCCTGGACCAATCCAGGCCTCACCAAATGGCCAGGTCATAGAGTCATAGAGTTTTACAGCACAGAAAGAGGCCCTTCGGCCCATCGTGTCTGCGCCGCCCATCCATCCCTGTCCAGTCTAATCCCATTTTCCAGCATTTGGTCCATAGCCCTGTATGCAATGGCATTTCAAGTGCTCATCCAAATGCTTCTTGAATGTTGTGAGGGTTCCTGCCTCTACCACCTTTTTAGGCATTGAGTTCCACATTCCAACCACCCTCTGGGTGAAAAAGTTCCTCCTCAAATCCCCTCTAAATCTCCTGCCCCTTACCCTGAATCTATGCCCCCTTGTTATTGACCCCCCTACTAAGGGGAAAAGTTCCTCTTTGTCTACCCTATCTATGCCCCTCATCATTTTGTACACCTCAATCAGGTCCCCCCTCAGCCTTCTTTGCTCCAAGGAAAACAACCCCAGCCTGTTTAGTCTTTCTTCATAGCTGAGGCGCTCCATCCCAGGTAACATCCTGGTGAATCTTCTCTGCACCCTCTCCAAAGCAATCACATCCTTCCTATAGTGAGGCGACCAGAACTGCACACAGTATTCCAGCTGTGGCCTCACCAGCGTTTTGTACAGCTCCATCATAACCTCCCTGCTCTTATATTCTATGCCTCGGCTAATGAAGGCAAGTATCCCATATGCCTTTTTAACCACCTTATCTACCTGTTCCGCTGCCTTCAGAGATCTATGTACATGTACACCAAGGTCCCTCTGACCCTCTGTACTTCCTAGGGTCCTACCACTCATTGTGTATTCCCTTGCCTTATTTGTCCCTCCAAAATGCATCATCTCGCACTTTTCAGGGTTAAATTCCATTTGCCACTTTTGCGCCCAACTGACCAACCCGTCTATATCGTCCTGTAGCCTGAGGCTTTCCTCCTTGCAATTTACCACCCCACCAATTTTCGTGTCATCTGCAAACTTACTGATCATCCCTTCTACATTCTCATCCAAATCATTTATGTAGATCACAAACAGCAAGGGACCCAGCACCGATCCCTGAGGTACCCCACTGGACACAGGCTTCCAGTCACAAAAGCAACCTTCGACCATCACCCTCTGCCTCCTGCCACTCAGCCAGTTTAGGATCCAACGCGCCAAGGCACCCTGGATCCCATGGGCTCTTACCTTCTTGACCAGTCTCCTATGCGGGACTTTGTCAAAAGCTTTACTGAAGTCCATGTAAACCACATCCACAGCATTTCCCTCATCCACCTCCCTAGTCACCCCCTCGAAAAATTCAATCAGATTTGTCAGACATGATTTACCCTTGACAAAGCCATGCTGACTATCCCCGATTAATCCTTGCCTCTCCAAGTGGAGACTAATTTTGTCCCTCAGAATTTTTTCCAATAATTTCCCTACCACAGATGTTAGGCTCACTGGCCTGTAATTCCCTGGTTTATCCCTGCTACCCTTCTTGTATAATGGTACTACATTAGCTGTCCTCCAGTCCTCTGGTACATCCCCTGTGGCCAGAGAGGTTCTGAAAATTTGTGTCAGAGCCCCTGCAATCTCCTCCTTTGCCTCCCACAGCAGCCTGGGATACATCTCGTCCGGGCCTGGGGATTTATCCACTTTTTGGCCTGCTAAAACCGCTAGCACCTCCTCCCTCTCGATGCTAATATGTTCAAGTATGTCACAGTCCCCTTGCCCGATTTCTATGTCTGCATCGTCTTTCTCCATAGTGAACACAGATGCAAAAAATTCATTTAAAACCCCGCCTACATCATCTGGCTCTACACACAGATTGCCACTTTGGTCCCTAATGGGCCCTACCCTTTCCCTCGTTATCCTCTTGCCCTTAATATACTTATAAAACATCTTAGGATTTTCCTTTATTTTGCTCGCCAGTGTTATTTCATGGCCCCTCCTCGCCCTCCTAATTTCTTTTTTAAGTATGCCCCTGCACTTTTTATACTCCTCTAGGGCTTCTTCCGTCTTTAGTCTTTTGTAACTGCCAAAAGCCCCCCTTTTATTTCTAATGCATTTTTGTATCTCCCTTGTCATCCAAGGTTCCCTTTGCTTGTTGGTCCCACCCTTGACCTTTACAGGAACATGTTGGCGCTGTACTCTCTCTATTTCCCTTCTGAAAGTCTCCCACTGTTTTGATGTGGATTTTCCTATAAGTAGCTGCTCCCAGTCCACTTTGGCCAGATCCTGCCTTATCATATTAAAATCGGCCTTCCCCCAATTTAGAACCCTTATTTCCGGGCCGTCTTTGTCTTTTTCCATGACCACCTTAAATTTCACCGAATTATGGTCACTGTCGCCAAAATGCTCTCCTACTGATACTTCCACCACTTGCCCGGCTACATTCCCCAGAATTAGGTCCAGTACCGCCCCCTCTCTTGTAGGACTTTCTACATGTTGGCTCAAAAAGCTCTCCTGGATGCACTTTAAGAATTCTGCACCCTCTAAGCCCTTCACACTCTGACTATCCCAATTTATATTGGGGAAGTTGAAATCCCCCACTATTATTACCCTATTATTTTCACACTTCTCTGAGATTTGCCTACATATCTGTTCCTCTATCTCCCCCTGACTGTTTGGGGGCCTATAGTACACTCCCAGCAAAGTGCTTGCCCCCTTTTTGTTTTTAAGTTCTACCCATATGACTCTATGACACTTACAGTCTGCAGCCGGCAAAATTTAAAACAACCGCCGCGCACAATATGCAGCCTATCCACCCTGAAAGTCAGCCCCCCCCCGTTGTTTGCTAATCTCGCCCACGACTGCAAGCCCATCGCAACAAAAAGCAGGCGGTACAGTGCCGGGGATAGAAGCTTCATTAAAATAGAAGTAGAGAGACTCCTGCGGGAGGGGATTATCAAGGGCAGCACCAGCCCATGGCGAGCCCAAGTAGTGGTCGTGAAGACCGGCGAGAAACAGCGCCTGGTCATTGACTACAGTCAAACAATCAATAGGTATACCCAATTAGACGCATACCCCCTTCCCCGCATATCTGATATGGTCAATCAGATTGCACAGTACCGGGTATTCTCTACCATTGACCTGAAGTCGGCATACCACCAACTCCCTATCAGACCTGAAGACCGCCAGTATACTGCCTTTGAGGCAAACGGCCGCCTCTACCACTTCCTCAGAGTCCCCTTCGGCGTCACCAACGGGGTCTCAGTCTTCCAAAGGGAGATGGACCGGATGGTTGACCAGAACGCGCTGCAGGCCACTTTTCCCTACCTGGACAATGTCACCATCTGCGGCCATGACCAGCAGGGCCATGACGCCAATCTAGAAAAATTCCTCTGAACAGCCCAGCGCTTAAATTTGACATACAACAAAGAAAAGTGTATGTTTCGCACCACCCGCCTCGCTATCCTTGGCTGTGTAGTGGAAAACGGAGTCATCGGCCCCGACCGAATGCGCCCCCTTCTGGAACTACCCCTGCCTCACTGCCTCAAAGCCCTGAAGAGATGTCTGGGGTTTTTCTCTTATTACGCCCAATGGGTGCCCAATTACGCGGACAAAGCCCGGCCCCTTATCAAGTCAACCTCCTTCCCCCTGGCGGCAGAGGCCCATGCAGCCTTCACCCGCATAAAAGAGGACATTGCAAAGGCTACAATGCACGCCGTGGACGAGTCCATCCCTTTCCAAGTGGAGAGCGATGCGTCTGAATTCGCCCTGGCCGCAACCCTTAACCAGGCGGGGAGACCCGTGGCCTTCTTTTCACGAACCCTCCAGGACCCCGAAATTAGACACTCCTCAGTTGAAAAGGAGGCCCAGGCTATAGTGGAGGCTGTACGGCATTGGAGGCATTACCTGGCCGGTAAACGCTTCACCCTGCTCACTGACCAACGATCAGTAGCATTTATGTTCAATAACAAGCAGAGGGGCAAAATCAAAAACGACAAGATATTGCGGTGGAGGATCGAATTATCCACCTACAATTATGATATCTTATACCTGCCCGGGAAACTTAATGAGCCCCCGGATGCCCTATCCCATGGAACATGTGCCAACGCACAGGTCGATAGGCTACGGGCCCTCCACAACGATCTCTGCCACCCGGGGATCACCAGGTTTTTCCACTTCATTAAGGCCCGCAACCTGCCTTACTCCATCGAGGAGGTCAGGACCATGACCAGGAACTGCTAAGTCTGTGCCGAATGCAAACCGCACTTTTATAGGCCAGACAGGGCGCACCTGATAAAAGCCACCCGCCCCTTCGAGCGCCTAAACGTAGATTTTAAAGGGCCCCTCCCCTCCTCTGACCGCAACACGTACTTCCTCAACATCATTGACGAGTACTCCCATTTCCCGTTCGCTATCCCCTGCCCGGACATGACCAGCGCCACAGTCATCAAATGTCTCAATGACCTCTTCGCCATATTCGGTTTTCCCAGCTACATCCATAGTGACAGGGGCTCGTCATTCACGAGCGACGAGCTGCGCCAGTACCTGCTCGAAAAAGGGATAGCCACGAGCAGGACCACCAGCTACAACCCCCGGGGTAACGGACAAGTAGAAAGGGAGAACGCGACAGTGTGGAAAACCGCCATGCTAGCCTTAAAGTCCAGAGGCCTCCCAACCTCCCGCTGGCAAGAAGTCCTCCCCGATGCGCTTCACTCCATACGGTCACTACTCTGTACCGCCACGAACGCCACCCCTCACGAGAAAATGTTCGTCTTCCCTAGGAAATCCACCTCGGGGACATCGCTACCGCCATGGCTGATGTTTCCAGGGCCCGTCTTGCTCAGGAAGCACGTGAGGAGCCATAAAACAGACCCCCTGGTCAAAAGGGTCCACCTCCTCCATGCCAACCCACAATATGCATACGTGGCGTATCCTGACGGGCGGGAGGACACGGTCTCCATACGAGACCTAGCACCCTCAGGTGCCACCGAAAACACCATTACCCACTACCCATTACCATTACCCACTACCATTACCCACGACACACCCCGAGAAGGGAATCCACATCTAACCCAAGTAGACGGCACGCCAGGGCCCTGTGACCCACCCTTATACACCCACCGACCCCGCACCCACGAAGACGACACGCCGGTGCTCCGGCCCACGTGGGAAACGGCCGCGGGAAAAGAACCGCCGCAGCCGGCACCACGACGATCACTACGGCAGACAAGACCCCCGGAGAGACTTGCCTATACGAACTTCTGAGACACTTCACCCCGCCGGACTCATTTTAAACAAGGGGTGAATGTGGTAAACCACTAATCTGCCTGTACAGAACATGTCTGGGCATGCCTCAGCTGGCTCCGCCCCTGGCTCCACCCCTAAGCCCAGGTATAAAGGTGATTGACCTCCAGTCCCCCTGGCTTTAAGGATCGGTCTACCAGCAGAGGCATGCTCGTATTCTTTTGTTAATAAAAGCCTACTTGTTATAAGTTTAACTCTTAGGCCTAGAAATTCAGTGGCCTGCACCACCAGTTTGCGCCCAAAGAGGGCTTTTGCGCCACTGGCCACACCTACCGCGATATTTAGCGGGGCGCTAATGGCGGCGTTAGCCTGTAGCGCTGCGCCGCCACCGATGACGTCATCGGTGTGCGCAGCGCCCCGCTATCGCCCCGCTGTCCATATTTGGTCGCGGCCGCCTCCTCCGCGCCGGCTGCAAACAGCGA
Organism: Somniosus microcephalus; assembly: GCF_052327205.1. NCBI lineage: Eukaryota > Metazoa > Chordata > Chondrichthyes > Squaliformes > Somniosidae > Somniosus > Somniosus microcephalus. Next base: position 125,411,075 of record NC_140998.1, on the reverse strand, counting down.
CCGGTACACAGGGGCCTACCTGTGGCGGTAGTGGGGCGAGTTAAGGTGGAGGTGCGGCCGGCCGCTTTTTCGGCGGCCGCCTGCCCGCACCTCCGTCCCCGGCCTCCTTCCCCCCCCCCCGCGGCATTGCCGGCTGTTTCCCGAGAGCCCGGCACTTCTCCTTGGTGCCAGGCTCATTTGCCGGCACTCGCGAGCGGGGATCGCGCTGTTGCAGGCACCTCCCCCTTAACAGTGGGAGGAAGGCCTGCAGTACCGCAGCCTGCCGTGCTGCAGCGGGTGGCGCTGCGGCACTTTGCGCGCCGATATTCAGTTTCAGCGCCCCCAAGCGGGGCGCCGAAAGCCTTGTTTAGCGGCTGGCTTCCACTTGGTGCGCTGAAACTGAATATCCCGATGGCGCAAGTGGCTCCGCGCGCAGCGGTAATTCCGGCGCCCAGGCGAGCTGGGCACCCCAAACTGAATTTTTAGCCCCTAGTCTTCTGGAGTTATTGATGGCGCATCAAAACCCAAAACAAAAAACTATGAAAAATGGTTTGACCCAGATTGCCATAACATGAGGAAAAAGCTTAGAAAAATATCAAACCAAAAACACAGACAGCCAGAAAACGAGGAATTACGCCTTCACATAATCACAGATCACAGAAACCCCACAGTGCAGATAGAGGCCATTTTGGCCCATCGAGCCTGCACCGACACATATCCCACCCGATCCCCGTAACCCCTACACCAACACATATCCCACCCTATCCCCGTAACCCCACGTATTTAATCCCCCTAACACTAAGGGTCAATTTATCATAGCCAATCAACCTAACCCGCACATCAGACACTAGCACAATACAGAAACACACTCAGAACCAAAAAAGAGCAGTATATTAAGAATACACTCAGCTCCATTGAGGAATCCATTGATTCCAATTGTTTCTGGGACAACTGGAATACATTACACAAAAAACAACACGATGAATTGGCCATTCAAAATGGAGACACATGGGAAAACCACTTTGAAAAATGATACCAGAAAAACACACTAAGGCCAGAGCAATACCAAATATGCAAAAAACTGGAAAAGCTCGAAATGGCCATAAAAGATAACCAAAACCCGCTAGACTCCATAATAACAGAAAAAGAAGTATTTGAAAAACTCAAGGACCTGCGACCAGGAAAAGCTTGCGGGGCAGACGGCATACTAAGCGAGATGATTAAACACACAGACGATAAAATGAAACTGGCTATCCTAAAACTCTTCAACTTGGTTCTGAGTGTCGGTTACTTCCCTGATATCTGGAACAAAGGACTCATAACACCCATATACAAAAGTGGGGACAAAGTCGACCCAAATAACTATCGAGGCATCTGTGTAAACAGTAACCTGGGGAAGGTATTCTGTAGTATCATAAACAAAAGACTTATAAACTTCCTTGAGGAGCACAATGTCTTGAGTAAAAGCCAAATTGGATTCCTACCAAACTATAGAACATCAGATCATATCTTCACTCTACAGACCCTAATTGACAAACATGTTCATCAAAACAAAAGCAAAATTTACACATGCTTTATAGATTTCCAGAAGGCTTTCAATTCCATCTGGCACGACGGTCTATTCCTGAAACTTATCGAAAGCGGGGTAGGGGGAAAAACATATGATATAATTAAATCAATGTATATAAACAATAAATGTGCAGTTAAAATTGGAGACAAATAAACAAAATACTTCCCACAGGGGCGTGGGGTGACGCAGGGCTCGCCCATCTCACTGACACTCTTTAATATTTACATAAATGAATTGGCAAAACTACTTGAACAATCTACAGCACCCGGCCTCACCCTATATGAATCCAAGGTTAAATTCCTCCTCTATGCAGGTGACCTGGTTCTGCTGTCACCAACTAAGGAGGGTCTACAGCAGAACCTGGATCTGCTGGAGTCGTTCTGCCAGACCTGGGCCCTGACAATAAATCCCCAAAAAACCAAAGTCCTTGTGTTCCAGCAAAGATCCAGACATCAGGGACCCAAAATAAATTTCACACTAGGAACAACCAAAATTGAACAAACCACTAACTACACATACTTGGGCTTAAAAATCAGTTCTACGGGAAATTTTCATCTGGCTGTGAATGAACTGAAAGAGAAAGCAAGAAGGGCTTTCTATGCCATTAAAAAATCAATCCAAATAGAAATCCCAATTAGCATTTGGCTCAAAATTTTCAAATCAGTAATTGAACCAATTGCACTCTATGGCAGTGAGGTGTGGGGACCGCTAACACAACAAGAATTTGCAAAATGGGACAAACACCCAATTGAGATCCTACATGCAGAATTCTGTAAAAGTATCCTCCGGACTCAAAGGAAAACCGTAAACAATGCATGCAGGGCAGAACTAGGCCAATATCCATTAATAATCACTATCCAAAAAAGAGCCACCAAATTTTGGAAACACCTAAAAATGAGCAACCCCCACTGCTATCAATACGAAGCCCTGAAATGCCAAGAGAGGACCATAAAGAAGAATATCCTCAGTCAACTAGTCCTGGGACTCAGTGAAGTAACTACTAACACTACTAACAATAACCAGCCCCAGGACAGTGACAGCGTAACACAAAGAATTCGACCCAACACAATCGTCACTAAGCAAAAGGAAAAATATCTGTCATATTGGGCAGAAACAACAAAAACCCAAAACAAACTCAATTGCTACTTGGCCCTAAACAGACAATACAACATGGCTGATTACCTGACCATGGTAAAGGATAGCAAACTGAGAAAAACCTTGACAATGTACAGACTTAGTGAACATAGCCTGGCGATCGAAAAAGGTAGACACAGGCAGACCCGGCTACCAAGAGAGGACAGAAAATGCTCTCACTGCAGTCAGGGAGTGGTGGAGACAGAGATGCACTTCCTCACAGCTTGTAGAAAATATCAGGGCATAAGGGAGAATTTCTACCCAAAATTCACAAAAATATGCCCGGAATTCAGAAATTTGAATGACGACCAAAAACTCCCATACCTACTAGGGGAAGAGAGAAATTGTGTAACCTTAGCGGCACACTATGATACAGCTTGACATAAACAGAGGGACAACCACTAAATATAAGAAAAGAGTATATACAAATTATATGAATGTATATTTATACACTCAGGGATATATCTGTTTATACACTGTATGGATAGATCTGTGTTTATGTGTTCAACCATGAATGTTTTTCGATGCTTTGGCAACATAAGATGTACCTTGTCATGCCAATAAAGCGATTTGAATTGAATTGAATTGAATTGAATTGATTACCAGGTGCACCTGCTCGTGGTATGGGTTTGGCTTGTTCCTGTGACTCTAGAATCTGGTCAGCATGGCGTCTCACGATGCTCTCTCCAACGTGCACTGTGTACATTAGTGGTCCCTGCTGTGTGCATATCGTTCCTGGCTGCCATTTTTCTGTTCGGTAGTCGCGGGCCAAGACTGGTTGCCCTATCTTGAAGCTCCTGGTTGGCTTCTCATTTATGTGCTGGAATTGCTTATCCTCAACATCTCTTCTTATGTTTGGTTTGAGCAAATCCAGGCGACATCTTAGCCTTCGGTTGAAGAACATTATGGCTGGAGCTTGGTTGGTGACTGCATGTGTCGCATTCCGGTAAGCAAACAAGAAATTATCCACCTTGTGTTGTAGTGGTATGTCGTCATTATTCATTGCCTTTATTGCCTTTTTAAAGGTCTGAACAAACCTCTCAGCCAATCCATTTGTGGCTGGATGATATGGGGCAGATGTGTAATGTTTCATCCCATTATTCCTCAGAAACCTCCGGAAATCCTCGGACACAAACTGTGGTCCATTGTCAGAGCAAATCTGTTCTGGCAACCCATTCCTGGTGAAGATGGTCCGTAGGACTGCAATAGTTTTCTCCGTGGTGGTGGAGGACATTTTGATGACCTCTGGCCATTTCGAATGGGCGTCCACAGCGATTAGGAACATTGAGTCCATAAATAGACCAGCAAAATCAATGTGTACCCATTGCCATGGAGATGAGGGCCACTCCCATGGATGTAGCGGGGCCTGTGGTGGAGCGTTTTGGACCTTCTGGCATCCTGTGCATCTCTTGGTCATATCCTCGATTTCTTTATCGATTCCCGGCCACCACACAAACGCCCTGGCTAGGCTCTTCATTTTTACCCCTCCCAGATGACCCTCATGAAGCTCATTGAGCACTCTATCTCTCAACTTGGGTGGAATTACCACTCGGGATCCACACATCAAGGTCCCCCGGCACACTGACAGCTGTTCTCTCCTTGGCGAGAATGCTGGCAACAGTGAGTCGCCATGTGCTGGCCATCCCTTCACTGTCAAATCATAGACCCGAGAGAGTGTCGGGTCATTTCGGGTTTCCTTCTCTATACTTGAGTTTGTAACAGGTAGACATTCGACTATGGTCGCATGGAATCTCAACAGGGTCCACTGCAGGTGCTTCCTCTACCGTAGGCAACGGTAGGCACGACAGCCCATCAGCGTTTCCATGCTGTTTTGTACCCTTGTACTCTATGTCGTACTGATGTGCCCCTAGAAAAAGTGACCATCTTTGCAGCCGTTGCGCCGTCATCACCGGAACGCCCTTCTTTGGGTTAAAAATGGAGACCAGGGGCTGATGATCAGTCAGTAGGGTGAATTTCTGCCCGTGCAGATAGTGATTGAACTTCTTCACCTCCCACACCAGGCTGAGGGCCTCCCTGTCAATCTGGGCGTAGTTACGCTCGGCTGAGGTTAACGAGCGCTACGCAAAGGCTATTGGCCTCTCTGAACCGTCAAGGAATTTGTGTGACAGCACCACTCCGATGCCATAGGGAGACGCATCACATGCTAACTGAATCGGTAGTGTTGGATTGTAGTGGGCCAATACTTCTTTTGAAGTGATTAGGCATTTACATTTCTGAAAGGCACGCTTACACTCATCACTCCATTTCCATGTTACTCCAGTTTGCAGTAGGGCGTTCAGTGGGTGCAGAATTGTAGATAAATTCGGCAAGAACTTATGGTAGTAGTTCACCAACCCGAGGAACGACCTCAGTTGCGACACATTTTCCGGTGCTGGAGCCTTGACTACAGCCTCAATCTTGTCTGGCGACTTATGCAACCCTTCCTCATCAATCATGTGGCCACAATACGAGATTTGTCTCCTGAAGAACTCGCATTTGGGGCGGTTGGCTCGTAGCCCATATTCCTGTAATCTCGTGAGCACCTGCTCCAGGTTGGCAAGGTGTTCACTGTCATTTTCGCCCGTAACCAGGATGTCGTCCAAATATCACTGCGTCCCCGGGATCCCTCGCAGGACTTGTTCCATCGCCCTCTGCCAAATAGCCGGGGCTGATGCTACCCCGAATACCAGTCGATTGTACTGGTAAAGGCCTTTGTGAGTGTTTATCGTAAGGTATTTCCTAGATGCTTCTTCCACCTCCATTTGTAGATACGCTTGTGCCAGATCAATCTTTGTAAAGCGTTTCCCTCCAGATAGTGAGGTGAAAATATCTTCTATCCGTGGAAGTGGATATTGTACTGTGTGCAGGACTGGGTTCACAGTTACCTTGAAGTCCCCACAGATGCGAACCTTCTTCGGTTCCCCAGGCGTGCTGCTCAATCATTTCTTCATTACAGGAATGATGGGTGTGGCCCACTCGCTCCAGTCCACCTTGGACAGCACACCTGAATGCTCCAGACTCTCCAGCTCTGCTTCAACGGCTGGGCGGATTGCGTAAGGTACTGGTCTGGCCTTAAAAAATTTTGGGTTTGCGTTATCTTCGATTTTTATCATTGCCGTTACTCCTTTTAGAGTCCCAAGTCCTTGTTGGAACACCTCTTTCACGTCAGTTAGAATCTTTGACAGTCGTCCAGGTGTGATGTCATCATCCTTTTTATCAGTCACAGTTAGCGCCTGAATGGAATGCCAATCCAATTGTATTTTTCGGATCCATTCACGTCCCAATAATGGTGGTCCTCCATCTGGTAGTATATATAGATACAGTTTTTGTGATTCCTTGCCGTTGTATTCAACTGGCACCCTTATTTTTCCTCTGGGGTAGACTTTTTGCCCCGCGTATGTCTTCAATACAATGGACGTGTCCTTCAAGGGTATGTGTGGGAATAGCCGCTCATAGTCTCGTCGATTCATGACAGTTAGGGCTGATCCTGTGTCCAATTCCATCTTTACTGGGGACCCTGCTATCATGAGGGTGACCCAAATGGTTCGGTGATCCTCCTTTTGCGATCACGTTGTGTAACTTTAGACAACTTAGTCTCCTGCTCCCGGAGTCCTTATCACTCTCCTGATCTTCCGAACTACTGTCTGTCAATTTCTTTACTTTTTTGTACTTTTCCTTAGTAGTTCTTGTAGTGTTGGTTTTCTTTCCCGACCTGCAGACTCTTGCTATGTGTCCCATTTTCCCACATTGCCTGCATACTTTGTCCTTAAACCAGCAGTCCTTCTGATCATGGGTTGTTCTGCCGCAGCGATACCACTTTTCTGCTCCATACGCCATTTCGTTAGCGCTGTATTCTTGTGGTTTCTGTTGTATTTCCGCAGCTCCCCGTGCTGCTGCTTCGTCGGATACTGCCACGCTGAAAGCCTGTTCTAGCATCAGGTCCTTTTCCGAAAGTAGTCATTTCTGGGTTCCTTCACTCTGGAGCCCGCAGACAAACTTATCCCGTAAGGTATCTGCCAGTCCTGCTCCGAACTGGCAGTGCTTCGATAACTTGCGTATTTCCGTAAGATAGTCAGCATTGCTCTCATCTTTGTGCTGGTTTCTTTTATGGAACTTGAATCTTTCTGCTATCAGCAGCGGTGTAGGGTTTAGGTGTTCCTGTAAGATATTAACAATTTCTTCAAAACTTTTCTCCATTGGTTTAGCTGGGGTAATTAAATTCCGCAATAGGCCGTACGTTCTCGCGCCCATCAAATTTAATAATACCGACGCCTTCTTTCCATCGGCCACCTCATTTGTCTTGCAGTACACTTCAATTCTTTCCACATACGTGGTCCAGTCTTCTACCTCGTTGTCGAAAGCAGTGATACTGCCACTTTTCGGCATCTTGGGTGATTTAAAATGGCGCCTCCCGCGCTTTTCCTTCTTCACCAATGGAATAAAATGGCGCCTCCCGCACTTTTCCTTCTTCCCCAATGGAATAAAATGGCGCCTCCCGCGCTTTTCCTTCTTCCCCTTGCTGCCACGCTGCTCCTAGCGTTCTGCAGGGTAATGGCGGCGACCCGCGGCTTCGGCGCATCTCACTTTTCCTTCCCCTTGTTTTATTTTCGCTACGCTGCCCGGTTCTTGAGCACCGACCGCGTCCTGTGTGCTCCACCCTCTCTCTCTCTCTTTTCCTCCCGATGACGCTGCACCGCCCCTTTGCAGAGCCGCTCAATTGAGCTCGAGCCCGCCGCAGTCCGGAAGGGTCAGCGCACTACCTGCTACCAGCACGATTTGCTGGAACACCTTGACTGGGGAGCCAAGCCCAGCTCTCCACAGCCTCTCCTGCAACTCTCCGAACTCCGATGGATCCTTGGGCGGTTGCCTGCGGTCGACGCCTGTTGTTCTGACTTCGACCTCCAAAAGCCTCTTCTCAGGGAAAGATCCCCGTGAGGTGATGCAGTACTGCAGGTGAGTTTGAACCTGTTCGTCGCCAATGTAGTGTCCGAGTATAAATAATACACGGACTGCAGGAGAACAATAATAACAGGTATTAACTTAAGACTGACGTACAGAAGCCTGCTATGGCTTTATATACAGGGGTGGTCACTGCCGGTACTGCAGTATAGAATCAGTTCTTCTCTTAAAGGTACATACACAACAACATCCCCTCTCAACTTACTGTATTTGGTCTGGTTCTCCCTTGAAGAATTCAGCTGACATGCTTCATACACCCTCTTTTTTTGTTTCACCATCTTCTCTATCTCCCTCGTCATCCAAGGAGCCCTCGCTTTGCTTCCCTTACCCTTCCCTCATGTTGGAATGTACCTAGCCTGTACTTGGAACATCTCTTCCTTATAGATCACCCATTGTTCCGTTACAGTTTTTCCTGCCAGTCTTTGGTTCCATTTTACCCTGGCTAGATCCTTTCGCACCCCATTGAAGTTAGTCCTATTCCAGTTTAGAATGAATAAAAAAGAACTTCCCACATGACTCCAACCTACCTGTTTTATTGGGTTAAAATTCCCCCTATATGGTGGTAACTAAATTTTCTTAAAAATAACTTAAATTATATAAAAAATGTTCTCATTATTAGCATACAACACTAAGAATTACTGTATAACATTTCTCCAATATATTTAAATATAGGCACAATTGGATTGCATTTGTTGATCATTTCCCAGGGAAATGGATAGAAGAGGGGTTTGTTCCCTGTGCCTTTGTTTTGTTTCCAAAATGCTGCAATATTCAGCACCACGGCTTCTCAGATGATCATTTCTGAATATGTAATGAAAAGCTTAATTATTTATCATAAAGAAAACCAATTCTCCAATCTTCAGTCAAAATGGTTAATTGACAGCATCCTATTTCTCTACATTGAGACAAAATTAAAACACAGCCGTCTAAAATACAATTTAACATAAATACACGTGTGTAAGAGGACGAGCACGGCATGTTAGAGTCTTATGAGGTTATATTGGGACAAGCTGTCGTCCCCTTGATGGTTTCTGAAAATACATTGCCATAGTTACCATTCTCTTTTGTTCTTCACTTCATTTAATCTGTTTTGATTATTTTCTTCCCTTGTTTGTCCTTCTGCATCAGAATGTTTGGAACGGGCTTCAGGAGATGACATATTTAAAAAATAAAAAGATTTCCCTTTGCTGATCCTGTCCCTTTCTCCAACCTTCTTCTCGCCCCACTCTGTTGTTACTTCCCCCTCCCAGGAGAAATTCCTGGTGCTACACTCGCCGCTAGCACTCAAAGCTCCATCCCCACCCCCTCCCAATCCTCCCAGGACGATACGAGCGAAGTGTGGAGGACCATAAAATGATTTAAATGAGTTGAATTCGTGTTGTCACTCATTTGTGTGCAGACACACTGAGCATATAATGGATAGCAGTCCCAGCAGTGCTTTTAAATTTTAAAGTTCAGATCGATAGATTTTTGCTAGTCAAGGGTATAAAAGTATATGGAGCCAAGGCAGGTGGTTCATTGAATGGTGGAACAGGCTTGAGGGGTTGAATCGCCTGCTCCTGTACTTATGCTCCTATGTGCTGGCCTTGTATTATTGGCCCATGAGAGAGACAATCTAGGAAAGCAAAAATGTGTATCAAAGACCAAGAGGCGAAAGCAGTTTACAGTACATGACTAGAAAGAGATTCCATTTAATCAAAAGAAAAGACAAATGTGATTGTCACCATGACTATATTATTGGATGGATTTAAAGAAAGAAAGATCTTGTATTAGCTTCATCACATCTGTCAGCAATGTCTCTAGCACTTCACACAGAATGATTTGCGTTGAAGTGCAGTCACTGTTGTTATACTGGTGAATGTGGCAGCTATTTTGCACACAGCAATATTCCACACACCGCAATGTACCACAAAGAGCAAGTAAATACATTTCCAGTTAATCTGTTTTTGCCAGTGTTGATTGAAGAAAGCATCTTGGCTTTGATAACCAAATACCCCTGTAACTCATTCTGCTCTTTGTCGATAGTGCCACGGGATCTTTAATAGATCGGGCCTTAGCATCACCTCTCATCTGAAGGATTGCACCTCTGACAATGCAGCAATCCGTCAGTACTGTACTGTAATGTCAGCCTAAGTACATGCTGAGTACCAATTTAATATTAATCGTTTACATTGGAAGTAACTTAGAAATTATTACTATATTTAAACTTTATTATGTTTTACCACTGTATAAATATTTACATACTAAAAACTGCCCATGACATTAGTATAGGAATAGGAAGATAGAACAGATGAATGCGTGGCTAAAGGGATGGTGCAAGAGGGAGGGCTTTAGTTTCCTGGATCACTGGGTCTGCTTCTGGGAAAGGTGGGACTTGTACAAGTCGGACGGTTTACACCTGAACCAGAGGGGGACCAATATCCTTGCAGGGAGGTTTGCTAGCACTGTTGGGGGGGTTTAAACTAACTTGGCAGGGGGATGGGATACAGAGTGGAGCTATAGTAGGGGGTGATTTACAGCCAAATACGGAGGAAAAAACAAATCAGCTGGGAAGGCAGAGCAAATATGTGAAGGCAAAAGGGAATATGGCAAGGCTGGAAGGCATTTATTTTAATGCAAGGAGTCTTGCAAATAAGGTGGATGAACTGAAGTTGTTGTTGAACACATGGGAGTACGATATTGTTGCTATCACGGAGACATGGTTGAGGGAGGGTCAGGACTGGCAGCTCAATATTCCGGGGTATAGGACCTTCAGGCGAGACAGAGGGGGGTGTAAAAGGGGAGGGGGTGTTGCAATATTAATTAAGGAGTCAATTACTGCTGTAAGGAGGGATGATATATTAGCGGGTTCCTCAAATGAGGCCATATGGGTAGAACTTAAAAACAAAAAGGGGGCAAGCACTTTGCTGGGAGTGTACTATAGGCCCCCAAACAGTCAGGGGGAGATAGAGGAACAGATATGTAGGCAAATCTCAGAGAAGTGCGAAAATAATAGGGTAATAATAGTGGGGGATTTCAACTTCCCAATAGTCAGAGTATGAAAGGCTTAGAGGGTGCAGAATTCTTAAAGTGCATCCAGGAGAGCTTTGTGAGCCAACATGTAGAAAGTCCTACAAGAGAGGGGGCGGTACTGGACCTAATTCTAGGGAATGTAGCCGGGCAAGTGGTGGAAGTGTCAGTAGGAGAGCATTTTGGCGACAGTGACCATAATTCGGTGAGATTTAAGGTGGTCATGGAAAAAGACAAAGATGGCCCGGAAATAAGGGTTCTAAATTGGGGGAAGGCCGATTTTAATATGATAAGGCAGGATCTGGCCAAAGTGGACTGGGAGCAGCTACTTATAGGAAAATCCACATCAAAGCAGTGGGAGACTTTCAAAAGGGAAATAGAGAGAGTACAACGCCAACATGTTCCCGTAAAGGTCAAGGGTGGGACCAAGCAAAGGGAACCTTGGATGACAAGGGATATACAAAAATGCATTAGGAAAAAAAACGGGGGCTTTTGGCAGTTACAAAAGACTAAAGACGGAGGAAGCCCTAGAGGAGTATAAAAAGTGCAGGGGCATATTTAAAAAAGAAATTAGGAGACCGTGGAGGGGCCATGAAATAACACTGGCGAGCAAAATAAAGGTAAATCCTAAGATGTTTTATAAGTATATTAAGGGCAAGAGGATAACCAGGGAAAGGGTAGGGCCCATTAGGGACCAAAGTGGCAATCTGTGTGTAGAGCCAGATGATGTAGGCGGGGTTTTAAATGAATTTTTTGCATCTGTGTTCACTATGGAGAAACACGATGTAGACATAGAAATCAGGCAAGGGGACTGTGATATACTTGAACATATTAGCATCGAGAGGGAGGAGGTACTAGCGGTTTTAGCAGGCCAAAAAGTGGATAAATCCCCAGGCCCGGACGAGATGTATCCCAGGCTGCTGTGTGAGGCAAAGGAGGAGATTGCAGGGGCTCTGACACAAATTTTCAGAACCTCTCTGGCCACAGGGGATGTACCAGAGGACTGGAGAACAGCTAACGTAGTACCATTATTCAAGAAGGGGAGCAGGGATAAACCAGGGAATTACAGGCCAGTGAGCCTAACATCTGTGGTAGGGAAATTATTGGAAAAATTCTGAGGGACAAAATTAGTCTCCACTTGGAGAGGCAAGGATTAATCGGGGATAGTCAGCATGGCTTTGTCAAGGGTAAATCATGTCTGACCAATCTGATTGGATTTTTCGAGGGGGTGACTAGGTGTGTGGATGAGGGAAATGCGGTGGATGTGGTATACATGGACTTCAGTAAGGCTTTTGACAAAGTCCCGCATAGGAGACTGGTCAAGAAGGTAAGAGCCCATGGGATCCAGGGTGCCTTGGCACGTTGGATCCTAAACTGGCTGAGTGGCAGGAGGCAGAGGGTGATGGTCGAAGGTTGCTTTTGTGACTGGAAGCCTGTGTCTAGTGGGGTACCTCAGGGATCGGTGCTGGGTCCCTTGCTGTTTGTGATCTACATAAATGATTTGGATGAGAATGTAAAAGGTATGATCAGTAAGTTCGCAGATGACACGAAAATTGGTGGGGTGGTAAATTGCGAGGAGGAAAGCCTCAGGCTACAGGACGATATAAACGGGTTGGTCAGATGGGCGGAAAAGTGGCAAATGGAATTTAACCCTGAAAAGTGCGAGGTGATGCATTTTGGATGGACAAATAAGGCAAGGGAATACACAATGAGTGGTAGGACCCTAGGAAGTACAGAGGGTCAGAGGGACCTTGGTGTACATGTACATAGATCCCTGAAGGCAGTGGAACAGGTAGATAAGGTGGTTAAAAAGGCATATGGGATACTTGCCTTCATTAGCCGAGGCATAGAATATAAGAGCAGGGAGGTTATGATGGAGCTGTACAAAACGCTGGTAAGGCCACAGCTGGAGTACTGTGTGCAGTTCTGGTCGCCTCACTGTAGGAAGGATGTGATTGCTTTGGAGAGGGTGCAGAGAAGATTCACCAGGATGTTACCTGGGATAGAGCGCCTCAGCTATGAAGAAAGACTAAACAGGCTGGGGTTGTTTTCCTTGGAGCAAAGAAGGCTGAGGGGGGACCTGATTGAGGTGTACAAAATGATGAGGGGCATAGATAGGGTAGATAAAGAGGAACTTTTCCCCTTAGTAGGGGGGTCAATAATAAGGGGGCATAGATTCAAGGTAAGGGGCAGGAGGTTTAGAGGGGATTTGAGGAGGAACTTTTTCACCCAGCGGGTGGTTGGAGTCTGGAACTCACTGCCTGAAAGGGTGGTAGAGGCAGGAACCCTCACAACATTCAAGAAGCATTTGGATGAGCACTTGAAATGCCATTGCATACAAGGCTATGGACCAAATGCTGGAAAATGGGATTAGATTGGACAGGGCTTGATGGCTGGCGCAGACACGATGGGCCGAAGGGCCTCTTTCTGTGCTGTATAACTCTATGACTCTATGACTCTATGACATTACCTACCGTCAGTTGATAAATATGATTTTTTTTAAATGTCGTGTCATAACACCAAGGAAGTATATAACATGATTTGTAGAGAATTAAAGTCTGTTGAATCGGAAAGCAACCTAGGAGTTAAAGTGCATGAGTCTCTGAAGGCGCATGCCCAGTGCCAATAGACTATTCCAAAGGCATATAGTGCGCTAGAATGTGTAGTAAGGATAAACCAGTATAAAACAAAAAGAACCATAGTGTCCTTGTACCAGACCCTGGTTAGGTCTTATTTGGAATACTGTTTCCAGTTTCGGCTCCCTCACATGTTGGGTGATATAGAGGCTTTGGAAATGGTTCAAAGAACGGACACGAGAATGCTCCCTAGTTTAAAAGCCCTTTAAACTTTATGCTTAGACAGCTGGGGTCTTTTTACAGCAGCAAAGTGCAGATGTCGGAGTGATTTGAAGTATTTAGAATGATGACGGGCCTGGACTGTGTCTGTGTGGACAGAAATTACGAACGAGATAGATTAGGGAAAATGAGTGGTCATGCATATAAGCCATGTAAGCATAGAACTAGGTTAGATGACAGGAGGTTTTTCTTTACGCAGAGGGTTATCGACACTTGGAATAAGTTACCGGTTCATGTGGTGAGTGCAGATTCGCTGCAACAGTTCAAATAGAAGCTGGATGAGTTCCTTGCTGTGGCAATATCACTGTGTATAACAAGTAGGTGGGATGTTGGGTCTGGTCGGATACTCCATGCCCAGGCACATGGCTCTGCTTTCCTATCCCAGCTTCTCTCTTCTCTTATTATCACGTTCAATGTTCAGCCAGAAGTCAATCTGCAACAGAATTAAAAACAATTTTTATATGTTGAATGTCTGACATAAGATGGTGATGTTTATTGTAGAATCAAAGTAATATATATGTTTAATCTTACTGATGTATCTCAGAATTAATGAAATTATTGATGTTAACCATTTGAGATCAAATATTGTGGAAGAACAACAATTTGAATTTACATGGCACTTTTAATGGTGGAAATGTTCCAAGGCACTTTAATTGGGGGTGAGAAAAAACTAGATGCTGAGGTGTGGTGGGAGAGTTAGGAGAAGTGACAAATAGGAGTGGACCACATGAGGGAAGTCCCACGGACCTCAACAACACAGGAGAGGCAACAGCAGAAGATGGTTATTAGATGTTATGGAGAGACTGAGGAGGACAAAGAGGATAACACACCACAGAGGATGCTGCTTGTGCCTCTGGTCAAGGTAGTCTTGTTGCTGTGAACAAGGTAGAAGCTAGATGAAAGGGATTTGAGTAGGAAGTTTTCTGACTGGGTGATAATGACACCTTTGTGGATATTATGATAGGGAAGCCAGAGATGAGTTGTTAGTTGAAGAGGAAGAAACCACTTGAACAGTGCAAGGTCCTATGGCTCTGTTAATGAACTCTGGCAGATTTATTTCCCAACCCAGCTGCGCTCTCTCGGCTCAGCTCCCTAATTCATTTTCCTCCTCAGCCCAGCAGCCATTTTCTATCTTGCTTGCACATGCTATCAAAGCTCCATCATAGGAAAGAGGACACCCTTCGGTTTTCTAGGCACAGGCTCCAGCCCCTTCACTCGGCCTTTGCCTAACCCCCGATTCAATTCACCTGAGGCTTTGAACGACCTGTCTCCCAGCCCCAGATCCCAGGCCCTCACTTTCTCTCCCTTACCCATGTATATCCACCCAGTACTGGTTGTGGTTGCAATTCCAGATCAAATACAAAGTGCAGAAGTGCATCCCTGCCCACGCCTCCATCGCCAATTCTCCTCATTGAGATTCTACTGCTTGCTTCAATCTTGCTCCCTTTTTCACATTAAGGGAAAGTCTGTGTCAGTTTGCCGTAGTTGGAGGCACTCTTGCCTCTGAGCCACATGGTTCAGCTCCATACCAGAACCAGAATACATTATCTGAGTTGGCACTCAGGTGCAGCATTCATGGTGCGCTGCATCGCCAAAGGTGCCATTTGCCTATTGAAGTGGATGTTAAAAGCTGTAACGAGACTTCGTCATTGGCAGTGAGAGGAAAAGCAGAGAGTGAGAGACATACAGATAGAGAAACATGCAGAAGTAAAGTGAAGGTGAGTAGAGAGCAAAGAGAGAGGAGTTGGAAGGTAGAAGACAATAACAGAAGGAGTGCAAGTGGGAATCGGAGACAGAAACAACAAGGGGTGTAAGTGTGTGAAAGCCAGATGGTGAAAGGAAGACAGGAAGGGTGGAATACAAGGAGAGACAGTTACAGAAAGAGGGAAACAATTTTTATAATTTTTTTTGTCAAAGATACGATAGGAAATCAACTAATATACATTTAAGTAAGGTCAGAAAGTAGTATATTTCTAGAAAATCTCTTCCAGTGTCTGATGGAGCTTCAGAAATAAAATGAGAAAATGTTGTCATTCAGAAAGTCGAGGCCAGAAGCACGGGCGTCGACCACGATCAACCGCCCAGTCATCCGGCAGAGAGTGAGCATCGCAGGGGAGGCTGTTGAGTGCTGGGCTTGATTCTCCAGCCACGACGATCCAGCAACAGGCTGGCAACAGGTACAGCGCAGACCCTTCCCGGACAGCGGCAGCTGGAGCCGACCGACGGCACAGAAAAGGCCGAGCAGCGTCGACGGGGTAAGAGAGAGGGTAAAGCGCACAGGGCGCAGCCGGGGGTTGAAGACCGAGCGGCGTCGACGGAAAACAAAAAGAGGGAGAGGGTAAAGCACAGCCGGGGTTCAGGACCGAGCAGCGGCAACGAGAGAGGCGCACAGGAAAATGCGCAGAGCACAGCCAGGGCTCAAGGGCTGAGCAGCGTCCGCGGGGGAAGAAAGGAAGCGCAGGAGACACCATTTGAGCCGCGGAGAAGAAGGGAGAGTGCGGGAGACGCCATTGTTGAAGCCGCAGCGGAGAAGAAGGGCGAGCGTGGGAAGAAAGGGAAGCGCGGGAGACGCCATTTTGAGCCAGCGGAGAAGAAGGGAGAGCGCGGGAGATGCCATTTTAGCCAGTCTAACCACACCCAGGGATGCCGAAGAGTGGCAGGGTCACAACGTTCGACAATGAAGTCGAAGATTGGGCGACATATGTGGAACGCATTGAGGTGTACTGCAAGGCGAATGAAGTGCCAGATGCCAGGAAAGCACTGGTTTTGTTGAATTCCATGGGTGCAAAAACGTATGGCTTACTGCGAAACCTAATAACCCCAGAGAAGCCAGTGGATAAGGATTTCGAAAACATAGTGAAAATCCTACAGGACCACTTAAACCCCACACCGCTGCTGAAAGCAGAAAGATTTAAGTTTCACAAAAGGAACCAGCATAAAGACGAAAGTAATGCTGAGTATTTAATGGAACTGCGCAAGCTATCGAAACACTGCCAGTTTGGAATGGGACTAGCAGATACGTTAAGGGACAAGTTTGTGTGTGGGCTTCAAAGTGAAGGAACCCAGAAACGGCTTCTATCAGAAAAGGATCTTACGCTGGACAAGGCTTTCAGCATGGCAGTATCACATGAAGCAGCCGCACGGGGCGCTGCAGAGATACAATGGAGACCGCAAGAATATGGCACCAATGAAATGTCATATGGAGCAGGGAAGTGTTATCGCTGCAGCAGAACAACACACGACCAGAAGGATTGTTGGTTCAAGGACCAAGTGTGCAGACAGTGTGGAAAAGCAGGACACATAGCAAGAGTCTGCAGGTCGGGGAAGAAAACCAGCAGCAAGAAATCTCCACAGGAGAAGTACAAAAAGGTACATAAGGTGACGGAGAGTAGTTCAGACGAACAGAAAAGTGATACAGACTCCGGAAGCAAGGAGCTGGGTTGTCTGAAACTACATAAGGTAATCAAAATGGAGGATCACCAGACTATCTGGGTCACGCTCAAGATAGACGGAGTCCAAGTGAAAATGGAATTGGACACAGGATCAGCCCTAACAGTCATAAACCGAAGGGACTACAAGTGGCTATTCTCACATATACCCTTGAGAGCTACAGAGATTGTCTTGAAGACATACACGGGGCAAAAAGTCTACCCCAAAGGAAAAATAAGGGTGAACGTGATATACAACGGCCAGGAAATACCAAAAATGGACCTATATGTATTGCCAGGTGGAGGACCACCACTACTAGGACGTGAATGGATCCGGAAGATACAATTAGATTGGCATTCCATACAGGCACTGACGGTAGAGGCCAAAAAGGATGACGACGTCACACCTGGACGACTGTCAGAAATGCTAACTGACGCACAAGAAGTGTTTCCGGAGGGACTCAGAACACTAAAAGGCATAACAGCGACGATTAAAATAGAGGGAAATGCAAGCCCAAAGTTTTTTAAGGCTAGACCGGTGCCTTATGCGATCCGCCCAGCCGTCGAAGCAGAGCTGGAAGGTTTGGAACGTTCAGGAGTACTGTCCAAAGTAGATAGGTCGTTGAGTAATATGCCTGGGGAACCAAAGAAGGTTCGCATCTGTGGGGACTTTAAGGTGACAGTGAACCCAGTCCTTCACACTGTACAATATCCGCTTCCGCGGATTGAAGATATTTTCGCCTCGCTATCTGGAGGAAAACGCTTCACTAAGATTGATCTGGTCCAGGCGTACCTGCAAATGGAGGTAGAAGAAGCCTCGAAACAATACCTCACGATCAACACTCACAAAGGTCTCTACCAATACAACTGGCTGGTGTTCGGGGTAGCATCGGCTCCGGCTATTTGGCAAAGGGCAATTGATCAAGTCCTGCAAGGGATTCCAGGGACCCAGTGTTATTTGGACGACATCCTGGTCACGGGCGAAAATGACAGTGATCACCTCGCCAACCTGGAGCAGGTGTTCACTTGATTGAAGGGATATGGGCTACGAGCTAATCGCCACAAATGCGCGTTTTTCCAGAAGCAGATCTCGTATTGTGGCCACGTTATTGATGAAGAGGGGTTACATAAGTCCCCTGAAAAGATTGAGGCAGTAGTCAAGGCTCCAGCACCGGAAAATGTGTCACAACTGAGGTCGTTCCTCGGGCTGGTGCACTACTACCATAAGTTCTTACCAAATTTGTCTACAGTATTACACCCACTGAACACCCTACTGCAGACGGGGGTACCATGGGAGTGGAATGACGAATGTGAACGAGCTTTCCAGAAGTGCAAAGAATTGATCACATCAAAAGAGGTGTTGGCCCATTTCAACCCAGCACCACCAATTCGGTTGGCGTGTGATGCATCACCCTATGGTATTGGAGTGGTGCTGTCGCACAAATTCCCAGACGGGTTGGAGAGGCCAGTAGCCTTTGCATCTCGGTCACTAACCTCAGCCGAGCGCAACTACACCCAGATTGGCAGGGAGGCCCTCAGCCTAGTATGGGGAGTAAAAAAGTTCAACCACTATCTGCATGGGCAGAAGTTCACCTTGCTCACTGACCACCAACCACTTGTCTCCATCTTTAATCCAAAGAAGGGCGTTCCGGTGATGACTGCGCAACGGCTACAAAGATGGTCCCTTTTTCTAGGGGCGAACCAATATGAAATAGAGTATAAGGGCACGAAACAGCATGGAAACGCTGATGGGCTATCACGCCTGCCACTGCCTACTGCGGAGGAAGCACCAGCAGTGGACCCTGTCGAAATATTTTATTCGTCGATAATTGAACGCTGGCCAGTAACTAACGCGGATATAGAGAAGGAGACCCGAAATGATCCGACACTGTCTCGGGTATATGATTTGACGGTGAAGGGATGGCCAACACATGGCGACTCACTGTTGCCAGCATTCTCATCCAGAAGAGAACAGCTGTCAGTATGCCAGGGGACAGTGATGTGTGGATCCCGAGTGGTAATTCCACCCAAGTTAAGGGAGAGAGTGCTCAATGAGCTTCACGAAGGCCATCTGGGAGGGGTGAAAATGAAAAGCCTTGCTAGGGCTTATGTGTGGTGGCCGGGAATCGATCAACAAATCGAGGACCTAACAAAGAGCTGCTCAGGATGCCAGAAGGTCCAAAATGCACCACCACATGCCCCTCTACACCCATGGGAGTGGCCCTCCTCTGCATGGCAACGGGTGCATATTGATTTTGCTGGTCCATTCATGGACTCAATGTTCTTAATAGCAGTGGATGCGCACTCGAAATGGCCTGGGGTGGTCAAAATGTCCTCCACCACTACGGAGAAAACAATTGCAGTCCTACGGACCATATTTGCCAGGAACGGCTTGCCAGAGCAGATTTGCTCTGATAACGGACTACAGTTTGTGTCCAAAGAGTTTCGGAAATTTATGAGAAGGAATGGGGTAAGGCATTACACATCCGCCCCGTATCATCCAGCCACTAATGGATTGGCTGAGAGGTTTGTACAAACCTTTGAAAAGGCAGTAAGGGCCATGTGCGATGACGACATTCCACTGCAGCATAAGGTGGACAATTTCCTGTTAGCCTACAGAAATGCGACACATGCAGTTACCAACCAGACCCCGGCCATGATGTTCTTTAACCGAAGGTTGAGATCTCGTCTGGATTTGCTCAGACCAAATGTGCGAAGAAATGTTGAGAATAAGCAATTCCAGCACATCAATGAGAAGCCGACAAGGAGCTTCAATGTAGGACAACCAGTCTTGGCCCATGACTACCGAACAGAGAAATGGCAACCCGGAACGATATGCACACGGCAGGGGCCACTAATGTACACAGTGGATGTCGGGGAGAACATTGTGAGACGCCATGTCGACCAGATCCTAGCGTCACAGGAACGAGTGGAGCTATAGTAGGGGGTGATTTACAGCCAAATACAGAGGAAAAAACAAGTCAGCTGGGAAGGCAGAGCAAATATGTGAAGGCAAAAGGGAATATGGCAGGGCTGGAAGGCATATATTTTAATGCAAGGAGTCTTACAAATAAGGTGGATGAACTGAAGTTGTTGTTGAACACATGGGAGTACGATATTGTTGCTATCACGGAGACATGGTTGAGGGAGGGTCAGGACTGGCAGCTCAATATTCCGGGGTATAGAATCTTCAGGCGAGACAGAGGGGGGTGTAAAAGGGGAGGGGGTGTTGCAATATTAATTAAGGAGTCAATTACTGCTGTAAGGAGGGACGATATATTAGCGGGTTCCTCTAATGAGGCCATATGGGTAGAACTTAAAAACAAAAAGGGGGCAAGCACTTTGCTGGGAGTGTACTATAGGCCCCCAAACAGTCAGGGGGAGATAGAGGAACAGATATGTAGGCAAATCTCAGAGAAGTGCGAAAATAATAGGGTAATAATAGTGGGGGATTTCAACTTCCCCAATATAAATTGGGATAGTCAGAGTGTGAAAGGCTTAGAGGGTGCAGAATTCTTAAAGTGCATCCAGGAGAGCTTTTTGAGCCAACATGTAGAAAGTCCTACAAGAGAGGGGGCGGTACTGGACCTAATTCTGGGGAATGTAGCCGGGCAAGTGGTGGAAGTGTCAGTAGGAGAGCATTTTGGCGACAGTGACCATAATTCGGTGAGATTTAAGGTGGTCATGGAAAAAGACAAAGACGGCCCGGAAATAAGGGTTCTAAATTGGGTGAAGGCCGATTTTAATATGATAAGGCAGGATCTGGCCAAAGTGGACTGGGAGCAGCTACTTAAAGGAAAATCTACATCAAAACAGTGGGAGACTTTCAGAAGGGAAATAGAGAGAGTACAACGCCAACATGTTCCTGTAAAGGTCAAGGGTGGGACCAACAAGCAAAGGGAACCTTGGATGACAAGGGATAAAGAAAAATGCATTAGAAATAAAAGGGGAGCTTTTGGCAGTTACGAAAGACTAAAGACGGAAGAAGCCCTAGAGGAGTATAAAAAGTGCAGGGGCATACTTAAAAAAGAAATTAGGAGGGCGAGGAGGGGCCATGAAATAACACTGGCGAGCAAAATAAAGGAAAATCCTAAGATGTTTTATAAGTATATTAAGGGGAAGAGGATAACCAGGGAAAGGGTAGGGCCCATTAGGGACCAAAGTGGCAATCTGTGTGTAGAGCCAGATGATGTAGGCGGGGTTTTAAATGAATTTTTTGCATCTGTGTTCACTATGGAGAAAGACGATGCAGACATAGAAATCGGGCAAGGGGACTGTGACATACTTGAACATATTAGCATCGAGAGGGAGGAGGTACTAGAGGTTTTCGCAGGCCAAAAAGTGGATAAATCCCCAGGCCCGGACGAGATGTATCCCAGGCTGCTGTGGGAGGCAAAGGAGGAGATTGCAGGGGCTCTGACACAAATTTTCAGAACCTCTCTGGCCACAGGGGATGTACCAGAGGACTGGAGAACAGCTAATGTAGTACCATTATACAAGAAGGATAGCAGGGATAAACCAGGGAATTACAGGCCAGTGAGCCTAACATCTGTGGTAGGGAAATTATTGGAAAAAATTCTGAGGGACAATATTAGTCTACACTTGGAGAGGCAAGGATTAATCGGGGATAGTCAGCATGGCTTTGTCAAGGGTAAATCATGTCTGACAAATCTGATTGAATTTTTCGATGGGGTGACTAGGGGGGTGGATGAGGGAAATGCTGTGGATGTGGTTTACATGGACTTCAGTAAAGCTTTTGACAAAGTCCCGCATAGGAGACTGGTCAAGAAGGTAAGAGCCCATGGGATCCAGGGTGCCTTGGCGCGTTGGATCCTAAACTGGCTGAGCGGCAGGAGGCAGAGGGTGATGGTCGAAGGTTGCTTTTGTGACTGGAAGCCTGTGTCCAGTGGGGTACCTCAGGGATCGGTGCTGGGTCCCTTGTTGTTTGTGATCTACATAAATGATTTGGATGAGAATGTGAAAGGTATGATCAGTAAGTTCGCAGATGACACGAAAATTGGTGGGGTGGTAAATTGCGATGAGGAAAGCCTCAGGCTACAGGACGATATAAACGGGTTGGTCAGATGGGCGGAAAAGTGGCAAATGGAATTTAACCCTGAAAAGTGCGAGGTGATGCATTTTGGACGGACAAATAAGGCAAGGGAATACACAATGAGTGTTAGGACCCTAGGAAGTACAGAGGGTCAGAGGGACCTTGGTGTACATGTACATAGATCCCTGAAGGCAGCGGAACAGGTCGATAAGGTGGCTAAAAGGGCATATGGGATACTTGCCTTCATTAGCCGAGGCATAGAATATAAGAGCAGGGAGGTTATGATGGAGCTGTACAAAACGCTGGTGAGGCCACAGCTGGAGTACTGTGTGCAGTTCTGGTCGCCTCACTATAGGAAGGATGTGATTGCCTTGGAGAGGGTGCAGAGAAGATTCACCAGGATGTTACCTGGGATGGAGCGCCTCAGCTATGAAGAAAGACTAAACAGGCTGGGGTTGTTTTCCTTGGAGCAAAGAAGGCTGAGGGGGGACCTGATTGAGGTGTACAAAATGATGAGGGGCATAGATAGGGTAGACAAAGAGGAACTTTTCCCCTTAGTAGGGGGGTCAATAACAAGGGGGCATAGATTCAGGGTAAGGGGCAGGAGATTTAGAGGGGATTTGAGGAGGAACTTTTTCACCCAGAGGGTGGTTGGAATGTGGAACTCAATGCCTAAAAGGGTGGTAGAGGCAGGAACCCTCACAACATTCAAGAAGCATTTGGATGAGCACTTGAAATGCCATTGCATACAAGGCTATGGACCAAATGCTGGAAAATGGGATTAGACTGGACAGGGATGGATGGGCGGCGCAGACACGATGGGCCGAAGGGCCTCTTTCTGTGCTGTAAAACTCTATGACTCTATGACTCTATGACCATGTCTCGCGTACCTGGTGATGAACCCGACATACCGGTAGCATCTACCCCAGAAACAGTAGCATCGGAAACTGATGAACTAACCGAAGACAGGGGGCCAGAATCGCCTCCGCACCAAGAACAAGACACTCAGGAAAGGCGCTATCCAGAAAGGATCAGGAAGCCGCCCCAAAGACTGAATCTATAAATGGACTATTTCAGTTAATGTGCATGTTAAAAGTGTTAACTGTTATTTGAATGTTATGGTACTGTTAATCTAAAAGGGGAGGAATTGTAGTGTATGCACCTTTAAGAGAGAACTACTTTTACAGCTCCTGTATACTGTAGTACCGGCAGTGACCACACCTGTATATAAGCCCTGAGCAGGCATCTGTACTGTTAGTTATTAGACTACCCTCATCCAGTAAACACCTGTTGATTGTTGATCTGCAGTCTCCGTCTATTTATTGAAGAACACCATACCTTAAGATTCACAGATTTAATATATATAGCGCCTTTAACATAGTAAAACATCCCAATGTGCTTCACAGGAGCATTTTCAAACAAAATCTAGAATAGTGATTGTGAAAATAATATTAAATTTTCCATTATTAATTGCTTTTTGGTTTATATTAAATTTAAAATGTTTTAGGGTAGTTCTAACGAACAATGTGATGAGATTCTTTTACTGATTTAATGATTGCGTCTACACATCTGGTAAATGCATATTTTCCTTTACAGAGGTGGACTCTTTCTATTCATTACATTAAACATGGTCTTTCCACGAATTTTAAAAATCTTATAAAATAATAACTCACTGTTTACCCTCGTGTTACTTCTTTTTCCAGCCCTTTCCTTCTCAGTTATTTTTTTATCTCTTCAAGTTTTTTAACTTCCTTTTGATTCCTCCCCCCCTTGTTCTTTGTCATTGTTTCTGTCACCTTCTGAATTCCTGTTGTTTCTAACCCTGAGAATCTGTTGTACATATCTGCCTCTTAACCTCTCTTTCTCACTCTGTTCCTCTGAAGCTCAATGCCCCTCTTTTTCTCTGTCTGATCTGCAGATGACAAATGGGCTTGCACTGCATGTTATTTGCAACACTGAGATCCTCCAATTGCATAGAGAGATATTTGAGCGCCATCTGTTGGAAGATACGGAGTTTGATTTTTGAAGAGACCAGTAAATGTCAAAGCCCTGGGAGTTGGCTAAGATTCAGAGCAGATGACTAAGTTGGTAGAAGAATGTAAACAACAACAACTTGTATTTATAGAGCACCTTTAATGTAATAAAATGTCCCCCGGCGCTTGACAAAAAAAATTGACACCAAGCCAAAGAAGGACACGTTAGGAAAGGTGACCAAAAGCTTGGTCAGAGAGGTCGGTTTTAAGGAGCATCTTAAAGGAGGATGTTGGTAAAGAGGCGGAGTAGAACGGCACTGGCAGCAAACAGTGGCTAACGTGATAGATGGTCCTGCTTCTCCAAGGAGGAACTTTTCAAGCTTAAACAGATGGCCATCTACAGGTGATAAACCAAGCAGAATCAGAAGGACATTAAGGAGCATACTCCACCATTGCAATAGAAGTCTAGTCAATGGGCCAGAAATTCGGGTCCCCACGGGTGAGTGCGCGTTGGGTACTCACGCGTAGGCCCAACGAAAGTGCCAGTTTCGTGCATGCACTGTGCATGCGTGGGAAACCGGAACTTCCGTTCCCTTAAAGGAAGGGGTTCACAGGTCGAATGCGTGCGCCGGAGAGGCAGTGCGTATGCCTGGAACGTCCGTTTTTTTTTACAGGTTTCTCTGGGAGGGTAAGTCTCCAGGGGCTACGCTTTTAAAAAGCAGTCGCATGGCCTGCTTTTAAAAAGGTAAGTGGTGAATTAAGTGAAATTAAAACATTTTTCCACAGGTTTATTATTTTTAAATACTTTAAAGAAAGGTAAGTTTATTTTTAGCCCCGTTAGAAACTAATTTAAAAGTAATTAATTTTTTCAAAAATTTAAATTATTGTTTAAAATAGTTATTTTATGTAATTTATAGTTATATTAAAAATGTGATTTTTAAAAATGTATTTGAAATTTTGGTTATGTTTTGGGGCTGAATTGTATTCATAGATTTGACAGGTCTTCCTGTCAAATCTATGAATACAAATTCCCTGCTACCATTGGCTCTCCATGGCCCACGTGATCCCAGGGGATGCTTCGAACTAACTGCGCCCCTGGGATATGCAAGCACTGCCTGCCGGCAGTTGGAGCAGGCCCAGGATCGGAATCCCACACGGGCCCACAGCACAACGGCCAGCGCGTTAGGTAAGTGCAGGTCGGAGGCTTGCACCCGCGGGAAGCCTCTGACCCGAATTTCTGGCCATAATGTTTTTAAAGAGTGCAGAACTCCAGAGTTCTACTAGAAAAGAACCAAAACTGAAGAACTTATTTTGTGTCTGTCAATTTGACCAGAGAAACTCAAAACCACCAATCTTCTAATACTTGAGAAAATCACTGCACAATTGTTCAGTCTTAGGCTGCACTATCTGCTGGCCTGAGGCTGACAGGATCAGATTATAATGTACACCCCATGGTCCAGAGTCAGACTGTGAGCTGTGCATCGCTAGGTGTCAGCAGGGAGCTCAGCCAGTGGAATGCCAGCCCTTGGTGTCACAATGAGTTTGGACATTTAGAGATGTTGCTTTATAAATAAAAATTTCACAGGAAAAGTGATCCATCCGTGGCTAACTAAAGAATTTAAGGATAGCATTAGATTAAAAGAAGAGGCTTATAATGTTGCAAAGAATATTAGTAAGCCTGAGGATTGGGAGAGCTTTAGAAACCAGCAAAGGATGACCAAAAAATTGATAAAAAGGGAGAAAATAGAATGAGAGTAAATTATCAAGAAATATAAAAACAGATTGTAAGAGCTTCTACAAGTATGTAAAAAGGAAGAGATTAGTGAAAGTAAGTGATGGTCCCTTAGTGGCTGAGACAGGAGAAATTACATTCAAACAAATATTTTGTATCTGTCTTCACATGGAAGACACAAAAAGTATACCAAAAATAGTGGGGAACCAAGGGGCTAATGAGAGTGAGGAACTTAAAGTAATTAATATCAATAGAGAAAAGTACTTGAGAAACTGTGCGAATTCCTCGACGCTTCTTGCAGTCAGGATGACCACATGTACAGTAAGTGCCAATGTTTGGCCAACTTGAGATCCGGTTTTCGGAGCTCGAGCGTCAGCTGGAGGCACTGCGGTGTGTCCGCGAGGCTGAGAATTACGTGGATAGCACGTTTTTAGAAGTGGTCACCCCGCAGCATAAGAAAGTGCAGTCAGAGAGGGAATGGGAGCCCGCCAGTCAGAAGAAGGGGGGCAGGCAGGTAGTCAGCAAAGCCCCAGAGTGCATCTCACTCAACAACCGTTTTTCTGTGTTGGAAAACGGTGAAAGTGACGGTTCCTCTGGGGAGTGCAGCCAGAGCCAAGTTCACGGAACTGTGGGTGGTTCAGCTGCACAAGGGGGGAGGAGTAAGAGTGGAAGGGCAATAGTGGTAGGAGACTCAATAGTGAGGGGTGCAGACAGGCATTCCTGTGGCCGCAGACGTGACTCCAGGATGGTATGTTGCCTCCCTGGTGCCAGGGCCAAGGATGTCACTGAACAGCTGCAGGGCATTCTGAAGGGGGAGGGCGAACAGTCAGAGGTCGTGGTTCACATTGGTACCAATGACATAGGTAGAAAGAGGGATGAGGTCCTGCAACAAGAATTTAGGGAGCTAGGTAGCAGATTAAAAAGCAGGACCTCAAAGGTTGTAATCTCTGGATTACTCCCAGTGCTACATGCTAGTGAGTATAGGAATAGGAGGATAGAGCAGATGAATGCATGACTAAAGAGTTGGCGCAGGAGGGAGGACTTTAGTTTCCTGGATCACTGGGTCTGTTTCTGGGGAAGGTGGGACCTGTACAAGTTGGACGGGTTGCACCTGAACTAGAACGGGACCAACATCCTTGCGGGGAGGTTTGCTAGTGATGTTGCGGGGGGTTTAAACTAACTAACTAACTTGGCAGGGGGATGGGATACGGAGTGGAGCTATAGTAGGGGGTGATGCACAGCCAAATAGAGAGGAAAAAACAAGTCAGTCTGGAAGGCAGAGAAAATATGTAACGGCACAAGGGAGTATGGCAAGGCTGGATGGCATTTATTTTAATGCAAGGAGTCTTATGAGTAAGGCAGATGAATTGAAGGTGTTGATGAACACATGGGAGTATGATATTGTTGTTATCACAGAGACATGGTTGAGGGAGGGGCAGGAATGGCAGCTCAATATTCCGGGGTATAGAATCTTCAGGCAAGACAGAGGGGGGTGCAAAAGAGGAGGGGGTGTTGCAATATTAATCAAGGAGTCAATTACTGCAGTAAGGAGGGATGATATCTTAGCAGGTTCCTCTAATGAGGCCATATGGGTAGAACCTAAAAACAAAAAGGGAGCAAGCACTTTACTGGGAGTGTACTATAGGCCCCCAAACAGTCAAGGGGAGTTAGAAGAACAGATATGTAGGCAAACCTCAGAGAAGTATAGAAATAATAGGGTAATAATAGTAGGAGATTTCAACTTCCTCAATATTAACTGGGATAGTCAGAGTGTGAAAGGCTCAGAGGGTGCGGAATTCTTAAAGTGCATCCAGGAGAGCTTTTTGAGTCAGCATGCAGAAAGTCCTGCAAGAGAGGGGGTGGTACTTGACCTAATTTTAGGGAATGTAGCCGGGCAAGTGGTAGAAGTGTCAGTAGGAGAGCATTTTGGTGACAGTGACCATAATTCGGTGAGATTTAAGGTAGTCATGGAAAAGGACAAAGATGGACCAGAAATAAAGGTTCTAAATTGGGGGAAGGCCAATTTTAATATGATAAGGCAGGATCTGGCCAAAATGGACTAGGATCAGCTACTTGTAGGAAAATGCACATCAGAGTAGTGGGAGTCATTCAGAAAGGAAATAGAGAGAGTACAGCGCCAACATGTTCCCGTAAAGGTCAAGGGTAGGACCAACAAGTCCAGGGAACCCTGGATGTCAAGGGATATACAAGAATGGATTAGGAAAAAAAAGGGAGGCTTTTGGCAGATACAAAGGACTAAAAACAATGGAAGCCCTAGAGGAGTATAGAAAGTGCAGGGGGGTGCTTAAAAAATAAATTAGGAGAGCGAAGAGGGGGCATGAAAAAACACTGGCGGGCAAAATAAAGGAAAATCCCAAGGTGTTTTATAAGTATATTAAGGGTAAGAGGATAACCAGGGAAAGAGTAGGGCCCATTAGGGACCAAAGTGGCAATCTGTGTGTAGAGCCGGAAGATGTAGGTGAGGTTTTAAATGAATATTTTGCATCTGTGTTCACTATGGAGAAGGACGATGTAGGCATAGAAATCAGGCAGGGGGATTGTGATATACTTGAACAAATTAGCATTGAGAGGGAGGAGGTACTAGCGGTTTTAGCGGGCTTAAAAGTGGATAAGTCCCCAAGCTCAGACGAGATGTATCCCAGGCTGCTGTGTGAGGCAAAGGAGGAGATTGCAGGGGCTCTGACACAAATTTTCAGAACCCCTCTGGCCACAGGGGAGGTGCCAGAGGACTGGAGAACAGCTAATGTAGTACCATTATTCAAGAAGGGTATAAGGAATAAATTAGGGAATTACAGGCCAGTGAGCCTAACATCAATGGTAGGGAAATTATTGGAAAAAATTCTGAGGGACAGAATTAGTCTCCATTTGGAGAGGCAAGGATTAATCAAGGATAGTCAGCATGGCTTTGTCAGGGGGAGATCATGTCTGAACAATTTGATTGAATTTTTCGAGGGGGTGACTAGTTGTGTGGATAAGGGTAGTGCAGTTGATGTAGTCTACATGGACTTCAGTAAGGCTTTTGACAAAGTCCCACATGGGAGGCTGGTCAAGAAGGTAAGAGCCATGGGATACAGGAAAATTTGGCACATTGGATCCAAAATTGGCTTACTGGCAGGAGGCAGAGGGTGATGGTCGAAGGTTGTTTTTGTGACTGGAAGCCTGTGTCCAGTGGTGTACCACAGGGATTGGTCCTGGGTCCCTTGCTGTTTGTAGTTAATGATTTAGATATGAATGTAGGAGGTATGATCAGTAAGTTCGCAGATGACACGAACATTGGTGGAGTGGTAAATAGCGAGGAGGGAAGCCTTAGGTTACAGGATGATATAGATGGGTTGGTCAGATGGGCAGAACTGTGGCAAATGGAATTTAACCCTGAAAAGTGTGAGGTGATGCATTTTGGGAGAACTAATAAGGCAAGGGAATACACAATGAATGGTAGGATCTTAGGAAGGACAGAGGATCAGAGGGCCCTTGGTGTGCATGTACATAGATCCCTGAAGGCAGCAGGACAGGTAGATGAGCTGGTTAAGAAAGCATATGGGATTCTTGCCTTCATTAGCCAAGGCACAGAATATAAGGGCAGGGAGGTTATGATGGAGCTGTACAAAACGCTGGTTAGGCCACAGCTGGAATACTGTGTGCAGTTCTGGTCGCCACACTATAGGAAGGATGTGATTGCATTGGAGAGGATGCAGAGGAGATTCACCAGGATGTTACCTGGGCTGGAGCGTTTCAGCAATGAAAAGAGACTGGACAGGCTGGGGTTGTTTTCCATAGAGCAGAGAAGGCTGAGGGGGGACCTGATTGAGGTGTACAAAATTATGAAGGGCATAGATAGGGTAGATAGAAAGGAACTTTTCCCCTTAGTAGAGGGGTCAATAACCAGGGGACATAGTTTCAAGGTAAGGGGCAGGAGGTTTAGAGGGGGTTTGAGGAAAAACGTTTTCACCCAGAGAGTGGTTGGAATCTGGAACTCACTGCCTGAAAGGGTGGTAGAGGTAGGAACCCTCACAACATTCAAGAAGCATTTAGATGAGCACTTGAAACACCATAGCATACAAGGCTACGGACCAAGTGCTGGAAAATTGAATTAGAATAGATAGAGCTTGATGGCCGGCACAGACACGATGGGCCAAAGGGCCTCTTTCTGTGCTGTATAACTCTATGGCCTAGAAATTCGGTATAGCTGCGTTTGGGGCACTAGTCCTGGCGATGCGCAAAGTTTAGCGCCAGGCGCAATTTAGCACCACCTAGCGCGATATTGGGTTGCAGCGCCCCTAAAGGTGATTGCGGCGCTAAATCAGGCGCTGCACGCTACTCTTAAGGCACTAACCCGGTGGCGCAACCCAATTTCGCGGCGGCGGGGTGCAGCGAGGGTGCTGTCAATAATCACTTTCCCTGAGACACAGTGGCGCCGGCCAGCTCTTAAAGGGGCAGGTCAATTGGCATCACCAGACACACTCACTGCCTTGTAGGCCTTCAAAGTGGTGGGAGCTTACCTGTGGTGCACCAGCCTAGCAAGACATGGAAAGGGTGAGGCAGAGGGCGGAACGCCTCACTGATGGGGCATTGGATGCTTTGGTTGGCGCAGTGGAATCAAGGCCAAGGAAGATGGTTGGAATGTGATTTATGTTTTGGACAGTCTCCCGGGTGTGAGAGCCAGTTATGTGTCAGTGTATTAGTTTTGCTTTCTGTTGCCATAGCTTTCTCATGTTTGAAGGAACCACATTTTGTGTAATGAAACACTTTCTTCATTTACAATGGCCATGCCTGCTATTTACATGCATCTTGCCCTTCACAGGCTTTGGGGTATCAGACCAGTTCCATTCCTGTTCTTGGAATGGCAGCAAGCATTCCGTGAGAGGGGCCTAGAAGCTACTTCTGATCAGCCTCTGACGCGCAGCCTGAGAAGAGCCGCTCGCGTAGAAGTTCAGGCCAGCAGCCATCTTCTCAGCCGTCGACAGAGATGTCCTTATCTGAGGCTGCAGATCTGGCTGAAGCAGCTGGCACAGCTCAGTCACCACCTCCTTTCTAAATCGCAGCCTTCTGACACACTGCTCCTCCGGCATGTTCATGTAGGAAAACTGCTGTCGGATAACCCTGCCAGCGTAAGGTCTGCTGTGGCGATGTCTGTTGGCCCTCCTCCGTCTGGCCATGCCTGCCCCCCTCTCCCAGTGTCTCAGTGCCCTTTCCAGATGATTCAGCAGCAGGACGTTCCCCTCCAATGCAGTCCCCATAATAAGTGCCCACAGGAAGGTTCCCCATTGTCAAGGCTCACCAACAGCAAGGTGATGGTCAGAAGGCTGAAGATCGTCTGCCTGCGCTGGCTCAGTGGTCAAATGGCTCTCAGTGTGCAGCTCAGCAACTCTTTGTAGCTCTCGAGGAAGTTGTGATCCAAAAATGGCTGCCGCTTTTAAACCACACCAGTCCCCTTTAAATAACGCTCCTCCAGCCCGAGAGCGACTTGGTAAGGCCCAGGTAAGCTGTCACTATTAGCGCCAGGCGCTACGGAGGGGGGCGCCACTGAATTTCTGGTCCGGGGCGCCCAAAAGGCATTGCACACTCAAATGACGTCATATTCAGCCTGCGCCCATGAGCGGGCGCTAAGATTTAGCGCCGGCGCTAAATGTATGCTCAATATGGGGTAAGGCGCTAGGTGCCTTGCGCCCG
This sequence comes from Somniosus microcephalus, assembly GCF_052327205.1. Taxonomy (NCBI): domain Eukaryota; kingdom Metazoa; phylum Chordata; class Chondrichthyes; order Squaliformes; family Somniosidae; genus Somniosus; species Somniosus microcephalus. The sequence goes on along the minus strand of NC_140998.1, from coordinate 125,379,692 downwards.
CCTGGAAATTGGCTAGCGCCCCACTTCTCGGCCTCTTTAGGCGTTAATCGGTGGCGCTAACAACCGAATTTCTCCCCCTATGACTCTATGGGCTGGATTTTGTCACTGGGGCGGGCTGGGGTCGTGTAATCCGCTTTTTGTGTTAGCCACCCGATTCTCAATCGATGTGGGAGAATGATGCGATTTTAACTTAAGTGGGCAATTGAGTTCCAGCGTGTGGGCACCCATGGCCCAATTAGTTTTTCCAGTCTGAAAGTTGCCTCTGATGACATCATCATTGCTGCTGCATTTAAGGTCTGCAACAAGCCTTGCTTCTTCTGCAGACTGCCAACCTTTTGGCCTTTCATATTAGAGGGACCTGGAGGCAGAATGAGCAGCGAGAGACCTAGGTCTGCTCCCAGGTTTGATGACGTTGCTCTGCAGGCTTTAGTGGAGGGAGCAAGAGCTAATAAAGAGGTGCTCTTCCCTTCTTCAGGGAGGAAGAAGCCACCCCAGCAGACCAAGGCTGTGTGGATCCAGGTGGCCCAGGAGGTCAACTCTTTGTCGATAACCCGCAGAACCTGGATTCAGTGCAGGAAGATGTTTCATGACCTTCTGCGCACTGGAAAAGTGAGTATGACTTTCCCATCACCCTCAATCTGATCCCCATTGCCTCTCCTCACCAGCACTCAGCTTTAGCAATCTCTTCCTCCACATTCCACTTGACACTGACATCCATGCACCCTTACCCATTCCCTCTCTCTCTATGGTCACATTCACCTAACTATTCGACAATGCAGCCCTCACACTCCCTATCACTGAGATGCTTTGAAAACAACTTACAACACACAGGGTGGGCCCTTGGTCTTGCCACCTCACTCCATCTTTGTCTCCTTCTAAGCATTTATGCTATGGATTCTCTACACTCTCTCCTTCATTCTCACTCAAACTCCACTTGTCTCCCTCATTGCAGGAAAAGAGAGCTCACAATAAGAGGGAAAGAGCGAGGACAGGAGGAGGGCCACCCTCAGTAGCCCACCTCACCCCTTGGGAGGATGCGATGCTGGAGATCGTGGGAGTGGAGGACAATGTGCAATTGGGGGACAGTCAGATGGGTGCATCACAGCAAGCTGGTGACAGAATAGTTTTCCATCTCTCTCATTGACTTTGCATGAGTCGCTGATAATGATTCTGAAGCTCTAACAGATGGACTTATGATCATCTGCAAAATGCAATGTGCATGTAACCTTGGCATCACATCTCTGACTCTTTCCTTTACTCCCCCGCAGGACCATCGCAAGCAACCGTCCCCACTAGCCAGGAGGAAGAGCCTGAGCTTCCAGACTCCTCAGAGGAAGCTGCAACCTCTGAGGGTGCAGTGTCAGCAGAATTCAGCGCACCCAGCACCAGCGCAGACACTCACACCTCGGAGGGAACATCACGAGATAGAGTAGTATTGTCACCTGGTGTATCACAGCTCACAAGTGAGCATCAGCAGATTGTGCAGACAGGGACAGCAGTGGAGAGTCCTAGTTGGAGGGCGCAGGACTCTCCCAGCTCGGCTCAGCTGCATGTCGACCCTCTGCCTCTGGGTCCATCCACAAGATCAGCGGTGCTGGAACTCCAGGAACAGATGCAGGAGTCTCTGGCAGGTTTTGTCTCCAGGGTCGCTGCAAGTGCGGAGCAAATGGAGGAGTCCATTGCGATCATGAGCAGAGCCTTTGTGGAGTCATTGGTGCATGAATGCATCACCATGGAAAGGATGGCAACCTCCATGGAGGTGATAAGTCGCCAGAGTGCAGAAAACATGGTGAGTGTTCTGAATAGAATGACATCTCTGGAGGAGCGATGGTCATCTATTGAACAGAGAAACCAGACCTTCATGGAAGTCCTTCTGAGTAGGACTGCCAGTGCAGATACGGGTCCCCATGGCCCCCCTGATGTGCAGCAAGGTGCTCTCAAGCCACTTGCAATCGCTGAGGGGGACCTGACCCATCAGAGGGATGATGGTGGCAGAGAACAAGGAAGTGGGGGCTCCTCTCCAAGCGCTCACACTTCCATGCCACTGACAAGTCCTTGGTCAGAGCCCCACCAGAGTCCCCACCCAACTGAGATCGGCGTCTCAACCTCTGCACAGCCGCAGGAGCAGCAGACTGTTGGCGAGCCCTCACAGGTTTGCAACCCCAGAGGACGCCCGCCAAAGGTGTCGAGACAGGAGCAGCAAGAAACTGAGCAAGGGGCCTCCGCATCTGCTGAAGCCACAGGGGAAGCACCACGTAGGAGCACGCGTAAGAGAAAGATACTGCACAAATAGTCACAAGGGTAGTCACTTGGGTGAAATTTGATGTTTAATGTTAAAAAGCCATCAGATGGTTACTGTAAATAAAAAATCTGATGGCTACTGCTGTGTTTGTGGCATGTGTCATTTTGCTAATGGGACTTCCACATTGAGGGCTTAGGATTACTTGGAATTTTCAGTATGGTGGTCAAATTGTTAGGAATCTGCTGGTTCTTGGCCATTGTTGAAGCTCTGGTAAGAAGCTGTGAGGCAAAAGTGCTTGATTGGCTAGGCTAAGCAAATCTGGCCAAGATGAGTGCGTTCCTTGCATTCCGGGCAGCAATGTTCTTGTGTACTGCTGCCGCTGGTTGATGGGCCTCTGCAAGATGTTTGTTTTCGCTCTTCTCCTCCTCCTCCTCCACCTCCTCCTCCTCCTCCTCCTCCTCATCTGAGGAGGATATATGAGGAGCCACTTGGACCTCAGTAATCTACAAACCACGATGCTGTGCCATGTTGTGAAGTGCTCAGCAAACCATGACGGTTCTGGAGACCCTGGCTGCTGAGTATTGCAGGGCTCCACCTGATCTATCCAGGCATCTGAAGCGCATCTTCAGCAAACCGATGGTTTGCTCGATTATGGCTCTGGTGGAAATGTGGCTGGAGTTGTAGCTCTCCTAAGCTTCGTTGGATGGGCTCCTCAATGGCATCATTAGCCACGTCTTCAGGGGATAGCCCTTGTCTCCAAGTAGCCATCCTTTAAGTTGGGCTGGTGGACTGAATAGCGGAGGCACACTAGACTGGCGCAGTATGAAGGAGTCATGGCAACTGCCAGGGTACTTGGCACAAACATGCAAAATTTCCTTCTTGTGGTCACACACCAGCTGAAAGTTGAGGGAGTGGAAGCCCTTGCGGTTGACAAAATTACCTGGATTGCGATGGGGTGCCTTAAGGGCCACATGTGTGCAGTCAACGACGCCCTGCACCCTTGGAAAGCCTGCCAGATTAGCTAATCCAACCGCACGCGCCGTGACACTTGCTTGATCCTTGGTGAAATGGATGTGATTGTGTGCGATGGCACAGATGGCATCGGTTACCTGCGTGATGCAAGTGTGTGCGGCCGCCTGGGAGATGCCGCTGATGTCTGCTGCTGATCCCTGGAATGAGCCTGAAGCAAAAAAGCTGAGTGCGGTGGTGACTTTGACGGCCACTGGTAAGGAGTGTCCACTTGGTCCTCTGGGCTCCAGGTCTTGTTGCAGCATTGCGCTGATGTCACCCACTATCTCTCGCGAAAGTCGGAGCCGCCTTTGGCACTGCTACTTAGACATGTTGAGGTAGCTGACCCTGTGCCTGTAGACCCTGTTTGGGGGGTATCTCCTGCGCCGATGGGCTTCCATGCACTGGTCCCTTCTGGCCTGTGCAGCTTCAGGTGGGTGAGCAGCAGCTTGGCGCTCCTGTTGTTGCTGCTGTTGTTGGTGCTGCTGCTGTTGGTGCTGCTGTTGTTCATGGTTCTGCTGGTGCCGTGGCTGGTCTTTGTCCTCATCTGATGTCCAGAAGGGAAGGAAATAAATGGCTCCCATGCTTCTGGTGTATGCCTCAGTTGAGGAAGCGCTCAGTCAAGGTGGCGAGACGGATTTCCCAGGCGGTCACACTGGAGATGGGTGTCAGGCTCCAAACTTCCATAGCTGTGGTTATACCTTCTAAAAGTTCCCCCAGACCCGAGACAACAAAGTCTTGCCACCTGCAAATGATGGCTGATCAAATATCCTCTTTAATGGTGGAGCTGCAGCTGATAGTCAGCAATCCAATTATGCTACCGCCAGGTTTCACCGTCGTGTTTCAGAGCAGGCGTGCTTCACGTGGGAAAAGGGTTAAAATCACAAAGGCCTTTCAAAATGGGATAATAGAGGCAATTTAGTGCTTGTTAAGGGCCTTAAGGGCCTATCCCGCCTCTTGGAGGCGGGACGGTGACGGGAGCAGTAACCACGATTTCTTGAAAATTGCTTGGAGGCGGGGTTGGGCCCGCCTGCAACTTTTTGCAATTTTAACCCCCCACACGCCTCCATTCCCATCTCCACAGCCCTGGGAAATTCTAGCCCTATGACTCTATCCTAGGGTTCTAAAAGAGGTGGCTGCAGAGATAGTGGATGCTTTGGTTGTGATCTTCCAAAATTCCCTAGATTCAGGAAAGTTCCCAGCGGATTGGAAGGTAGCAAATGTAAACCCGCTATTCAAGAAAGGAGGGAGAGAGAAAACAGGGAACTGTAGGCCAGTTAGTCTGACATCAGTCGTCGGGAAAATGCTGGAATCCATTATTAAGGAAGTGGTAACAGGGCACTTAGAAAATCATAATATGATTAGGCAGAGTCAACATGGTTTTATGAAAGGGAAATCATATTTGACAAATTTATTAGAGTTTTTTGAGGATGTAACTAGCAGGCTAGATAAAGGGGAACCAGTGGATATTTGGATTTTTGATGTTTGAGGCAGCAGCCAGTGGTGATGTTTGGAGCAGCCAGTGGTGATGTTTGGGGCAGCAGCCAGTGGTGATGTTTGCAGGGAACAGTGGTGATGTTTGGAGCAGCCAGTGGTGATGTTTGAGGCAGCAGCCAGTGATGATGTTTAGAGCAGTAGCCAGTGGTGATGTTTGGGGTAGCTAGTGATGATGTTTTGGGCAGTAGCCAGTGGTGATGTTTGGGGTAGCCAGTGGTGATGTTTGGGGTAGCCAGTGGTGATGTTTGGGGTAGCCAGTGGTGATGTTTGGAGCAACCAGTGGTGATGTTTGGGGTAGCCAGTGGTGATGTTTGGGGTAGCCAGTGGTGATGTTTGGAGCAACCAGTGGTGATGTTTGGGGCAGCAGCCAGTGGTGATGTTTGGGGCAGTAGCCAATGGTGATGTTTGGTGCAGCAGCCAGTGGTGATGTTTGGAGCAGTAGCCAGTGGTGATGTTTGGGGCAGTAGCCAATGGTGATGTTTGGGGCAGTAGCCAGTGGTGATGTTTGGGGCAGTAGCCAATGGTGATGTTTGGGGCAGTAGCCAGTGGTGATGTTTGGAGCAGTAGCCAATGGTGATGCTTGGGGCAGTAGCCAGTGGTGATGTTTGGAGCAGTAGCCAGTGGTGATGTTTGGGGCAGTAGCCAGTGGTGATGTTTGGGTCAGTAGCCAGTGGTGATGTTTGGGGCAGTAGCCAATGGTGATGTTTGGGGCAGCAACCAGTGGTGATGTTTGGGGTAGCAGCCAGTGGTGATGTTTGGGGTAGCCAGTGGTGATGTTTGGAGCAACCAGTGGTGATATTTGGGACAGCAGCCAGTGCTGATATTTGGGTGTAGCAGTCGACGCAGACTTCATGGATTTTTGGATTTTTAACCCCTATTAAAAACTGGACAGGCTGTTTGGGGGGGTGGGGAGCAGTGTAAAACCCACTCAAGCTGGAGATGACTCATTCATATGGAAACGAACTGTCCTGGGAACAATGGCCCAAGAGGCCCACTCCCAAGTCTTGATTAACAAGGCTGACGACTCATTGTTCTAGTCAAGATGAACTCGTTAAGTTAATCAGCAGGAAGATCAAAAAGAGATCAAAAACCATTTCAAACCATTCAAGAGATCGAAAACCCATTCCCCCAGGCCATGTTTCCATTAAAACCACAGACAACGGTTTGTGTATTGGAGGGGTATAAAAAGAGCAGTTTGGATAGCTCGCTCTCTCTCTCTCCTGCCCCCCACACAATGTAACATCAAGAAGAGCTGAGCCTTGCTCTTCCAACCGAGACGAACGTCGACTAAGGCTGGGACTCGCATGCCGCAAGGCCGGTACAGAACCAGGTAGCCGAGACATACGGGAGGAAGCTGCAAGCAAGATAAAAGGGACAATCTAGATGAGCATTGCCAAGCCTGCACACCCACAAGATCACTTAGCTGTGTGTGGGGTGCCTGTATGTTCCGACCAAACCAGAGGGGGTTTAGCGTTTGAAGGGTCCTGTGATAGTTTAGTTCATGGGAGGGTGTTTTTTGGCCGTGGTAAGTCAGCATGGCAGGGGCTTGTTGGACAAGTCAGGGTTGTTGTGAGGGTGCCGGTTAGTTCCCTCAGTAACCCCTAGATGGCACCTTCACTTGTTTTTTTCCCTTTGCTAATTGTTACTAGTTTCTCCTGTGTTTATTACTTAACTGCCTTTTATCAGGTTTATTGGTTTCACCTGTTTTTGCTTGTATTTAAGTTCTGTGGTTTCTTCCCTCTGTGCTCAGTCTTGACAAGCCGTTTGCCTAGTGGTAGCTTGTCTTGAGCTCCTATGTTTGTAACTGTTTACCTGTGTGATTCTAGTAAAGTACTTTTATTTAAGACTGCATACCTGCTTCTCGCCTCGTCTGTCTGCACTTGCGTCCAGAACCAGTCTTGCCCTGACAGCAAGACTGAGCCAGTGTGGACCCAGCAATGATGGAGGAATTTTGTTCTATTCTCTCCCATCAAGGTGCTTTCCTCGGCTGCCTTGAGCAACTTCTCCAAAACATTTCGGACAAGGTAAATACGTGGACTCAGACCATTCAACACCCAGCCGCTGTGGCTTCTGCTCAGGATGTTCCTCCTCAGTCAGTTCCTTTGGGTACTACCCCACCGGTCGCCGACCACCAGACTCACCGAGAGCCTCACGTACCTGCGCCAGAGCGCTATGACGGTCATCCGGGCAAGTGTCGCGGCTTCTTGACCCAGTGCTTCCAATTTTTGAACTCCAACCCTCCATGTTCCTATCACCCCGCTCTAAGGTAGCGTTCATCATATCACTACTCTCGGGAAAAGCTCTCACCTGGGCTACCACTATCTGGGAGCAGCAATCTTTTGTCTGCTCGGACATTCTCCTTTTCGCCGAAGAGATGAGCAAAGTCTTTGACCATCCTGTGAGTAGACGGGAGGCAGCTAAGAGACTTTTGAATCTCCGCCAGGGCAACTGCAGCGTAGCCGACTTTGCCATCGAGTTCCGCACACTCGCTGTGGAAAGCCGCTGGAACACCGAGGCCCTTCTCTCCACGTTTCTTCATGGCCTTTCTGAATCTATCAAAGATGAACTGGCGTCCAGAGAGGTTCCGGAGGACCTTGACACGCTCATCTCCCTTGCCATCAGAGTGGATAACCGCCTTCGGGAGCATGGTAGAAAGAGGAGATTCACTACTTCCACAGAGGTGAGATCTTCCGGTGTTTTGAATCTGACCAAGAGTTTCCAAGTACCCCCGAGTCCACCTGTTAGCACCGAAGAGGAACCTATGCAACTCGGCAGAACTCGGCTCTCCCAGTTTGAGAGACAGAGGAGATTGAGAGAGGGGCGTTGTCTTTACTGTGGCCTGTCTGGCCATCTCAGAGCCACATGCCCTGAGCTTCAGGAAAAAGCCAGGAGGATTGGGAAAATACTGACAGATCAAGTCCGTTCTCCTACCCTTTCTGTCTTCCAAACCCTGCTTCCCGCTTGTCTCTCTTGGGAGGGACAACAGTACAACCGCCAGGCGTTTGTTGACTCCGGGGCCGCTGGCTGTTTTATCGATGCCACCCTTGTGCGCAGCCTGAAAATTCCTTTCTCCCGCCTTGACAAGCCTTTACAAGTCACCGCCCTCGACGGCAGGCCCCTTGGTTCTGGGCGCATTCATCATATCACCTGAGTATTACATGTCCAAGTAGGGGAGAGACATCAAGAGTTGCTGTAGTTTCACCTTATCGATTCACCTGAGCTCCCTCTCATTCTTGGACATCCGTGGCTCTCTCTTCACAACCCTCACATTGACTGGACTACCGGGACTGTGCTGGAGTGGGGTCCTTCATGTCTAGCCAACTGTCTTAAGGTCTTCCCTAGTCTACCCCGTCCCTCCTCTCCCGAGCCAGCTGATCAGCTGGACCTTGCTCATGCGCCCCCTGAATATTCGGACCTCCATGCTGTGTTTAGTAAGAGGCGGTCCACTACACTACCCCCACACCGGTCCTACGACTGTGCCATTGATCTCCTGCCTGGCACTAGCCCCCCTCGGGGTCGGCTCTACTCTCTCTCTGGCCCTGAGAATGTTTCCATGGAAGAATACTTCAAGGAAGCCCTCGCTACAGGTTTCATTCGCCCTTCCACCTCCCCAGCGGGTGCTGGCTTTTTTTTTGTAAAGAAGAAGGATGGTGGTCTTAGGCCTTGCATAGACTATCGGGGGCTTAACAAAATTACCATTAAGAACCGCTATCCTCTCCCTTTGATGTCTTCAGTGTTTGAGCAGCTGCAGGGAGCTACCATCTTCTCCAAACTTGACCTCCGCAACGCGTACAACCTGGTCCGCATTAGGGAGGGGGATGAATGGAGGACTGCCTTTATCACCCCTAGCGGTCACTGGGAATACCTCGTCATGCCCTTTGGTCTCACTAACGCACCTGCTGTCTTCCAAGCTCTGGTCAATGACGTGCTCCGGGACCTGCTGAACCAGTTCGTGTTTGTTTATTTGGATGACATTCTCATCTTCTCAAAGTCCCCCCAGCAGCATGTCCAACATGTCAGATGGGTGCTGCAGAGGCTCTTGGAGAACCGTCTGTGATGAAAAATGCCATTCATCAGGCACTCTGTATTCTCTGTGTTTGATTGTGCCTGTGACTGTGACAAGCAGGGGAGTTTAGTTTCAGTTTCATTTCCTTACCTGTATTGTATTGTGTGTAGGGCTCCGCCCATACCTGGCCCCTACTTAAGCAGGCCCCAGCATGTCTCACAGGCAGTACAGCAGATCTCTGGATGAGAGACACTTCTCCACTGTGTATTACTTTCTGAGTTAATAAAAGCCTTGCTTTGCTCCGTTAACGTTGAGTCTCGGATTCATTGAGGCACATCAATTTTATTAACTCAATTTTCAATGCAATGGATCAACTCTTGAAACCCGAACGTTTGGATTTGGACCCGCATGCTTCGGACGCATCGGCACGATTCGGACACTGGTTTAAGTGTATGGAATTCTTCCTGGACAATTCTGCAGCCATCACAGATGCTACGGACGCTGAAAGTATGAAACTCGGAATCCTGCGGAATTGGGTAAGCCACCGGGTTTACCCCCTCATCCAAAACGCTGACACGTACCCGGCCGCCTGCGGCATCCTAAAGGCGCATTACCAGCAGCCTACGAACGAGGTGTACGCTAGGCATCTGCTCGCTACTCGCACACAGCGACCTGGGGAATCGCTGGATGAGTTCCTAGTCACCCTGAAAACGCTTCGCAAAGACTGCAAGTGCCAAGATGTAAAAGCCGCAGTGTACACTGACGAGCTTGTTCGTGATGCCTTTATCACAGGCCTCAGCTCCACTTACACCCGGCAGAGACTACTGGAAAAAACGGGACTGGACCTGAAACAGGCTGTGGACACAGCGTGATCCCTGGATGTGGCCCAGAGAAACTCGGATGCCTACTCTTCAGCCCGCGCCGCCCACGCCGCCACGTGTGCACCAAGGGTGCCGCCATCTTGGAAGGCATCTTCCCCGCCCGGCAGCCCGACACCGTTGGGGCCCCGCTCTCCCTCCAGAACCCCTATGACAGCCGCGACGCGTCGGGGCCCCAACTGCTACTTCTGCGGGCAGCCGAAGCACACCAGAAACCTGTGCCCGGCGAAAGGCACCACCTGCTTTAAGTGCGGTAAGAAGGGACACTTCGGGAAGGTGTGTAGAGGGAACCCCGCTGGAAAACCCGCCACCGCCGCGTGTGCGCCGTGGGAGCAGCCATCTTGGACGCCATCTTGCCCGATCTCGTGGGGTCCGCCATCTTGTGAGCAGACAGCGTGGATGCCATCTTGTCTCGATCAGGGCCCTACAGTGGCATCGGTCACAGTGGACCAGACCAGACCGCACCCGCTATCCAAATCAATGGTGGACATCGAGGTAAACGGGTGCGGGGTTAAATGTTTAATTGACAGTGGAAGCACGGAGAGTGTTATCCACCCTGAACTAGCACAACAACTCTCTCTGACGGTGGTCCCTGCTCGGGGCACCATCTCTATGGCTGATAAAACCCAGACATCGACCATTATGGGTTACTGCGCGGTACAATTGTCCGTTAACGGAACTGTATACGATAAATTTAAATTACTAATCATGAAGAGTCTATGTGCGAGCGTGATCTTGGGCCTGGATTTCCAGTGCCACCACCAAAGCATCACGCTCAATTACGGTGGGTCCCAGCCGCCCCTCACAGTGTGCGGTCTGGCTACCCTGAAGGTAAAGCTGCCTTCGCTATTCGCGAACCTTACTCCCAACTGCCGGCCAATAGCGACCAAAAGCAGGAGGTACAGCTGGGACGACAGGCGGTTTATCGCGACCGAGGTGGACAGGCTGCTGAGGGAGCGCGTTATTGAATGCAGCAACAGCCCGTGGCACGCCCAAGTGGTAGTGGTGAGGGGTAGTGAGAAGAAACGGATGGTGATCGACTATAGCCAAATGATCAACATGTACACCCAACTAGACGCCTACCCGCTACCCCGCATATCAGAAATGGTGAACGAAATTGCCCAATACCGGGTGTTCTCCACCATCGACCTCAAGTCAGCATACCACCAGCTCCCTATCAGACCAGAGGACCGCCCGTACACCGCCTTCGAGGCGAACGGACGCCTCTACCAATTCCTCAGAGTCCCCTTTGGGGTGATGAATGGGGTCTCGGTCTTCCAGAGGGAGATGGACCGCATGACCACCACTTGCAGGCAACCTTCCCCTACCTCGACAACGTCACCATCTGCGGTCACAACCAGCAGGATCACGACTCGAACCTCGAGAGGTTCCTGAAAACCGCACAAAAACTCAACCTCACTTACAACGAGGACAAGTGCGTTTTCAACACCACGCGCCTCTGCATACTAGGCAGCGTGGTGGAGAATGGGGAAATCGGACCAGACCCCGACCGATTGCGCCCCCTACGGGAGCTGCCCCTGCCCAACACTCCCAAAGCCCTGAAAAGGTGCCTGGGGTTAATTTCTTATTATGCCCAATGGGTCCCCAACTACTCCGACAAAGCCCGCCCCCTCTTGAAAGCATCCTCTTTTCCGCTCTCTGCTGAGGCCCACGCCACCTTCAAAAGCATTAAGCGGGATATTGAACGGGCCACGCTACAGGCAGTGGATGAGAACACTCCCTTTCAAGTGGAAAGTGATGCGTCTGACTTTGCCTTGGCGGCCACCCTCAACCAGGCGGGGCGGCCCGTAGCTTTCTTCTCGAGGACCCTCCAAGGGCCCGAGATCAGACACTCCTCCGTGGAAAAGGAGGCCCAAGCCATCGTGGAGGCAGTGCGCCACTGGCGCCACTACCTAGCCAGCAAACGCTTCACCCTACTTACCGACCAGCGGTCGGTAGCGTTTATGTTTAATAATAAACAGAAGGGGAAGATTAAAAATGATAAGATTCTCAGGTGGCGGATCGAGCTCTCCACCTTCGAGTATGACATCATTTACCGGCCAGGGGCCCTTAACGAATCCCCTGACGCCCTCTCATGAGGGATGTGTGCCAGCGCCACCGGGGATCGGCTACAGACCCTCCACAACGACCTCTGCCACCCAGGGGTCACACGGCTGTTCCACTTCATAAATTCCGCAACTTACCCTACTCGATTGAGGAAGTTCGGTCTCTGACCAGGAACTGCTGCACTTGCGCTGAGTGGAAGCCTCGGTTCTACCGCCCAGATAGAGCCCACTTAATCAAAGCTACACGGCCCTTTGAGCGGCTCAGCTTAGATTTCAAGGGCCCCCTCCCGTCAGTCGACCGCAATGTTTACTTCCTGAACATTGTGGACGAATACTCCCGTTTCCCATTTGCCTTCCCCTGCCCAGACATGACCAGCGCCACGGTCATTAAATGCCTCAACAGCCTGTTCTGCCTGTTCGGTATGCCGAGCTACATCCATACGGATAGGGGGGCGTCCTTCATGAGTGAAGAGCTACGCCAGTACATGCTGTCCAGGGGGATCGCCACGAGCCGTACCACCAGCTACAACCCCCAGGGTAACGGCCAGGTGGAGCGAGAGAACGGGACAGTATGGAAAGCAGTCACTCTAGCTCTAAGGACCAAGGGCCTCCCTATCTCCCACTGGCAGGAAGTCCTCCCAGATGTGCTCCATTCGATACGGTCGCTATTGTATACTGCCACTAATGCCACGCCTCATGAACGAATGTTTGTCTTTCCCCGGAAATCCACCTCAGGCGTATCCATGCCGTCATGGCTCTCCACCCCAGGTCCGGTATTTGTACGAAGGCATGTGAGGGGCCACAAGACGGACCCTCTCGTGGAGTCAGTGCACCTACTCCACGCCAACCCCCAATACGCGTATGTCCGGCACGCCGACGGAAGGGAGGACACCGTGTCCATAAAAGACGTCGCCCCAGCCGGTAATGACAACAACCACGACAACAACAGCAACAACGATCACAGCAACTCTTACCCACCCACTATCCTTTCATCACCCCCGGAAGAAAATCGACCAACGGTGCCCCCACCAACTACCCCTTCAACAACCCCGGCGGCGCCCCCGGCAGAGACCCAGGAGGCCACCGGGGACACCCAGCCGACACCCGCGGCACCACAACAGCTACGTCGGTCACAGAGGACTATCAAACCCCCAAACAGACTAAATCTGTAGAAGGGGTGAATGTGATGAAATATGCCATTCATCAGGCACTCTGTATTCTCTGTGTTTGATTGTGCCTGTGACTGTGACAAGCAGGGGAGTTTAGTTTCAGTTTCATTTCCTTACCTGTATTGTATTGTGTGTAGGGCTCCGCCCATACCTGGCCCCTACTTAAGCAGGCCCCAGCGTGTCTCACAGGCAGTACAGCAGATCTCTGGATGAGAGACACTTCTCCACTGTGTATTACTTTCTGAGTTAATAAAAGCCTTGCTTTGCTCCGTTAACGTTGAGTCTCGGATTCATTGAGGCACATCACCGTCTCTTTGTCAAATCCGAGAAATGTGAATTCCACGTCTCTAAGGTCACCTTCCTGGGCTACGTCATCTCCTGTGGAAGCGTCCAGATGGATCCTAGCAAGGTTCAAGCCGTCTTGAACTGGCCGCATCCCACGTCGGTTAAGCAGGTTCAGTGGTTCCTGGGATTCGCCAACTTTTACAGACGCTTCATCCACAACTTCAGTTCCCTTGCCGCCTCCCTCTCCGCATTGATCAAGGGCTTGTCTTTACAGTTCAGTTGGCCTTCTGAAGCGGAATGGGCCTTCCAGGAGCTCAAACAATGCTTCACCTCTGCTCCCATTCTGGTACACCCTGACCCCACCCTGCCCTTTATCGTAGAGGTGGATGCCTCGGATATTGGAGTCGGGGCTGTCCTGTCCCAGCGCTCCCCTAAGGACCAAAAGCTACATCCCTGTGCCTTCTTTTCCCGTCGCCTGAAGCCAGCAGAGAGTAACTACGATGTCGGCAACAGGGAGCTCTTGGCAGTTAAGTTGGCCTTGGAGGAGTGGAGACACTGGTTGGAGGGAGCAGAGCATTCTTTTGTCGTCTGGACCGACCATAAAAATCTGACATATATCCAGGACGCCAAGCGCCTCAACCCTCGGCAGGCCAGGTGGGCTCTCTTCTTTAACCGGTTCAACTTTCTCCTGTCTTACTGCCCAGGGTCTAAGAACCCCAAACCGGATGCCCTTTCTCGCCAGTTTGACCCCTCGGAAAAGGACCGGACCCCGGAACCTATCACCCCCAGTTCCTGCATCGTTGCTCCCGTCGCATGGGAGATTGAGACTGTGGTGCGAGGGGCCCAACGTCAGGAGGCTGACCCTGGAGGAGGCCCTCCTCATAGCCTTTATGTTCCCAGTCAGGTGCGCGCCCAGGTCCTTCAATGGGGGCACTCTTCTCAATTGACTGGTCATCCTGGGATCTGTCAGACTCTCGAGTTCCTTAAGAGGAGGTTCTGGTGGCCCTCTATTGAAGCCGACACCCGGGCCTTTGTCTCCGCTTGTCCCGTCTGTGCCCAGAACAAGACATCCCAAAAACCTACTCTTGGTCTCCTGCATCCCTTGCCCATCCCCAGCCGTCCCTGGTCTCATATCGCCCTGGATTTCATCACCGGGCTACCTCCATCTGAAGGATTCACTACCATCCTAGTTGTGGTCGATCACTTTTCCAAGGCTGGTCACTTCGTCCCTCTTGTCAAGCTTCCCTCTGCCAGAGAGACTGCCCAGCTGGTTGTCCAGCATGTCTTCCGCCTCCATGGCTTGCCCCTGGATGTCGTCTCTGACCATGGTCCCCAGTTCTCATCCAGGTTCTGGAAGGCTTTTTGTTCCCTCCTGGGTGCTTCCGTCAGTCTCTACTCTGGGTTCCACCCACAGTCTAACGGCCAGACTGAGAGAACCAACCAAGATCTGGAGAGGGTGCTAAGAAGCTTTGTGTCCTCCAATCCTTCCACCTAGAGCAAGTATCTGGTCTAGGCGGGGTACGCGCACAATACCCTTCAGAGCTCCTCCACTGGCCTCTCACCTTTCGAATGTCAATATGGCTTCCAACTGCCACTCTTCCCTGAACAGGAGAGGGAGGTAGGAGTCCCGACTGCCCAGGGGTTCGTCCAACACTGCCGCCGTACCTGGAGGAGGGTCCGATCCGCCTTGCAGCTCGCTTCTTCTTGGCAGAAAGTGCAGGCTGACCGACACCGCCGCCCAGCTCCTCGGTTCCGGACCGGACAGAAGGTCTGGCTGTCTACCCGGAATCTTCCGCTCCATGTGGAGTCCCGCAAGTTGGCTCCCCGGTTCATCGGACCTTTTAGGATTTTGGAAAAAGTAAACCCTGTGGCCTATCGGCTCCTCCTTCCTCGGTCGATGAAGATACATTCCACGTCTCTCACCTCAAGCCGGTACTTACCAGTCCCTTGGTTCCTGCTTCCAGACCTCCCCCCGACCGCCCCGCATGATTGACGGTCAGCAAGCCTACATTGTCCATCGCCTCCTTGATAGTCGCCGGGTTAGGAGGAGCATTCAATACCTGGTCGACTGGGAGGGTTATGGTCCTGAAGAGCGTTCCTGGGTTCCGGCCCGGGACATTTTGGATCCTGAACTCATCAGGGATTTTCGCCATCGCCACCCTGATTGTCCAGGAGGAATTTCAGGAGCCGTTCCTAGGGGAGAGGGTCCTGTGAGGGTGCCGGTTAGTTCCCTCAGTAACCTCTAGATGGCACCTTCACTTGTTTTTTTCCCTTTGCTAATTGTTACTAGTTTCTCCTGTGTTTATTACTTAACTGCCTTTTATCAGGTTTATTGGTTTCACCTGTTTTTGCTTGTATTTAAGTTCTGTGGTTTCTTCCCTCTGTGCTCAGTCTTGACAAGCCGTTTGCCTAGTGGTAGCTTGTCTTGAGCTCCTATGTTTGTAACTGTTTACCTGTGTGATTCTAGTAAAGTACTTTTATTTAAGACTACATACCTGCTTCTCGCCTCGTCTGTCTGCACTTGGGTCCAGAACCAGCCTCGCCCTGACAGGTTGTACTGTTTTAAACTGTACTGTTGTGTTCACGCCGCTTATACTGTATGCAAGTGGAGTGGTTTTTGTTAACCTTAATAAACACTGTACGGGTGAGCCCGAAAAGGTTGTCTGTGTTCAAATCTGTCCTCAGTAATCCCTATCATCCAGAACTTGTAGTAAGGGGGTTTGTGTGCTCGCTACGGGTGGGGCGAAACCAATTACAATAATTGCCGATTGCGTCAGGAGCCATAGGAAATTGGCCACTGCAAAAACCGGTTGCAGAAATGGTGACCGCTGGCAGGACGATAGGTTGTGGATTAGATATGGACAGTTTGGAGTGCAAGAGATCCGGAATGGAGGACAGAACTTCCTCCTACATGTTTAAAAAGGTTAACGTATCCCAGCAATGGGTGCTGGAAATGTTGCACTCTGAGAGTCCCCAGGATAGGGCTGCAGAGTGGACAGGGAGCAAGGAGCACAGGAAGTCCAAAGAGAAGGCAATCTGGCTCCTGTGCTTCCAAAAACAAGTTCAACTGCTCCAGGAGCAGGTTGGAAAGCTCAAAAACGAGCTGAAGGAGTCTGAGGACAAGTCAGATGCAAGGGAGATAGTCGGGAGTAGACTAGTGGAGGAGTTGCGTGAGGAAAGACAGGAAAGATGCGCACAGGAAGAGACCTCCCGTAATATGGGGGAATACCTGCGGTGCCAGGTTACGGAGTCCAGGTTAAATGAGCAGGTCTTACGGGAGGAGAACGCAAAATTAACAACGAGAGCTGACGGTTTGGAGGGTCAGCTAAGGGACATTAAAATAGCTCATAAGGTAGCTAGAAGTAGGGGCTATGAAGACTCTGATCACAGTCCCTGCGAAGAAAGGATTAAAAAATTGACCCAAGCCTTGTCTGGGGCCGGAGGCATTGTCTGTTTAATGGCACCAGGGGAAACCCGGGTGGAGTGGGACGAGGAGGGTCAGGAAGCAGAGGATAAGGTTCAGGACAGGGAAGTCCCACCGGCGCCGGAAGCGCCACCAAGACCAATGTATCCTCTGCGGCAGCAAAAGTACGGTCCACCCACACCAAATGGTGACGAGGGTCCGCTGCAGAGTGATTATGTGGTCCCATTCACCACCCCGCAGTTGCAAGCCATGGTAGCAGAGTTGCCCAAACAAAAACAGGACGGGGACCCCTCAGTTCACTTTATGGAGGTCAAGCAGGTAGGGGGGATCAACGGGTGTAGCAAGGGCGAGATCCACAGCTGATGCTGCTCTCCCTTGACGGGAAACTGTACCAGAGCCTGTCCGCAGCCACAAAAACGGGGCGAGGCACCACAGAGGGGTTGAAAGAGGAGATCCTGAGAGCCGTGGGACACACCCAGGGTAGTCCGTTCTCACAAGTGGACTCTACAGTTGGCCGGCGAGGCACCGGTTGCATTTGTGGACAGGCTATGGCCGGTGTACGCAAAGGCAACTGGAGGTGCGCCAGACCGCGCGCAACTGATAGGGGTCCCCAGAAATCACTGGCTCAGGACCCTGGTAGCAAACAGCCTGCCACGAATTAAAGCCAAGGCAGAAGCATGGTTTGACTCCGAGGACCTCGCGAACACGGAGGCAGGCGTGCTCCGGAAGTTGGGCTTAGCTTTTAGGGCTGGTTCCAGGGAGCAGATCAAACACAAGGGGAGGGTACATGAGATGAAGACCAGTAAGGGGGATAGGAAGGAATGGCGTCAGGAAGGGGGTAACACCAACGAGTCTAAGACTTGTTTCAAGTGTGGGAAGATGGGACACTGGAGGTGGGATTGCCCGGCCCAAAAGGGGGGGTCCGGCCAAGGCTGTCCTCCCGTGCGAAAACCCTAGGTCACTGAGGCGAAGGAGGCGACCAATGAACCGTTTGATGTTCTGGTGGCCACCCTTCGCACGGTGCTGGGGAAGGACAAAGGAAGGCTAGTTGCTGCCGTGAGCAACATAACGCTGACCGCACCCACATGTCTGCCTTCCTCCTGACTAGAACGCGCCCAGCCTGAGTACCTGTGTCTGTTCACTTATGATGAGTAGGACAGGCCCTGTGTTAAGATGGGGGTGGAGACGGTGCAGGGGAGATATTTGGTGGGCACCGGAGCTTCCAGCACGGTGGTCCATTTGGAAGACCCAACCTAGTCTAACAAGGTCCCATTTAGCCTAACGGGATTCACAGGGAATGAGCAGGTGGGGGCAATGTCCATGATGTGCCTCAATAATTCCGAGACTCGAAGTTAGCAGAACAAAAACAAGGCTTTTATTAACTTAGAACGTAACAAGTCAGAGAGAGAGATGTCTTCCTTCTGGAGGCTGAGGCCAGACTGAGCCAGCCTACAAACGGGGCCAGGTATGGGCGGAGCCCTACACACAGCACATTCCAGTATACAATACAGCACATTCCAGTACACAATACAATGAGGTCTGGGGGAAGGGAAATGACACTGAAACCGATCTCAGTCACAGGCAGTGATGATGATGAATATTTCATCACATTCACCCCTTCTATAGATTTAGTCTGTTCGGGGGTTTGATAGTCCTCTGCGACCGACGTGGCTGTTGCGGTGCCGCGGGTGTCGGCTGGGTGTCCCCGGTAGCCTCCTGGGTCTCTGCCGGGGGTGCCGCCAGGGTTGTTGAAGGGGTAGTTGGTGGGGGTGCCGTTGGTCGGTGTTCTTCCGGGGGTGATGAAAGAGTAGTGGGTGGGTAAGAGTTGCTGTGATCGTCGTTGCCGCTATTGCCGTGGTTGTTGTCGATGCCGGCTGGGGCGACGTCTTTTATGGACACGGTGTCCTCCCTTCCGTCGGCGTGCCGGACATATGCGTATTGGGGGTTGGCGTGGAGTAGGTGTACTGGCTCCACGAAAGGGTCCGTCTTGTGGCCCCTCACATGCCTTCGCACGAGTACCGGACCTGGGGTGGAGAGCCATGACGGCACGGATACGCCTGAGGTGGATTTCCGGGGAAAGACAAACATTCGTTCATGAGGCGTGTTATTAGTGGCCGTACACAATAGCGACCGTATCGAATGGAGCACATCCGAGAGGACTTCCTGCCAGCGGGAGATAGGGAGGCCCTTGGTCCTTAGAGTTAGAGTGACTGCTTTCCATATTGTCCCATTCTCTCGCTCCACTTGGCCGTTACCCCGGGGGTTGTAGCTGGTGGTACGGCTCGTGGCGATCCCCCTGGACAGCATGTACTGGCGTAGCTCTTCACTCATGAAGGACGCCCCCCTATCCGTATGGATGTAGCTTGGCATACCGAACAGGCAGAACAGGCTGTTGAGGCATTTAATGACCGTGGCGCTGGTCATGTCTGGGCAGGGGAAGGCGAATGGGAACCGGGAGTATTCGTCCACAATGTTCAGGAAGTAAACATTGCGGTCGACGGACGGGAGGGGGCCCTTGAAATCTAAGCTGAGCCGCTCAAAGGGCCGTGTAGCTTTGATTAAGTGGGCTCTATCTGGGCGGTAGAACCGAGGCTTGCACTCAGCGCAAGTGCGGCAGTTCCTGGTCAGGGACCGAACTTCCTCAATCGAGTAGGGTAAGTTACGGGACTTTATGAAGTGGAACAGCCGCGTGACCCCTGGGTGGCAGAGGTCGTTGTGGAGGGTCTGTAGCCGATCCCCGGTGGCGCTGGCACACATCCCTCGTGAGAGGGCGTCAGGGGATTCGTTAAGTGCCCCTGGCCGGTAAATGATGTCGCACTCGAAGGTGGAGAGCTCGATCCGCCACCGAAGAATCTTATCATTTTTAATCTTCCCCCTCTGTTTATTATTGAACATAAACGCTACCGACCGCTGGTCGGTAAGTAGGGTGAAGCGTTTGCCGGCTAGGTAGTGGCGCCAGTGGCGCACTGCCTCCACGATGGCTTGGGCCTCCTTTTCCACGGAGGAGTGTCTGATCTCGGGCCCTTGGAGGGTCCTCGAGAAGAAAGCTACGGGCCGCCCCGCCTGGTTGAGGGTGGCCGCCAAGGCGAAGTCAGACGCATCACTTTCCACTTGAAATGGAGTGTTCTCGTCCACTGCCTGTAGCGTGGCCCGCTCAATATCCTGCTTAATGCTTTTGAAGGCGGCGTGGGCCTCAGCAGAGAGTGGGAAAGAGGATGCTTTCAAGAGGGGGTGAGCTTTGTCGGAGTAGTTGGGGACCCATTGGGAATAATAAGAAAATAACCCCAGGCACCTTTTCAGGGCTTTGGGAGTGTTGGGCAGGGGCAGCTCCCGTAGGGGGCGCAATCGGTCGGGGTCTGGTCCGATTTCCCCATTCTCCACCACGCTGCCTAGTATGCAGAGGCGCGTGGTGTTGTAAACGCACTTGTCCTCGTTGTAGGTGAGGTTGAGTTTTTGTGCGGTTTCCAGGAACCTCTCGAGGTTCGAGTCATGATCCTGCTGATTGTGGCCGCAGATGGTGACGTTGTCGAGGTAGGGGAAGGTTGCCTGCAAGTGGTGGTCATCGACCATGCGGTCCATCTCCCTCTGGAAGACCGAGACCCCATTCGTCACCCCAAAGGGGACTCTGAGGAATTGGTAGAGGCGTCCGTTCGCCTCGAAGGCGGTGTACGGGTGGTCCTCTGGTCTGATAGGGAGCTGGTGGTACGCTGACTTGAGGTCGATGGTGGAGAACACCCGGTATTGGGCAATTTCGTTCACCATTTCTGATATGCGGGGTAGCGGGTAGGCGTCTAGTTGGGTGTACATGTTGATCGTTTGGCTATAGTCGATCACCATCCATTTCTTCTCGCTACCCCTTACCACTACCACTTGGGCGCGTCACGGGCTGTTGCTGCGTTCAATAATGCGCTCTTTCAGGAGCCTGTCTACCTCGGTCGCGATAAACCGCCTGTCCTCCCAGCTGTACCTCCTGCTTTTGGTCGCTATTGGCCGGCAGTTAGGGGTAAGGTTCGCGAATAACGAAGGCGGCTTTACCTTCAGGGTAGCCAGACCGCACACTGTGAGGGGCGGCTGGGACCCACCGTACTTGAGCATGATGCTTTGGTGGTTGCACTGGAAATCCAGGCCCAAGATCACGCTCGCACATAGGTTCTTCATGATTAATACTTTAAAATTATCATATACAGTTCCGTTAACGCACAATTTTACCGTGCAGTAACCCAGAATGGTTGATGTCTGGGTTTTGTCAGCCATAGAGATGGTACCCTGAGTAGGGACCACCTTTAGGGAGAGTTGTTGTGCCAGTTCTGGGTGGATAAAGCTCTCCGTGCTTCCACTGTCAATTAAGCATTTAACCCGGCACCCGTTTACCTCGATGTCCACCATTGATCTGGATAGCGGGTGCGGCCTGGTCTGGTCCACTGTGACCGATGCCACTGTAGGGCCCTGATCGATACAAGATGGCGTCCACGCTGTCTGCTCACAAGATGGCGGACCCCACGAGGTCGGGCAAGATGGCGTCCAAGATGGCCGCTCCCACGGCGCACACGCGGCGGTGGCGGGTTTTCCGGCGGTTGGTTTTCCGGCGGGGTTCTCTCTGCACACCTTCCCGAAGTGCCCCTTCTTACCGCACTTAAAGCAGGTGGTGCCTTTCGCCGGGCACAGGTTTCTGGTGTGCTTTGGCTGCCCGCAGAAGTAGCAGTTGGGTCCCTGACGCGTCGCGGCTGTCGTAGGGCTTCTGGGGGGAGAGCGGGGCCCAGCCGGTGTCGGGCTGTCGGGCGGGGAAGATGCCTTCCAAGATGGCGGCGCCCTCGGTGTACACGTGGCGGCGTGGACGGCGCGGGCTGAAGAGTAGGCGTCCGAGTTTCTCTGGGATCACGCGGTGTCCGCAGCCTGTTTCAGGTCCAACCCCGTTTTTTCCAGCAGTCTTTGCCGGATGTAAGTGGAGCTGAGGCCTGTGATAAAGGCATCGCGGACAAGCTCGTCGGTGTACACTGCGGCTTTTACATCTCGGCACTTGCAGTCTTTGCCAAGCATTTTCAGGGTGCCTAGGAACTCCTCCACCGATTCCCCAGGTCGCTGTGCGCGAGTGGCGAGCAGATGCCTAGCATACACCTCATTCGTAGGCTGCTGGTAATGCGCCTTTAAGATGTCGCAGGCGGCCAGGTACGTCTCGGCGTCTTGGATGAGGGGGTAAACCCGGTGGCTTACCCAATTCCGCAGAATTCCGAGTCTCATCCTCGCAGCGTCCGTAGCGTCTTTGACGGCTGCGGAATTGTCCAGGAAGAATTCCATACACTCAAACCAGTGTCCGAAGCGTGCTGATGCGTCCGGAGCATGTTGATCCAAATCCAAACGTTCGGGTTTCAGGAGTTGATCCATAGTGTTGAAAAATAAGTTAATAAAATTGATGTGCCTCAATAATTCCGAGACTCGAAGTTAGCAGAACAAAAACAAGGCTTTTATTAACTTAGAACGTAACAAGTCAGAGAGAGAGATGTCTTCCTTCCGGAGGCTGAGGCCAGACTGAGCCAGCCTACAAACGGGGCCAGGTATGGGCGGAGCCCTACACACAGCACATTCCAGCACATTCCAGTATACAATACAGCACATTCCAGTACACAATACAATGAGGTCTGGGGGAAGGGAAATGACACTGAAACCGATCTCAGTCACAGGCAGTGATGATGATGAATATTTCATCACAGTCCAAACCCCTGAGAATAGAGCTAGGGTCCATCTGCACCATGTGGAAGTGCATGCTAATGAAATGGGAGCAACCAGGATGAGGAGTCCTCGGGGCTGATTTCATGTTAGCCAACTGGGTCATTGTGGACCTGAGGAATCACTGCCCGTGGGGGGCAGTGGTCTCAGACAAGACAGAGGAAGTGATAGTGATTCCCAGAGATAAGGGAGATGGGGTTATTGTATGCACCATGAAACCAAAAGGGAGCTACAACCTGGAACAGTTGGTTAGTAGCGCCCCAGCTCAGTACCAGGCGAATGTACGAGACAACCTCGCCGCATTCGCCACCCATAAACACAATTGTGGCAGGGTGGCCGGGGTAGAGGTCCAGGTGCAAGGGGACCCCATGTCACGGCCACAAAGGCAGTTTAGTTTCCCCTGGGAGGCAGAAGCCGACTTGGAGATGGCACTGGGATCCCTGGTAAAACAGGGGGTGTTGAGACTAATAGCCACCCATGTGAACTCACCACTCTGGCCGGTGAAGAAGCCCGACCAGTCATGGAGAGCCACCGTGGACTATCGGGTCCTCAATAAGAACATCCTAGCTTGCGTGCCCACAGTTGCAGCTGTCGCCGATCTGATAGGGAGCATTCCAGCAACCGCAACCACATTCACAGTGCTGGATATCTCCAACAGGTTTTAGTTGATTCCCCTCAGACAGGAAGACCAATACAAGTTTGCATTCACTTTTAAAGGGCAGCAGTATACATGGACATGCCTTCCCCAGGGGTTCCACAACAGCCCCTCCATATTCCACCAATGCACGGCAGACGCATTAAAAAGCTTCAGCCGACCCCACCAGTTGATCCAGTATGTGGACGACCTGCTTTTGTTCTCTGCAGAGGGGGAGAACCATGGGCCACTGCTGGACGAGCTGCTAAAGCTGTTGCAGGAGGCGGGGTTCAAGGTCAGCCCCAAGAAAGCCCAGATCGGCCAGGAGGAAGTCAAATTCCTCAGGCTGACCGTAAGGGCCGGTGAAAGGGCCATAGACGAGGCTAGGAGGAAGGCAGTACAGGAGCTACCAGCCCCCAAGAATGTGACCGGGGTAAGGTCTTTTCTGGGACTCACAGGGTACTTCCGGGACTTCATAGAGGGTTACGCAGCCACGGCAACCCCTCTGCTTTGGCTCCTCCGCAAGGGAGTTGAGTGGGAGTGGGATCAGAACTGCCAGGAAGCGTTCACTCGCCTCAAAGGGGATTTGCAGACGGCACCCGCATTGGGGGCCATCAACGGTGGGGAAGAATTCTTCTTGGAGGTCGCAGCCAGTGGGGATAGCTTGAGCGCAGTGTTGCTCCAGGAGCGACACGGCAAGCTACGGCCCGTGGTCTACTCATCTAGGGTTCTCACTGAGGTAGAACGGGGATATTACAACTGCGAGAGGCATCTCCTGGCCACGCATTGGGCCGTAAAGCGCTCACAGCTCTTCACGGGATCATCCCTGATAGTACTATTCACCCACCATGCCCCCGTTCAGGTGTTGTTGGACGGGAGAATAAAGGACGGGACAGTGAGCAGTGCTCGCATTGCCCGCTGGACTTTATTGCTCTCGCAGATGAACTTGAGAGTGCAGGGGTTGACCGAGCCAAAGCTAGCAGCCAACATGATTTACCCAGGGACAGTCCACACGTATACGGTAGAAGGGGTGTGGGATGTAGATGAAGGATTCCGGGCCGGGATACACCCGACGGGCCAGGACATCTATATAGACGGGTCCAGTTCAGTCGTGAAGGGGGAGCGTCTCACCGGGTGCGGAATCTATGACCCTATGGCTAAAATAGTGAAGGCCATTAAACTCCCCAACACCCTGAGTGCTCAGCACACCGAACTGGCAGTGGTGACATACGTGGTCACCCACCCTGACGAGTTCCCCACCCCCTACACCATTTGCTCAGATTCTATGTTCACGTGTAACTCATGCACGGAATACTTGGCAATCTGGGCCAGGCGCGGATTCAAGTCCGCAGATGGGAAGCCCCTAGCAACAGCACCGCTGCTAGGTAAAATTTTGGAGGCCACAGGCACCCGGGGAGATCGCTATATTCACAAAGTTAAAGCCCATTCAAAGACAGAGCCCAAGTGGGAGGGCAATCAAAAGGCAGACGAGCTGGCCAAACAGGGGGCCAGGGAAGGAGTATTCTGGGATCCGTACAAAGCAGGTCCGGTAGCCGCAATCCGGGACAAGGGAGGCACAGAGGGGGTAGCTTTAAAGGCCCCGGACTTAAAGCAGGTCCAAGCCCAGGATCCCGTCCTTAAGGCCGTCCTGGTAAAAAGAGAGAATGGGGAGTCCATAGAAGGTCCGTTCGGGGCAGCAGACATTAGTTTCAAAGAGGGGATGCTTTTCAAAGGGGATTGGTGGGTAGTCCCAGCGCAGCACCGGGAGGAGTTCCTCCAATTGGCCCGCAGGGGTCCGGGGGCGGGACACTCAGGGCCGGAAGCTACCTGGCAAAGGGTAGAGGAGGCAGGGTGGTGGCCCCAGCTCAGGGAGGATGGCCGAGTTTTCTGTGCACACTGTTTGGTGTGCGCAGCCAATAACCCCGATCTGCAGTGCAGGAAAGCCCCCATAGGACACACCAGGAGGGTAGAGGGGCCGTGGCGGTCTCTGCAGGTCGATTTCATCGGACCACTGCCCACCACTAAAGCAGGTAACAAGTACTGTTTAGTCCTGGTGGACGTATTCTCCAAATGGGTGGAAGCCTTCCCCTGCCGAGCAGCCACGGCACTAGCAACAGCTAGAATCCTGGTGAGGGAAGTGTTCTCCCAGTGGGGGCTGCCACAGGTCATGGAGTCCGACCAAGGGAGCCATTTCACGGGGCAGGTGATGCAGGCCACCTTAAAACTCTTGGGAATACAAGGGAAGTGGCATGTGGCTCACAACCCCCCAGTCATCGGGGATTGTGGAGCGCATGAACCGGACACTGAAAGAAAGACTGAGGAAGGAGATAAGCCCGTTCCCGCAGAGATGGGACAAGGCCTTACCTCTAGCCTTAATGGGTGTCCAGGCCAGCCCCTCCAGAAGCACAGGGTACTCCCCACACGAGCTGATGCGCACCCCAACCCATGTGTTGGTGCTGGTCCTCACCGAAGCGCAGGTCAGGGAGGTAAAACGGGACAGGTTTGTCCAGAATCTGTACGAGACTTTAAAACAGATTCACTGGCAAGCAGCCAGTAACCTGGGGAGCCAGCACCAGAAAAATCAGCTGCTGTTAGAACCCCAGAGAACCAACGAGTGGGAGGCGGGAGACCTGGTAATGGTCTGTTATTACGCCCAAGTAGGGGCGTTCGAGCCGCTGTACATGGGGCCTTATAATATCGTGGATAAAGCGAGCCCCATGGTATATGCAATAAAACTCCCAAAATGCACAAAATGGTTTCATGTAAACCAGTGCAAGTTGTTTAACCCCGAGGAGGGGAAAACAAAGGTCAAGAGGCACCAGGGCACAGTCATGAGCCTGGTGGAAGCGAGTCTTCCTCCCATGGTGTGGGACGATGATGACCCGGAGGACGGGGCGGTAAGGAGGAGCAGCCGGGTCCCACGGCCTAGGGTGCCATGGACGCCTCCCTACTCGCCGACCACGAGCCGCAAGAGGCCCCAATGGGAGAGGTCTTAAATGGGGTGCTCGTTAATGCGGCAGGGAACACAGTAAATATCTTGTTGGGTGATTGGGCAGAAACATGGCAGATGCAATATAACGTGGATAAATGTGAGGTTATCCACTTTGGTGGCAAAAACAGGAAGGCGGATTATTATCTAAATGGCAATAGATTGGGAGAAGGGGAAGTGCAACGAGATCTGGGTGTCCTTGTGCACCAGTCGCTGAAGGTAATTATGCAGGTGCAGCAGGCGGTTAAGAAGGCAAATGGTATGTTGGCCTTCGTAGCGAGAGGGTTTGAGTACAGGAACAAGGATGTCTTGCTGCAGTTGTACAGGGCCTCGGTGAGACCACATCTTGAGTATTGTGTGCAGTTTTGGTCGCCTTATTTGAGGAAGGATGTTCTTGCCATGCAAGGAGTTCAGCGAAGATTCACCAGGCTGATACCTGGGATGGCAGGAATGACGTATGAGGAGAAATTGGGTCGATTGGGCTTGTACTCGCTGGAGTTTAGAAGAATGAGAGGGGATCTCATTGAAACTTATAAAATTCTGACAGGACTGGACAGACTAGATGCAGGAAGGATGTTCCCGATGGTCGGGGAGTCCAGAACCAGGGGACACGGCCTAAGGATAAAGGGTAGGCCATTTAGGAGAAATGAGGAGGAATTTCTTCACCCAGAGAGTGGTGAACCTGTGGAACTCTCTACCACAGAAGGCGGCGGAGGCCAGTTCATTAAATATATTCAAGAAGGAGTTGGATATATTTCTTAAGGCTAAAGGGATCAAGGGGTATGGGGAGAAAGCAGAGACCGGGTACTGAATTTGGATGATCAGCCATGATCGCATTGAATGGCGGAGCAGGCTCGAGGGGCCGAATGGCCTACTCCTGCTCCTATCTTCTATGTTTCTATGTTTAAATAACCAAAACCAGATCCGTGGAGGAAAACCCTCTCACAGAGCGGAACTGTTTTGCTTTTGTTTTGCTAGGGAACCAAAGGAGATCGGAGGAACAAAGGGATATGGATATCGTACTTCTATTCCTAATGATGATCGGAACTGGCTGCATGGAAAGAGGAGACACTGAGGTGTCCTTCCTCTACGGCTGCACAGGAGGGAACAGGCCTACCATGACACAGGGGGGTAGGACAGGGGACATGCACGGAATGGCCACTTACTTCCACGAGGGAAGGTGGCCAGGGTGGCTGGGATCGAACTCGACTCGGTACTCCGGCAGCGAGGGTTTCACGTATGGAGAAGCTTCCATACTGTGTCCCAAACTGCAGGTCACAGCCACACGGGTTAGGGTGACCGAGGGGAAACGCGTCTGTCTAAGATGTGAGGGATACATTCCCTTGGGATGGTGGTGGTGGTTAAGGAAGTTGGGCCAGGTCAAGGGTAACAGATCCACGGACTGGGAGAAACTGGGGGACGATACGTACCAACAGATTACGGGGGCGAGGGTGGGGAGTAGAAATGTGCTGGAATAAATAGTGGAAAGAGGAACAGGGAATTTATGTGTGTATGTGGGGGTCGGAACGGGTCTGCCCAGCAGGTGTGTCGATTGCCTTCTTGTGGCGGTGGCAGGATTCCGGGGCTGGGATCGGATGGGATCAGAGTGGGGACTCCTGCATGATCCCAGACCCTCCCACAGTAAATTCCACAGAACTGGTAGCACACGAGAGGAAGCCCCTGCCCACAGCCTCACCGGTACAGGAAACACAGATTAGTTGCCCCGCCACCACACCGGGACCAAGGAATGGGTTAGTGTTAGTCCTGACCGGCAAGGTCTTGTACCAAGACGTTCACTACGATGTCGCGTGGGTCATTCTAAATTTAACCAGGGTACAGCTGCCCCGGTGGTGTCCGGTAGAAACGGAAAAATTATATGAGGCCCTGTTGAAGGAAATGTTCCGACAATTTTATGAATTAAGTTACGGGGACGTGAATCGGGAAAGTCTGTACGATTTAACGGTAAACCATCGCGTTGGTTCGGGGAGATATAGACGGGGGGTATTTAATGATACGGCTACAGCCTTCAGCATGGGCACGTCCATTATCAACAGTGTGGACGATGTACAGTTGCGAAAGATACTGCGGGAGGGTAATGAGCTAGAGGGGTCAGAGTTATGGGAGGATCAGGCTATGACGATACATTTAAAGGAAGTCATAGCCGAGCTGGAGGCACACGCTCAGACGATCAATAGTTTGATCAGGGAGGATCAGAATGCCTCGGCGCAGGCAGCGAAAAACGATGCGTGTGTGTTGTACGGTGCTGAACGAAGGGCGCAGTAATTTGGAGGACCTACAGCAAGGTCGCCTCCCTTTTTGGCTCAGCAACCGGCACCTCACTGTGCCTGTGGAATTCTCTGCCACAGAGGGTGGTGGAGGCCAGTTCATTAAATATATTCAAGAAAGAGTTGGATATATTTCTTAAGGCTAAAGGGATCAAGGGATATGGGGAGAAGGCAGGGACAGGGTACTGAATTTGGATGATCAGCCATGATCTCATTGAATGGCGGAGCAGGCTCGAAGGGCCGAATGGCCTACTCCTGCTCCTGTCTTCTATGTGATGTTTGGCGCAGTAGCCAGTGGTGATGTTTGAAGCAGTAGCCAGTGATGATGTTTGGAGCAGTAGCCAGTGCTGATGTTTGGAGCAGTAGCCAGTGGTGATGTTGGGAGCAGTAGCCAGTGGTGATGTTTGGGGCAGCCAGTGGTGATGTTTGGAGCAGTAGCCAGTGGTGATGTTTGGGGCAGCCAGTGGTGATGTTTGGAGCAGTAGCCAGTGGTGATGTTTGGGGCAGCCAGTGGTGATGTTTGGGGCAGCCAGTGATGATGTTTAGAGTAGCAGCCAGTGGTGATGTTTGGAGCAGTAGCCAGTGGTGATGTTGGGAGCATTAGCCAGTGATGCTGTTTGTTACAGTAGCAGTGGTGATGTTTGGAGCAGTAGCCAGTGGTGATGTTTAGGGCAGCCAGTGGTGATGTTTGGGGCAGTAGCCAGTGGTGATGTTTAGAGCAAGCAGTGGTGATGGTTGGAGCAGTAGCCAGTGATGAAGTTTGCAGCAGTAGCCCGTGCTGATGTTTGGAGCAGCCAGTGGTGATGTTTGGAGCTGTAGCTGGTGATGATATTTGGAGCAGCCAGTGGTGATATTTGGAGCAGTAGCCAGTGATGATGCTTGAGGCAGCCAGTGGTGATGTTTGGAGCAGTAGCCAAGGGTGATGTTTGGACCAGTTGCCAGTGGTGATGTTTGGAGCAGCCAGTGGTGATGTTTGGAGCAGTAGCCAGTGGTAAAGCTTGTTGTAGCCAGTGGTGATGTTTGGAGCAGTAGCCAGTGGTGATATTTGGAGCAGTAGCCAATGAGCTCAGATCAACCTCTGGATCAACAGCACAAAACAACAAATAAAGTTGCCTTTGCTTTGAATAGCAACCACATCCGGGAGCTGAGCGTCGTTGGCAGCCGGGACGCCGCTTCGTTCGCCGCTCGGTAACTGCTTTTGTTCTTAACTTGTGGTTGAGGTTGTGGCCGTGGCACGAAATGTTGAGAAACCCGTTGAATAGGCTCGGTGTGCGGGATAAAGTGAGGCTCCAACCCCCGGGCCCGCTGTAGCGCCGTCTCCAAGGGCCGTTGCTATGGGAGCGCCGGCAGACGCCAAACATGTTCTGTGCTCCCACCGGGTGTGCCCCCTGCCCGTGTGCCCCTATCCCATTGCCCGTGTGAAGTGTGCCCCCTGCCCCTGTGACCTGTGTCCCCTGCCCCCTGTGCCCCCCGCCCATGTGTAGTGTGTCCCCTGCCCCCGTGACCTTTGTCCCCTGCCCGGGCGACCTGTGTCCCTCCCTGCCCGGGTGACCTGTGCCCCCCCCCCCCCCCCCAAACCCATGAGGTATTAATACTGTCGTAAAACTTTAAATTTATATTCTGACCCTGATGATGTATAAAACATTCAAGGTACATTCACAGAGTTTCTAAATCCATTGTGCATTCAATGGGTCGGAAGCTTTATGTTAGGTCCATGTATCTTAATGTTGTGTCCTTCAATAATCAGACAACAGACTGCAGGGAACGATTCAACAGGTGTTTACTCAACGTGGTTCAAACTGCAACTGAAGCAACAGATTACTACTTAGCGTTATATACAGGTGTGGTCACTGCCGGTACTACAGTATACATGAGCTGTAGAAAGTAGTTCCCCCCCTTAAAGGTACATACATTACAATTCCTCCCCTTTTAGATTAACAGTACCATAACACTCATTTAACAATTAAATATCAAACTAATTACAATTAACACTTTTAACATGCAACATTAGCTGAAAATAGTCTATTTATAAATTCAGTCTTTGGGGAGGCTTCCTGATCCTTTCTGGATAGCGCCTTTCCCGAGTGTCTTGCTCTTGGTGCGGAGGCGATTCTGGCCCCCTGTCGTCGGATGGTTCATCAGCTTCCGATGACACTGTTTCTGGCGTAGATGCTACCTGTACGTCGGGTTCATCACCAGGTACGTATGGGCGAGGCATGGGGTTGATTTGTTCCTGTGACCCTAGGATCTGGTCAGCATGGCGTCTTACGATGTTATCCCCAACGTCCACTGTGTACATTAGTGGGCCCTGCCGTGTGCATATCGTTCCTGGCTGCCATTTTTCTGTTCGGTAGTCGCGGGCCAAGACTGGTTGCCCTACATTGAAGCTCCTTGTTGGCTTCTCATGGATGTGCTGGAATTGCTTACTCTCAACATCTCTTCATACGCTTGGTCTGAGCAAATCCAGGCGAGATCTTAACCTTCGGTTAAAGAACATCATGGCTGGGGCCTGGTTGGTGACTGCATGTGTCGCATTCCGGTAGGCGAACAGGAAATTGTCCACCTTGTGCTGCAGCGGAATGTTGTCATTGTACATAGCCTTTATTGCCTTCTTAAAGGTTTGTACGAACCTCTCAGCCAATCCATTTGTGGCTGGATGATACGGGGCGGATGTGTAATGCCTTACCCCATTCTTTTTCAAGTTCCTCCGGAACTCTTCGGACACAAACTGTGGTCCGTTGTCGGAGCAAATCTGTTCTGGCAAGCCATTCCTGGCAAAAATGGTCCGTAGGACTGCAATAGTTTTCCGTGGTGGTGGAGGACATTTTGATGACCTCAGGCCATTTTGAGTGCGCATCCACGGCTATTAAAAACATTGAGTCCATGAATGGACCAGCAAAATCAATATGCACCCGTTGCCATGGAGATGAGGGCCACTCCCATGGGTATAGAGAGGCCTGTGGTGGTGCATTTTGGACTTTCTGGCATCCTGAGCAGCTCTTCGTCAGGTCCTCGATTTTTTTATCGATTCCCGGCCACCACACATAAGCCCTGGCTAGGCTTTTCATTTTTACCCCTCCCAGATGACCCTCATGAAGCTCATTGAGCACTCTATCCCTTAACTTGGGTGGAATTACCACTCGGGATCCACACATCAAGGTCCCCAGGCACACTGACCGCTGTTCTCTCCTTGTCGAGAATGCTGGCAACAGTGAGTCGCCATGTGCTGGCCATCCCTTCACCATCAAATCATATACCCGAGACAGTGTTGGGTCATTTCGGGTTTCCTTTTCGATACAAGCGTTAGTTACCGGTCGGTATTCAACTATAGTCGAATGGAATATTTAGACAGGATCCACTGCTGGTGCTTCCTCCGCAGTAGGCAGTGGCAGGCGTGATAGCCCATCAGCATTTCCATGCTGTTTCGTGCCCTTATATTCAATCTCATAGTGATGCGCCCCTAGAAAAAGTGACCATCTTTGTAGTCGTTGCGCAGTCATCACCGGAACGCCCTTCTTCGGATTAAAAATGGAGACAAGAGGCTGGTGATCAGTCAGCAAGGTGAATTTCTGCCCGTGCAGATAGTGATTGAACTTTTTCACTCCCCACACTAGGCTGAGGGCCTCCCTGTCAATCTGGGCGTAGTTACGCTCGGCTGAGGTTAGCGATCGTGACGCAAAGGCTATTGGCCTCTCTGAGCCGTCCGAGAATTTGTGCGACAGCACCGCTCCAATGCCGTAAGGCGACGCATCACATGCCAACCGAATTGGTAATGCTGGGTTGTAATGGGCCAATACCTCTTTCGATGTGATTAGTGTTTTGCTCTTCTGGAAAGCTCGTCTACATTCGTCACTCCACTTCCATGGCACCCCAGTTTGCAGTAGGGTGTTCAGTGGGTGTAGTATTGTAGACAAATTTGGCAAGAACTTATGGTAGTAGTTTACCAGCCCGAGAAACGACCTCAGTTGTGACACATTTTCTGGTGCTGGAGCCTTGACTACTGCCTCAATCTTCTCTGGGGACTTATGTAACCCCTCTTTATCGATAACGTGGCCACAATACGAGATCTGTTTTCTAAAAAACTCGCATTTGGGGCGGTTAGCTCGGAGCCCATATTCCTGCAATCTAGTGAGCACCTGCTCCAGGTTGGCAAGGTGATCACTGTCATTTTCGCCCGTGACCAGGATGTCGTCCAAATAACACTGGGTCCCTGGGATCCCTTGCAGGACTTGTTCCATTGCCCTCTGCCAAATAGCCGGAGCTGATGCTACCCCGAATACCAGCCGGTTGTATTGGTAGAGACCTTTATGGGTGTTGATTGTGAGGTATTTTTTTGATGCTTCTTCTACCTCCATTTGCAGATACGCCTGGGCCAGATCAATCTTAGTGAAGCGTTTCCCTCCAGATAGCGAGGCGAAAATATCTTCAATCCGCGGAAGTGGATATTGTATGGTGTGAAGGACCGGGTTCACTGTTACCTTAAAGTCCCCACAGATGCGAACCTTCCTTGGTTCCCCAGGCGTGCTGCTCAACGACTTTTTCATCATAGGGACGATGGGTGTAGCCCACTCGCTCCAGTCTACCTTGGACAGTACACCTGAACGTTCCAGACTCTCCAGCTCTGCTTTGACGGCTGGGTGGATCGCATAAGGTACCGGTCTGGCCTTAAAAAATTTTGGGCTTGCGTTTTCTTCAATTTTAATCGTCGCTGTCATGCCTTTTAGTGTTCCGAGTCCTTGCTGGAACACTTCTTTCGCGTCAGTTAGGATCTTTGACAGTCGCCCAGGTGTGACGTCGTCATCCTTTTTGTCAGCCACAGTCAGTGCCTGTATGGAATGCCAATCCAGTTGTATTTTCCGGATCCATTGATGTCCCAGTAATGGTGGTCCTCCATCTTGCAATACATACAGGTCTAGTTTTGGTGTTTCCTTACCGTTATATATAACGGTCACCCTTATTTTTCCTTTGGGGTAGACTTTTTGCCCCGTGTACGTCTTCAAAATAATTTTTGTGTCTCTCAAGGGTATGTGTGAGAATAGCCGCTTGTAGTCCCGTCGGTTTATGCCTGTTAGAGCTGATCCTGTGTCCAATCCATCTTTCCCTGGACTCTTGCTATCTTGAGAGTGACCCAAATGGTTCGATGATCCTCCATTGTGATCACATTATGTAGTTTCAGACAACTCAGTTCCCTGCTTTCGGAGTCGTTATCCCTCTTTTGTTCGTCTGAACTATTCTCCGTTATCTTATGTACCTTCTTGTACTTCCCTTTGGTCGGTTTCTTATTGCTGGTTTTCTTTCCCGACCTGCAGACTCGTGCTATGTGTCCTACTTTTCCACACTGTCTGCACACTTTGTCTTTGAACCAGCAATCATTCTGGTCGTGTGTTGTTCTGCCGCAGCGATAGCACTTCTCTGTTCCATATGACATTTCATTTGTGCCATATTCTTGCGGTCTCTGTTGTATATCTGCAGCGCCCCGTGCTGCTGCTTCATATGATACCGCAATGCTGAAAGCCTTTTCCAGCGTAAGGTCCTTTTCAGATAAAAGCCGTTTCTGGGTTCCTTCACTTTGAAGCCCACACACAAACTTGTCTCTTAAGGTATCTGCTAGTCCCGTTCCAAACTGGCAGTGTTTCGATAGCTTGCGCAGTTCCGTTAAATACTCAGCATTACTTTCATCTTTATGCTGGTTCCTTTTGTGAAACTTAAATCTTTCTGCTATCAGCAGCGGTGTGGGGTTTAAGTGGTCCTGTAGGATTGACACTATGTTTTCAAAATCCTTTTCTACTGGCTTCTCTGGGGTTACTAGGTTTCGTAGTAAGCCATACGTTTTTGCACCCATTGAATTCAACAATACCAGCGCTTTCTTGTCATCTGGCACTTCATTCCCCTTGCAGTATACTTCTATGCGTTCGACATATGTCGTCCAATCTTCGACTTCATTGTCGAACGCTGTGATACTGCCACTCTTCGGCATTTTTGGGTGTGGTTAGATTGGCTTAAAATGGCGTCTTCCGCGCTTTCCTTTCTTCCCCGCTGCGGCTTAAAATGGCGTCTCCCGCACTGCTGCCAACGCCGCTCTCGGCGGTCCTCGTGGAAAATGGCGACGCCCTGTGGGTTTCGTGCGATGCTGCTGCCAACACCGCTCTCTGCGGTCCTCGTGGCAATGGCAGCGCCTCGCGTTTTCCTGTGCGCCTCTCTCCCCCGTTGACGCTGCTCGGCCCTTGAACACCGGCTGCGCTCTGCTCTCTCTCGTCTCTCTCCCCGTTGACGCCGCTCGGACTTGAACACCGGCTGCGCCCTGTGCGCTCTGCCCTCTCTCTCTCCCCCGTTGACACTGCTCGGCCTTTTTCTGTGCCGCTCGGTCGGGCTCTAGCCCGCCACTGTCCGGGAAGGGTCTGCGCAGTACCTGTTGCCAGCCCATTTCGCTGGACCACCGTGACTGGAAAGCCAAGCCTGGCTCTCGACAGCCTCCCCTGCGATGCTCAAATGTCCGCTGGATGACTGGGCGGTTGCCCGTGGTCGACGCCCGTGCTTCTGGACTCGACCTTCTTCCACTGTTCTCCAGGAGCGAATCCCAACAGGTGTTTACTCAATGTGGTTCAAACTGCAACTGAAACAACAGATTACTACTCAGCGTTATATATAGGTGTGGTCACTGCCGGTACTACAGTATACATGAGCTGTAGAAAGTAGTTCCCCCCTTAAAGGTACATACATTATACTTTATTATTCTAAAAAAAATAATTCTTTGGATTCAGTATTTCAGAAAGTATTTGCTTCATGAGCTCTATTTTTTAAAAATTTGTTCCTGGGATGTGGGCGTCGCTGGCAAGGCCAGCATTTATTGCCCTTCCTTAATTGCCCTTGAGAAGGTGGTGGTGAACCGCTCCAGTCCGTGTGCTGAAGGTACTCCTACAGTGCTGTTAAGGAGGGAGTTCCAGGATTTTGACCCAGCGACGATGAAGGATCGGCGATATACCTCTAAGTCAGGATGGCGCGTGACTTTGAGGGGAACTTGGAGGTGGTGGTGTTCCCATGCGCCTGCTGCCCTTGTCCTTCTAGGTGGAAGAGGTCGCAGATTTGGGAGGTGCTGCCGAAGAAGCCTTGGTGAATTGCTGCAGAGCATCTTGTAGATGGTACACACTGCAGCCACGGTACGCCGGTGGTGGAGGGAGTGAATCTTTAAGGTGGTGGATGGGGTGCCAATCAAGTGGGTTGCTTTGTCCTGGATGGTGTCGAGCTTCTTGAGTGTTGTTGGAGCTGCACTCATCCAGGCAAGTGGAAAGTATTCCATCAC
This sequence comes from Somniosus microcephalus, assembly GCF_052327205.1. Classification (NCBI taxonomy): domain Eukaryota; kingdom Metazoa; phylum Chordata; class Chondrichthyes; order Squaliformes; family Somniosidae; genus Somniosus; species Somniosus microcephalus. The sequence continues at coordinate 125,344,185 of NC_140998.1, read as the reverse complement.
ACTCCTTACTTGTGCCTTGTAGATGGTGGAAAGGCTTTGGGGAGTCAGGAGGTGAGACATTCGCCGCAGAATACCTAGCGTCTGACCTGCTCTTATTGCCACAGTATTTATGTGGCTGGTCCAGTTAAGTTTCTGGTCAATGGTGACCCCACAGGATGTTGATGGTGGGGGATTCAGCGATGGTAATGCCGTTGAATATCAAGGGGCGGTGGTTAGACTCTCACTTGTTGGAGATAGTGATTGCCTGGCACTACTGTGGCCGAATGTTACCTGCCACTTATCAGCCCAAACCTGAACGTCATCCAGGTCTTGTTGCATGCGGGCATGGACTGCTTCATTATCAGAGGAGTTGTGAATGACACTGAACATTGTGCAGTCATCAGTGAACGTCCCCATTTCTGAGCTTATGTTGGAAGGAAGGTCATTGATGAAGCAGCTAAAGATGGTTGGGCCTAGGACACTGCCCTGAGGAACTCCTGCAGCGATATCCTGGGCTGTGATGATTGACCTTCAACCACCACAACCATCTTCCTTTGTGTTAACAAAACAAACAACCTGATGACTCCCAGTGATGCAGAGACACAGAGCTTCCACAGTGCCTGGTCTGCACTCAAGTCCTCCATAATCAGCACCTGTGAAGAGACGCTCGGTCACTCGACCAGGAACCACCAAGACTGGTTCGACGAGAACGACCAGGAGATCCAGGAGCTAATAAGTCGCAAGTGCAAGGCATTCCTGATCTACAGACACCTGAAGGCCGAGGTCCAACAAAAAACTCGCAACCTAAAGAAGAGATGGTGGGGGGAGAAAGCGCAGGAGATCCAGCAGCTAGCCGACAACCACGACATGCGTGGATTCTTTAGCGCAGTCAAGACCCAAGCAGCCAAGGTCCTACCCCACTGCGGGCCAAGAACGGAGCGGTACTCATCGAGGACAGAGAGGCAGTCAGTGCCCGCTGGAAGGAGCACTTCGAAGATCTCCTTAACCGAGACTCTGTCTTCGACGTGAGTGTCCTCAACTTCATCCCGCAGCATGCTACCCACCACCATCTCAGCACAACCCCAGCCCGGCATGAGGTTTCAAAGGCCAGCCGACAACTGAAGAACAACAAGGCCTCAGGAGTAGATGGAATCCCTGCCGAGGCACTAAAGCATGGCGGAGAAGCATTACTGGCGCGAATTCATGAACTAATTTATCTTATCTGGGAGGAGGAGAGCATGCCAGGGGATCTCAGAGATGCCGTAATTGTGGCCATCTTCAAGAAAGGTGAGAATTCCAATTGCAGTAATTACAGAGAAGTTTCCCTGCTGTCTGCCACAGGTAAAGTCATCGCAAGAATACTCCTCATTCGCCTTCTCCCAGTGGCCGAAGAGCTCCTCCCAGAGTTGCAATGCGGATTCCACGCACTAAGGGGCACAATGGACATGATCTTCACCGCGTGTCAATTACAAGAAAAATGCAGGGAACAGCACCAACCGCTGTACATGGCCTTCTTTGATCTAACACTGTCAACCGTGAGGGATTATGGAGTGTCCTCCTCCAATTCGGCTGCCCTCTAAAGTTTGTCACCATCCTCCGCCTGCTTCACGACGACACGCAAGCTGTGATCCTGACCATAGTCCCAATTCACATACGGACCGAGGTCAAGCAAGGCTGTGTCATTGCACCAATGCTCTCCTCGATCTTTCTTGCTGCAATGCTCCATCTCACCCTCAGTAAGCTCCCCGCTGGAGTAGAGCTAATTTACAGAACAAACGGGAAACTGTTCAACCTCCGTCGCCTCCAGTCCAGATCCAAGGTCATCCCATGCTCTGTCGTCGAATTACAGTATGCAGACGACGTTTGCGCCTGCGCTCACTTGGAGGTCGAACTCCAAACCATCGTCAACAACTTCACCAAAGTGTACGAGAGCATAGGCCTTACACTAAACATCCGTAAGACAAAGGTCCTCTACCAACCTGCCCCCACCACATGGTACTGCCCCCCGATTATCAAAATCCACGACAAGACCTTGGACAACGTGGACCACTTTCCATACCTCGGGAGCCTACTGTCAACAAGGGCAGATGTTGATGACAAAGTCCAACACTGCCTTCAGTGTGCCAGTGCAGCCTTCGGTCGCCTGAGGAAGAGAGTGTTTGAAGACCAGGACCTCAAACCCGGCACTAAGCTCATGGTCTACAGAGCAGCAGTGATACCCGCCCTGCTGTATGCCTCAGAGACATGGACCATGTACAGCAGACACCTCAAAGCACTAGAGAGGTACCACTAACGCTGCCTCTGCAAGATCCTGCAAATCCATTGGCAGGATAGGTGCACCAAAGTCAGTGTTCTCGCTCAGGCCAACATCCCCAGCATCGAAGCTTTGACCACGCTCGATGAGCTCCGATGGACGGGTCACATCGTCCGCATGACCGATTTGAGACTCCCAAAACAAGCGCTCTACTCGGAGCTGCGTCATGGTAGGAGAGCCTCAGGTGGGCAGAGGAAATGCTTCAAGGACACCCTCAAAGCCTCCTTGAAAAGGTGCAACATCCCCACTGACACCTGGGAATCCCTGGCCCAAGACCGCACAAAGTGGAGGAGAAGCATCCGGGAAGGCGCCGAATACCTCGAGTCTCTTCGCCGGGAGCAAGCGGAAACCAAGCGCATGGAGCGCACGTCAACCCAAGCACCCCACCCACCCGCCCCTTCAACCACTGACATGAATCTTGTCATTCATGTAGAAATGACTTATGAAATAATACTGGGCGGCCTGCTGGTGGCGCTGATGAGGGAGAGTATAAATACTCGGGCACGGGCCCAGCTTGCTCAGGACGTTTTGTAAACAGGAACTAGTGAAGGACAACTAGATCCCCATGTTGTGAAACAGTTGATTAAAGCGTTGTTTAATACTCAGACCAAGTACCTAGTAGTTTTCTTACATCAATTTAATCAACTGGACCTGCTCCATGCTCTGAGTGATTTTGGGAACAGACGGCTATGACTCAAACGGTAGAAGGGAACCAGAGGTAGTAATCAATCCATCATGGAGAAACTACTCCAACCCGCCCGTCTTGACCTGCACCCGAATTCACCTACAACTGCTAAGGTATGGAAACACTGGTATCGTACCTTCAGCAACTTCCTCAGGGTGTTTGGTGAGAATGTTCCTGATAATTTAGAGATACTTGCCAGTTATGTATCCCCTCATGTGTTTGACTATATCGAAGACTGTGTAGACTATGACTCCGCTATCCAAATACTACAGCAACTATATGTTAAGGCCCCAAACAAAATTTTTGCTCGGCATCTACTGGCCGACAACAACCCGGGGTATCACTTGACGAATTCCTTCAAAAACTTCGCAGACTCAGCAAGGATTGTAATCTCAAAGCTGTCTTAGCTGAGCAGTACCAGGAGGAGTTAATTCGTGGTTCTTTTATTAATGGAATTGCATCTCCCTTCATACGCCAGCGTCTGTTGGAGAGTAAAACCCTCAAGTTACAAGCTGCCTATGACCAGGCATGTTCTCTGGACTTAGCAAAAAAAAAATGCAGATGCCTATCTTTTACCACGTGCCCGGACTGCTGCTATCACTTTTGGTGACTCCTCCAATGGGCCTCGGGCGGAAGCCCTCACTGATGACGACTCTATCCTAGCTGATGACGACCCTATCCTAGAAGCCCTCACTGATGACGACCCTGCCCTAGCGGTATCTTGGCAATCTGGAAGGAAGTGTTTCTTCTGTGGAGGTGCATTCCACTATAGGAAATTTTGTCCTGCTCATAATGCAATCTGCAATCATTGCAGTAGGAAAGGTCACTTTTCTAAGGTATGCCAGTCAAGAGCCTCTGTTAGTAAGAAAGGTCACTTTTCTAAGGTATACCGGTCAAAAGCCCCTGTTAGTTTTGTAGCTGCTATCTGTAAAATTGCTCCTCCCCCAAGAGCCACTACTAAGGTTACAGCTGCTATCTATAAAACTGCTCCTCCCCCAAGAGCCACTACTAAGGTTACAGCTGTCAAGGAGAAAACTGCTCCTCCTCCCATCACAGCTGTTTTTCCCCAAAGCCTGTCCCATGCAGCCACGAAGGTTTCGGTAAATGGACACATTTCGAGTGCACTAATCGACTCATGCAGCTCTGACTGCTTCATCAGTGAGCAGGCTGTCTGTAAGTTAAAACTGCGTATTTACCCCTCGGACAGGGAAATTGCAATGGCTCTGACGACACTCACCACCAACTCTTCCGGCTTTTGTCTTGTTGACCTTATTCTCAATGGCCGCACTTATTTCTCCATCCAGCTTGGGGTGCTCAAAAACCTATGTAGTGCTGTGCTCCTGGGACAGGATTTCCAGAAACAACACAAAAGACTCACTTTCGAGTTTGGAGGGTCAAAGCCGGAGCTTACTATTTCCAAAGTACCGTTTTGTGCGTTTATGGCCGCTTTGCTTGACGAGCCCTCCTTGTTTGCCAATCTTTCCCCCCGATGTAAGCCCATAGTCACTAACTCACGACGTTTCAGCGAAGATGATCTATCCTTTATCGCGGCAGAGATCTCTCGCCTTCTAGCTGACGGTATCATTGGCAGGCTCAAGTCGTCATTGTTAAAAATCCTCTAAAGCAACACAAGAAACGTCTTTGCATTGATTACTCGCAAACTATTAACCAGTATACCAACCTGGATGCCTACAAACTATCAACAAATCGATGACATGGTCAATAACCTTGCCAACTACAAGGTATTTTCAACTTTTGACTTGAAGAGCACACACCATCAAGTACCGTTAAAGGACTCTGACAAAAAGTATACGGCCTTTGAGGCCAATGGTCGGCTTTACCAGCTTTGTCGCCTTCCATTTGGGGTCACCTATGGGGTGGCCGTCTTCCAACGGGCAATGGATAGCCTAGTCAAACAGGAGAACTTAACGGACACTTTTCCATATCTGGATAATATCACCATTGCTGGTCATGGCCAGAAGGAGCATGATGCCAACCTCCAGAAATTTCTTGATGTTCTCCGTCGTTGCAACTTAACCTTAAATGAGTCCAAATCTGTGAAATCAGTACCATCAGTCAACATCCTTGGCTATTGGGTGGGCAATGGTGTCATCAAACTGGATCCGGAGTGACTTCGTCCGCTTCAGGAACTCCCTCCTCCTATGAATCTCGGCTCTCTTCGTCGGGCCCTCGGCATGTTCGCCTATTATGCGAAGTGGATACCCCACTTTTCCGACAAGTTCCAGCCCCTGCTTCACGCGAAGTCATTTCCGTTGGAGGCAAAGGCTATTTCGGCTTTCGACCTCCTCAAACAACAACTGGAATAAGCCACGCTTTGTTCCATTGATGAAAATCTCCCTTTTGTGGTCGAGTGCGATGCATCGGAGGTGGCAATCTCGGCTACCTTGAATCAAGGTGGTCGACCCGTTGCCTTTCTGTCCAGAACTTTGCAGGGTAGCGAGCTCCATTATCCTCCTGTCGAGAAGGAGACTCCAGCTATCATCGAAGCAGTACGTAAATGGAGTAATTTTCTCGCTCGTCGCCATTTCACGCTTATAACCGATCAGCGCTCTGTGGCCTTTATGCTGGATAACCGGAAACGCACTAAGATCAAGAATAACAAAATACAGCTCTGGAGGATGGAATTGGCCGCCTTTGGCTACACCATACATTATCGACCCAGCAAAGAGAATGTGGCCGCAGATACCCTCACGCGTGCATTCTGCTCTTCCATGTCAACTTCGACTCTTGCGGATCTTCATACTGACTTATGCCATCCTGGCGTTACCCGTATGTTACACTTTGTGCGATCTAAAAATCTCCCATTTTCTATGGAAGACGTGAGAAGAACATGCTCCACTTGTAGAATTTGCGTGGAATTAAAACTGCAATTCTTCCGTCCGTTGGATGGCTTGCTCATACACGCTACACAGCCTATGCAGCGACTCAGCATTGACTTTAAAGGGCCACTGCCTTCCTCAACGCGAAACACCTACTTGCTTACTATGGTGGACGAATATTCACGCTTTCCCTTTGCTTTCACCTGTCCCAATATGCTTACTTCCACAGTGATCAAATGCCTCGATCAGGTCTTTTCCCTTTGCGGTATGGCCAATTTCATCCACTCTGATCGGGGTCCCTCCTTCATGTCAAGCGAACTCAAAAGTTATCTTTCCCAACGGGGAATCGCCACAAGTAGAACGACACCATATCATCCTATTGGAAACCACAGGTTGAGAGATACAGCGCTATCATTTGAAACGCTGTTCATCTTGCACTGAGGTCACACAACCTATCAGACCAGCAGTGGGAAACTATGCTCCCTGACGCGTTGCATTCCATCAGGTCTCTTCTTTCTACATCTACCAATATTCCTCACGAACGATTCTTCGAGTTCCAGCGTCGCTCCACTCATGGGACGTCCCTACCATCATGGTTGGTAGCTCCTGGCCCTGTGCTGCTCCGAAGATTCGTCCGATCCTCTAAGAGTGATCCCCTTGTCGACGAAGTGGAACTGACGGATGTCAATCCCACGTACGCATACGTGCGGTACCCTGATGGGCGGGAATCCGCAGTGTCACTTCGGGATGTAGCTCCCTGCCCAACCGATCCCACAGACCCAATCGATGGTGGGATCCGTATTAATGACGCCGATACCCTGCGCTCCTCTGAGGATGATGCCCTACCTGGGATGTCAAGGGATCTGCCAGCTATTCCACCAGATCAACCCGGGGAACAGAGCACTCCCCGCGGGATGGCCACCTGAAGCCAGGACGCCGGTCAGTCACCGACTACTGAGCAGGGTGAAGCCAGCTCTGCACCTGTGGGGGCCCGCACCCGGAGCCACGATCTCCCCAGTCCCCCTCAGGTCGATCAAGGCGACACGGACTCTACCAGCCCGCCGGTACAAACTAAGCGATCCAGGGACCAAAACACGGTCCGAGGAGACGTGCCTTCCAGCCACCAACAGAGATCCAAACGCTCCCGGAGCCACGATCTCCCCAGTCCCCCTCGGGTCGATCAAGGCGACACGGACTCTGCCAGCCCGCTGGTACGAACTAAGCGATCCAGGGACCAAAACACGGTCCGAGTAGACGTGCCTTCTGGCCACCAATGGAGATCCAAACGACTGCGTCTAGTCTCAGTCCGATTAATTCGGTAGAAAGAAGCCGCCGGACTTCCAATCTTTCAGGCGGGAAGAATGACATGAATCTTGCCATTCATGTACAAATGACTTATGAAATAATACTGGGCAGCCTGCTGGTGGCGCTGTCCAGGGAGAGTATAAATACTCGGGCACGGGCCCAGCTTGCTCAGGACATTTTGTAAACAGGAACTAGTGAAGGACAACTAGACCTCCATGTTGTGAAACAGTCGATTAAAGCCTTGTTTAATACTCAGACCAAGCGCCTAGTAGTTTTCTTACGTCAATCACCATCTGCCCCACCTGTGACAGAGACTGTAAGTCCCGCATTGGACTCATCAGTCACCTGAGAACTCATTTTTACTGTGGAAGCAAGTCATCCTTGGTTCTGAGGAACTGCCTAAGAAGAAGAGGGGAAGACAACCATCTTCCTTTGTGTTAGGTATGACTCCAGCCAGTGGAGAGTTTTCCCCCTGATTCCCATTGACTTCAGCTTTACTAGGGCTCCTTGATGCCACACTCGATCAAATGCTGCCTTGATGTCAAGGGCAGTCACTCTCACCTCACCTCTGGAATTCAGCTCCTTTGTCCATGTTTGGACCAAGGCTGAGGTCGGGAGCCAATTGGTCTTGGCGGACCCCAAACTGGGCATCAGTGGGCAGGTTATTGGTGAGTAAGTGCCTCTTGATAGCACTGTCGATGACACCTTCCAGCACTTTGCTGATGATTGAGAGTAGACTGATAGGGTGGTAATTGGCTTTGTCCTGCCTTTTGTGGACAGGACATATCTGGCCAGCTTTCTACATTGTCAGATAGATGCCAGTGTTGTAGCTGTACTGGAACAGCTTGGCTAGAGGCGCAGCTATTTCTGGAGCACAAGTCTCCAGCACAATAGCCGGGATGTTGTCGGGGCCATAGCCTTTGCTGTATTCAGTGCGCTTAGCCGTTTCTTGATATCATGTGGAATCGAATTGGCTGAAGACTGGCTTCTATGATGGTGGGGAACCTCAGGAGTAGGCCGATATGGATCATCCACTCGGCACTTCGAGTTTGCAACCATCTTCAGCCTTGTCTTTTGCACTCACGTGCTGGGCTCCACCATCATTGAGGATGGGACTATGCATGGAACCTCCTCCTCCCGTTAGTTGTTTAATGGCCCACCACCATTCATGACTGGATGTGGCAGGACTGCAGAGCTTTGATCTGATCTGTTGATTGTGGGATCGCTTAGCCCTGTCTATAGCAGCTGCTTCCGCTTTTTAGCATGCATGTAGTCCTGTGTTGCAGCTTCCCCAGGTTGGCACCTCATTTTTAGGTACGCCTGGTGCTGCTCCTGATTGAACCAGGGTTGGTCCCCTGGCTTGATGGTAGAGTGAGGGATATGCTGGGCTGTGGTGGAATACAATTCTGCTGCTGACGGGACTTCGTCTCCACAATGACTGCTACCCATACTGCCATGGACAGATGCATCTGTGACAGGTAAGGACGAGGTCAAGTAGGTTTTTCCCCTTGTGTTGGTTCTCTCACCATCTGTTGCAGGCCCAGACTGGCAGCTATGTCCTTCAGAACTCGGCCAGTTCGGTCAATAGTGGTGCTAGCGAGCCACTCTTGGTGATTGAGGTCCCCCAACCAGAGTACATTCTGTGCTCCGAGTACTGATTCACCTGAAGCCATGAGACTTCATGGGGTTTGGAGACAATGTTGAGGACTCCAGGTGCCGACTGTATACCACTGTGCCGCCACCCCTGGTGATGGAGGAGTTTGGGACATTCTGTGAGTATGACCATGTCAGGCTGTTGGGACAGCTCGCCCAATGGCACAAGGCCCCAGATGTTAATGAGGAGACCTTTGCAGGGCCAACTGGGTTGGGTGCCGTTGCTATGTCTGTAGCCGGTGCCGATCCGTCCAGTTTCATTCTTATTATTGTGTTTCGTAGCGGTTTCGTTACTGATACTAGCTTTTTATTCCCGATTAACTGAATTTAAATTCCCCAGTTGCCGTGGTGGGATTTGAACTCATGCCTCTGGATTGCTAGCCCAGTGACATTACCACTATGTTACAGCTTGCCATGAACAGAGGGACAACCAGTAAACTAAGAAAAGAATATATATAAACAATGCGAATGTATATTTATACACTCAGGGATATACCTGTTTATACACTGTATGAATAGAACTGCGTTTATGTGCTAAACCATAAATGTATTTTGATGCTTTGGCAACATAAGATGTAACTTATCATGCCAATAAAGCGATTTGAATTGTGAATTGTGAATTGTACTGTGAGTTGGTAGCTAATTCAGATCTTTTCCAGAACTTATAGCGGTTTGGATAATGTAAAATTGGAAGCTGATGTAAACTGATGTGGAGTCTCATTCCTTCAGATTTTAATTATTGTTGGAGATTTTTTTTAAATGTCTTTTTTAAAGCCTTTTCTTTCTGTCTCTTTTTTATCTCCCTCTTTTAATCCAATCTTTCTTTCCCTCTCTTTATTTCACTTTCTGTACCTGATTTGACATTGAATTCACTATTAGACACTTGGGCCTAGAAATTCGGTTGGTAGCGCCGGCGCTGAGCGCCTAAAGAGACCTAGAATTGGGGCGATACCCTATGTTGGGGCGTTTGCTATGAAGATAGCGACAACTCAGATATTGACGATACATTTTGCGCCTGCGCTAAGTGTTTGCGCGTGCCCGCGAGCGCAAGCAAATCATGACGTCATTTCAGTGTGCAACGCCTTTTAGGAGTGCCTGAGCGCATATTGGGTGGCGCCCGGAGCCTTAGCGCCCAGCGCTATTAGTGACAGTTCGAGGGAGGGCTAACAGGCCCTTCTCGGAGTAGGGGGGCGCTATTTAAAGGGGACAGCTCTAGTGCAGAATCTCCTGCCACTTGGCCTGCTCATTGCGATCGTTGCTAGAGAGAGTTGGCGCGCTAATGTGGAGCGTAGTTCTGGGAATTTAGCTTTACAGTACTTGGGACCTTCAAACCTGTCCGAAGCACTTGCAGCACTACATCTAAAAGCCTTTTGACCAACTGGCATCGGAATGAGAGCTTGTTTGGAGGGCGACGGCCTCATCGCCCAACACTGTGAAGGGGCAGAGAGACGGCGGGAGAGAGGGCCGGGATTGGCCAGAAGGAGGAGGGGCAATGGAGGTCGGCCAATCTGACGGGAAGCTGCGAGGGTCTTTAGGCAGCAGGTGACAAGCCTTGACATGTCGGAGGAGCAGTGTTTGGGAAGGCTCCGATTGTGGAGGGACAGTGTTACTGATCTGTGCCACCTGCTTGGTCAGGATCTGCAGCCGCGGGAACGCTGCAGAACCTCTCTGTCTGTGATGGCTAAACTGACTGATGGGCTCCATTTTTATGCCAACGGATCCTTTCAGTCAGCCATTGGGGACATTGCGACTGTTGCTCAGGTTGCAGTCCACTGTTGCATCCGGCAAGTTACAGATGCCCTTTATAGGCGAAGGCGTCAATTCATTACCTTCTCTCGGACCCTGCACAAGCAGGCGGAGGGCGCGCAGGGTGTCGCTTCTATTGCGGACTTCCCCATGGTGCAGGGGGCGAGTGACAGCACACACGTGGCTTTGAGGGCGCCATGCCATCATTCTTAGGACTTCTGCAACCGCAAGGGGTTCCACTCCCTCAACATGCAGCTGGTCTGTGACCACCGCCAAATCATCATGGCAGTCACCGCGCATTTCCCAGGGTGCAGCCACGATGCCTTTATCCTGCGGTTGACCTCAGTTTTGTTACCTTTTTGAGGGGCTGCCTCGAAGACGAGGCTGGCTTACTGGGGACAAGGGCTATCCTCTCTGGCCATGGCTGATGACAACACTCCGTGTGGCCGACACCCCAGCAGAAGAGCTGATCAGCAGCGGCCATCAGGCGAACAGACACAGTAAACAGCACACTATTGGTGTTGTCAAAAAGCGTTTCCAATGTCTGGAAGATTCAGGGGGATCCCTGCAGTACTCGCCGCAGCAAGTGGGACACATCGTCGTCGTCGTCTGCTGCATGCTCCACAGCTTGACGAATCGACGCACCCAGCCAATTCCAGCTGTCCCTCAACGACCAGCAGAGCAGGCGGAGGAGGAGGAGTATGAGGAGGAGGAGGAGGAGGAAGAGCAGGCGGAGGAGGAGGAGGAGGAGGAGGAGGAAGAGCAGGCGGAGGAGGAGGAGGAAGAGCAGGAGGAGGAGGAGGAGTCGGAGGAGCAGGCGGAGGAGGAGGAGGAAGAGCAGGAGGAGGAGGAGGAGGAAGAGGAAGAGCAGGCGGAGGAGGAGGAGGAAGAGCAGGCGGAGGAGGAGGAGGAGGAAGAGCAGGCGGAGGAGGAGGAGGAGGAGGAAGATGGAAGGGCTGCTGAAAGTGGAAGGGCCATACATCAGAGGCTCATCTGGACTCGTGTCGAGACCCCTGTGGTGGAATGATGAGAGTCTTAACTCATGCGCACTTTGGATGTTTGAGGGCCTCTGAATGCCAGCATCACTGAAACTAGTCACATGCACCATGCCACATTGAAACTTCTGTTTATTGGCACAAAAGTCTTTCATTACAGCTAAACAACGTAATGTCAACAGAAAGCATAACTTTCAAAATAACTGTGAACTGTTCGGCAAAGCCGTAAAACTCAACAAACCTTCTGCAAATATAACAACAGGTGAGGGTGTCCTTGAATTTAGACAAACGAACGTCTCAGCACCTCCCTCTACAACTGGCCCCTTGAGGGAGAACGACTTCTCTTTCGCGCCCGGCCCCTTCCCTCCCTGCTGCTCCTACGTAATTGGAACCCAGTGGCGGCCTCAAGGCTGGGGGACGCCTGCTGACTGTCTGGAAGCGCAGAAGCCCCTGAGGGACGGCCTGGCCGACCTCTGGGCTTGGAGGGTGTGGACGCAGGATGTTTGATGTGACCATGGCTGGAAGCAGTGTGGCCTGCAGGTGGTGGCAGCTGCAATGCAGGCATCCCAGCGCTGGCATGTGCAATGGTCTCCTGCCGAGAGAGGACACCTGCACCATGGTTGGACGACACACTGGCTATCTGAGGGGAGCGGCTCGGCTCATTCGCCACAATCGCATGCTCCACTGATTCCTGGCCTTGTATGGGACTGGAAGGGCCCGGGGTGATCCTAACTGATGCAGAGAGGGTGGCTACAGTGAGAGATTGCGTTGCGTCAATCTGGCTGTGGAGGAGCCCAGCAAGTGACTGTGTGGCAACAGTAAGGACCTGTGTGCCAGGTGCCAGTGCTTTGGAGAAGGCCTGGACAGTTCTTCCCATTGCTTCGGACAAGGCAGGTGCCGACCGCTCCACTGCCTCGGAACAAGCCCTGCACAGACCTTTCCAGGGATTGTCTGAAGCCCTGAACAGTCCTTTCCATAGCCGACTCAAAGCCGTGGACAGTCCTGTCCATTGTTGCCCCGAAGCCCTGGATAGACCTGTCCATTGTTGCCCCGAACACCTGGAGAGTCCTGTCCACTATTGCCCCGAAGTCCAACATACTCTTAGCCAATGAATCTATTGACTCAGGCATCTTCTCGACTGCAGCCATCAGCTCCGTGTGTCTGACCCGGGCCTGTTTGCTCATCTCAGCCAGGCGACGCACCTCATCTGCACTCTGTGCAGCAGTCATCACGACCTGCCTTGCCCTCCGGGGAGACGGTGGCCGAACTTGCCTATCCCCCGTGCGTTGCTGCATGCCGCTTGGTCCAGCAACTGATTCATCCTCAGAGCCCCCCCCCCCTCCCCTCCAGGGGACTACTATCCCCAGTCTGTAGATGTGTCAGCTCCCTGGATTCTGCAACGGCTGGTCCGGATTCCTCCTGGTCCTCGCCTCCGGTGGCACTGGCACTGGCAGCTTCAGCGCGTTGAGCCCGAGTTGGTGCTGCTTCATCTGAAAGTGGGAGGTGGAAGAGTGGCTTTAGCAAAAGGACAGCTTTGCTGAAAGGCATGCCAGATTGCGGCAAGGCTCTGACATGGCTGCACACTGAGGATGCATGCTGGTGGGGGGACCAAGTGGAAGGCAACAGGTGAAAAAGGTGAGAGTCTTACCCTCGCTGTCGGTAATGGGGTCGGCAGATGCAGTGGTCACAGGACCAGACAGACGTCCTCCAAGTATCTGGTGCACTCTCTCCTCCAGATCCGTGAGAGTGACCACTTGTGGAGGTCTGCCACCGGTTCGACGCTGCTCCTTTCGGATCATCGCCAGCTTGGACTGCAGGGGAAAGAAGGGGAAGTTCTGTAACATGATGCCTGAGAGATCATCGCATGCCCCCCATGGTGCAAGAGCCCTTACATGAGGCCTTGAGACATCATCGCATGCCCCCCATGGTGCAAGAGCCCTTACATGAGGCCTTGAGACATCATCGCATGCCCCCCACGGTGCAAGAGCCCTTACATGAGGCCTTGAGACATCATCGCATGCCCCCCATGGTGCAAGAGCCCTTACATGAGGCCTTGAGACATCTGTCCATGTATGTGCCCAGAAAGGGCCATGGGTGCATGCTGACAGATGGCCATTGGGGCATCATTGCAGCAGGGTGCCCGAAGTCAGCTGCAGATGGAGGGAATCAGAAGTTTGCTAAACTATCACTCACCCTAACGATCCGTGTGAGGTCGTTGAATTTCTTCCTGCACTGAACAGGGGTCCTGGTAGCCATGCTGCTGGAGTTGACCCTCACAGCAACCTCCCTCCAAGATCATCGGTAAGCCTTCTGATTCGGCCTCTTGCAATTATCCGGATACAGGACATCTCGACGGCGTTCAACTGCAGCCACCAAGTGGTCCAGAGCCTCAGTGCTGAAGCGCTCTGCTCTCTGTCTAACCTTCTCCATGCTGAACAAGTTTGTAACGCCAGACAAGGGCGAGCGCCGATTCTGAGGCCTACAGGGCATTGGGTGTTGAAGCTCAGGCTGACTGACCCACCCCTTTAAGAGCCGGCTGGCGCCTGGAGGTCTCGTGGTTTCCCGTAATTGAGATCACCTGCGCTGCGCCCGTCCGCGTCGATATTGAGTAGCGCCTGAACTTTTGCGCCTTAAGAGCACCGTGCAATGGCTGAATTAGCGCCTCAATCCCCTTTGGGGGCGATGCAACCCAATATCTCGCCAGGCAGTGATAACTTTCGTCTGGCTATAAACTTAGCGCTCCGCCAGTTCTAATGCCTCAAGCGGGGCTATACCCAATTTCTTGGCCTTGCTGTTTTAGACTCTGCGCTGCTCATTAATGATTCTTTAATCTGATTGGTTAAGGAGATGCACAGTTGCTTGCCCTGTAGAGGACACTGCGCGGTTTGGAAGTCCGGCTGACAGTAACTTGCCATGTAAAACCCCATGGAAAGTCAAATGGCAAATGCCAATCTAACATTTGCTGCTTACAGCAACATCTGGCCTATTATGATTAGAATCGGACCACGAGAGATTCTAATACATGAGGTGCATCTCAATATCACTTCACACACAGCTTCTGCCTGTTGATCTCTAACCCTTGAATGCAGAAGGTCAAAAAATAAAGTTCACCATCACTTACTGAACCAGTGTAGCTGGAGCTGTGTGAAATTGCGGACTTATTTGTTGGTATCCCAGTATGATTTCTACAGGTCTCTTTGTGCTTCTGGCAATCACCAGCATTACTGTTCTGGTTATACTTTGTTGTGCAATCGTAAAAAAAAATTAAAGATTCCACGTTGCACTTTGAGATTCACATGACCAATATTGAAACATTGGTAGGATCTTCATTTATTCATTCTCATGTTGTATATTGTTATTCATTGTGATACACTGACATCTTCATGAAAACTAATTTAATTTAAATGTTGCATTATTTTAGATTATAATGGACATTGTCAGAGGCCAGCTTGATGAGATTTCACGCCCAGCATCTGGTTCTCGAACACGTCCTGGGAGTCGAGTGGCAAGTGGTCCTTCACCAGACAGGCGAAGATTGAGTGTGCACTCCTCAGGAGCTATGGTGGTTTTAACTCCTGAACCAAATTTATCCCAGGTAAAATACATGCTGTTTGGAAAATCAACTCTTTTCCCTCTTTCTGAATTGTTATTTCAGACAATCTCATAATCTGAATTTGTAAACATTCAACTAATAATTTGACCATTGCTCTACATATTGTTTCAAAATAGAAATCGAGAACATGGTAGTGATGGGCGCGGGGGGAGGAGAGAGCTCTGATTCCGAGTTGGAAGGTCCGCTGGAGCTGCAAGACACTGCCCTTGATTGAATTGGCAGGGTTTCTCAGGCCTCCTGGCAGTGAAATTAGCAGTGTTCAAATATTGGGCGGATTTGTTTTTTTAGAAAAGTTATAAAGGCTAAATTACTTCTAAGTATTTGATGAAATTGTCAGTATATGTTTAAAATACATGCCGACTTTGGGTGTTAGACTTTTATGGGTAAATAGTTCTTCAGACTGGAAGAAGCTCAGACTTTAGTTAAATAAACTTATGAAACTATTTTAACAGCTCCTCACAAGTCTATAATAATGAAAGCTGACTATTTGGGTACCAAGTTTAAAGTCCCATGATTTAAAAGTAAAATCAAAGAATAAAATATTTAATCATACGAGTTACAGTGGTTGTTATTTTTTTTTAAACTTGGTAAACAGAATTAAAAATCTTAACACTATTTAAACTGATGAAGATTTACATTAAGCGGTATTGTTGCCTGCTAGAAAACTGGTAAATGTTTTCTCTCTTTACAAACATACAATGTGATAGCATAATTCACATCATGACAATATTATCCTGTTTGGGAAATCTCATTGCATTTCTTACGTGTGATGACGTCATGACAATAATGCTGCTCTTAACATAGGAGTGGCGATCAAAAGAATAAGAATAACAACTAGCACTTTTATTGCATTTTCACATGCTGAACATGTTTATAGTGAGGAAAGGGATATTTGGCTCAGTGGCAGCACTCTCGCCTCTGAGTCAGAAGACCGTGGGTTCAAGTCCCACTCCAGAGACCTGAGCACATAATTGAGGCTGATACTCCAGTGCAGCACTGAGGGCGTGCTACACTGTCAGAGGTCCTGTCTTTTGGATGAGACATTAAAGAGGGCCCATCGGAGGAGATGACTGGCTTGAAGGGGTGATAGAAGGGAAGCTGCAGAGAATAAAAAAGATTAATGGAGGAAGATGAAAGATTAGGAGAATGAGAGTGGGTCGGAGGGCTGCCAGAGGAGGCCACATTGTGGATGGCCTTGATTTTGGACACACAAAAGTTCTGATATTCCTTTCTGTTTGAGTCTTGGGTGAAGTTGGAAAGGGTGGAGGTGGGAGGCGTCTTAAAAGGGGCCAGTGGTGGCGCAAAGAAATTAGGAGTTCTTGCTGCTCTGACAATTTAAGATGGCCCAATTATAGAAACACAGAAACATAGAAGATAGGAGCAGGAGTAGGCCATTCGGCCCCTCGAGCCCACTCCGCCATTTAATGAGATCATGGCTGATCATCCAAATTTAGTACCCTGTCCCTGCTTTCTCCCCATATCCCTTGATCCCTTTAGCTTCAAGAAATATATCCAACTCCTTCTTGAATATATTTAATGAATTGGCCTCAGCTGCCCTGTGTGGCAGAGAATTCCACAGGTTCACCACTCTCTGGGTGAAGATGGTCAATGGACAGCAAAGCCAGATGAACAGCATGGTCATTCGAGCTGATGGCCTGCTGATTTGAGGCTGCAGCGGTGGCTGTATACCAGGAGAACAGTGGGGATGGGAGACCATACGGAATTTGAGGGGAGTGAGGGTGTTGAAGGGTAGCGAGACAGTTCGGGAAAAAATCCACAAGAGATGGTACTGTCATCTCAAGTGGCAAACTCGGATGGCAAAGATCATAGTTTGTGAGTGGTGGAACATTTTGCAGGGCAATGTGGAGAATGGCCAAAATGTCATTGCAAGGGTCGTGGAGGTTGGGGTCAGAAATGCAGAGGTTTAGAAGATTGGTTCTGCGGGAGTGAGGTGGCAGAAAATGTGAATGAGGCAGTTAGGTTGGTTACTAAGGTAGAGCTTCTGGTGAGTGCTATGGTAGGTGTGGCAGTGGATGCCTGGCTTGAGGCAGAAAGAGGCTGTATGTCAGTCTGGGAGGGACAGGAGCTTTGGCAGAGGCAGAGGGAGAACACTTTAACAAAAGTGTAGCAAATGATTGGGTGGCAGAGTACAGAGCACAAGGGTGCTTGTCGGGAAGAGTTGATCAGGAAGTGCAGGCAGTGAAGAAGGTAGCAAGTGGGTAGAAAGGTGTAGAGGGAGAAGGGGGCAGGATTGGAAGACTTTCATCCCAATCTAGAAAACTGGCAAAAACTGACCCGATAGCTTCAAATAAGGTTGACCCAAAAAAGCTGACAAACATAACTACTGGCTTGTGAAGACAATGAATTAGACTGAAAATCCATTGTGACACGGACTGACATCATTTAAGCTGCAGCGATACCTAACATTCCATCACTTTTAATGCAGGAGAAAAAAATCTGAAGTACACAAAAGTGCAGTTTTTAGCATTGATCAATTTAGAACTTACTGAAGGGAGGCCCGAGTGCTGGAGGAATGAAGTTTATTTTCCCCGGTAACGTACGGGAAAGCCAGAAAATTTGGATTTGTGACAGCTTATTTCATGTTGTTTTGGAGTTGACAGTAATTCTACTTTTCAATCCAAAAATTGTTTCTCCTGGAAGGATTACGAATTTTAAATATGAAAACAAAAATAGCTCTCTGGGCTTTACTACAACTTTTGCAGAGTTTAGTAAATCTGTCCCTCATTGCATCATGTTAATTTGTAAACTGTAATCTTTTACAACACACGGCTATAATAATCCTAAGCAGCAATGTATTCTACTCGCACAAAAACTTGCTCATTATTTCATCTGTCCCTGTCCCAAACCCCATGGCAGCTCAGAGGCAGGCAGAGGATGCATGAATTCAGGGTGGGCTGATTGAGCTATTTTAAATACGCAACTTTTATGTTTAATTAACTTCAGCAGGAATAAAGTTGTCAGTATCACAACAAAACTGTCAAGCAAAGTTCTCATGAAGGGTTACACTCAACATTCATCTGTTTTTTTTTCCTTTTATGTGCTGATCAATTTTCTGTGCATTTCAAACAAGTTCTAACACGCAAAGCCAGAAATTACTGTTAGCTGGTAATGGCAGACAAATGCTGAACATGTTTGTATTACATGCCTCTGTCTGCTTTTTAACCTGTTATTTTAACCTATGTAAAATAATTGACTTAATGCCTTCCATTAAAATAGAGGACAGAAGAAAGTAATTGAAACATGTTAACCATTTATCTGTTATTATCGCTAACAGTAAATTTATAGTCTAAATTGCTCAGGAAGTTTTATTTTCTTAAAATCATAGAATCATATATTGATACAGCACAGAAGGAAGCCATTCGGCCCATCGTGCCTGTGCCGGCTCTTTGGTAGAGCCATCCAATTAATCCCACTCCCCAGCAGGTAGTTAACAGGCAGTTAAGAGGGTTATCCCCATTTTTCCACCAGAGGTGTGGGCTTCCCAACGTCGGGAAACCCCGCCAGGGTCACGAAGGCGAGCAGTGGGTCTGCGGGGGTCGGAGGGGTGCAAAAATGTGCTGTGGAGGTAAGTGATGGGTGCAAGTGTGGAGAGGTGAGTATGTGAGGTGAGTGAAAAGTGACAGAAAATGTTTACTTACCTTTGTTTCTTCCTGCAGGCTCCAACAGTTGGGGAACCGGTGACTCTCCCATCTCACCGGCAGAGACGACAGATGGCTGCTGCATTCCCCGATGCAACAGCCATCTGCTTTCTGCTCACAAAAGAGGTTTGATGAGTCTTGAGTACAAGGGCTTATCAAACAACAGAGAATGTTAGTGTTTGACAGCTTCACAATTTTTGACAGATGAAACGTCATACGTTGACGTTCTCTGTAACCGGCTTCCCCTTAATTGGCCTGCTAAGCCCGCTGGGCAGGCTTAACAAGGTCAATCAAGGGAAAATAGCATGATTGGCCACAAGTTGATGGAGGCGGCACTAAAACCTGACAAGCAGCAGTCCCGCCTCCAACGTGCCCCCATTGGCAAAATCACCCCCTAAAACTCTTTTTAAAAAAAAAAAGTCAACTATTTTTCTGAATGAATTTTCAGCAGCAAAACAAACATCAGAACTTGATTCCACCTTCTGCCTTGCCTATTTTGTCCTTCATATTTTAGACTAGATGGGGCTAAAGGTGATGACTCTTGTATTCGCAGAGGAATTAAAATGATTACCAGTGTACCACTCTGCTAATGAATGGCTTTGTAGTTAATGGCCCAGAACTTGGTGTCGGGGGCTTGCCGCGCATGCAAGCCCCCGATGTGCACTTACCCGGCGCGCCGACATCTGAAACCTGGCCCGCAGTGGATTTCCTGTCAGTGGCCCGGTTCTGATGTCGGCGCGCTGTGCTAACCTGACCCAGCGGCGTAGTTAGTGCGATGTGCCGGCTGGGATCAGGTGAGCACTGTTCAGCCAATCAGGGGAGGGGAAACTTCATTCATAAGTTTGAGAGTAAGAACTGTCAAACTCATGATAAGTACTGCACCCCAAAACACTACTTAAACTTTAAATAAAAATTTAAAAAACATCCCAATCATTAAATTAAGTATAAATAAGTTAAAAAAAATAATTTAAACAATAATTTTTTTTTTTGAAAAAAATAATTTTTTAATAAAAAGGGTCTAAAACTAAACTTACCTTATTGTAGATTCTTTAAAATAATAAACCTGTGGAAAAAAAATTTCTAAATTGCACTAAAACACCACTTACCTGTAAAAATAAATACTTACGTGTGCTTTTTACAAGCGTAAAAACCGGAGGCCTTTACACATGCGCAAATCCCCCAAAACAGAGGAAATCCAAGACGCACGCGCTGCCCCCTACAGCGCACGCGCTAGCCTCTTCACCTCTTGGGTTAGAGGAGAGGAAATGCCGGTTTTCAGTGCATGCGCTGTGCATGCTGAAAACCAGCATTTCCTCCGGCCAGACGCGTGAGTACCCCTTCTGTACTCACGCGTTTGGGGAGGAATTACTGCCCCATTGTATTACATTCTGTGTGGCAGATTAGAAAATGTTCAATTTGGGTAAGTCAAAGCCATTTGGAGAAATGCATTCTGATAGCACCTTTTTCTGATTGCAGGAAAGGTCTGATCCTTTGGATAGCCATATTAACTCTATTAACTGGTTTTGGAGATTCCATGATTGTGCACATTGTATCTTGCAGATTGAGGGAACCTCAACTAATTCTTGCTTTGAGAATTTGGACAGTGAACATGAAATCTTTAGTGAACAAGATGGAGTGAACACCTTGAGTACTGACAATGCAGATACTGGAAGACAGTATGAATCCCAATTATCACCACGGGAACATATCAATTCCATAATATCTGAACTGCAGATTTCAGACAAATCAGGTATCGTAACTGCAATAGAGTGATACTTTAGAATTTTAACACAATCACAGTTTTTTTTTTATAACTGCAGTCTACTTTGCTTCGTTAATTTTAATGCAGGTAAGGGTCAGGAAGAAATGTCAGAATTATCATCCTTGCCTGTGGCTATTTGGTTCCCTTGTGAACTGGTTTTGGAGATTCCATGATCATGCACATTGTATCTTGCAGTTTGAGGGAACAAGCAATCTTTTCTCATTTCATACTTTCATATTAATTCTATATAATTCCACAAGCTCATTGAGTTGGAGGATGTGCTGCTTTATAGGTACAGTAATGTTCTATCATGTAATGCAGAAGGTACTATTTTATAATATGATATACAGGAAGCTTATAGACAGTAAATTTATTATAATTTGATCTCTTATGATCATGGAGAGAAAACATTATCTCTCCTGCTTAACTCTTTGTTTCTTTTTCACTGTCTAATACTTTTCTGTTCCTATTCTTTCTATTCCTTTTCTCTTTCTTTCTTTGCCTCACTGGCCAGAGTTTTTCCCTGGAAAAAAAAGGGTGGGTTTGGAGTGTGGGGGCAGTTAAAGTGTTGTAAATGGGATTCCTGACCCGATCCTACCTCCAATTCACCCAGCTTTCACACAATTCGTGAAACCCGACAGTTAAATTGAGACTGGGCCTGCTGCATCCAGGAGGTAAGTGGTTTTATACCTACCTCCTGGATCCAACCCAGACCCCGCGATCAGAGACTTCCTCATGAGGCCTCCGATCACCTTCAGGCCTCCTCCGCCCCCCCCACCCCCCAACCACCCCTCCAAACGACGATGCTGAGGCCGGCCCCGATCCTCTCTGCCTTGCTGCTGATCCCCGACTCCATCCCCGATCCCTGACATCCCCGATCTCCTGCCAATCTCCGACCTCTCCGATCCCCTGCCGATCCTCCAACCTACACCCCGCCGATCCTCTCTCTTCCCCCCCCGCCCCCCAATCCCTTGCGATCCTTCCCCCAGACCGAAGCCTCCCTTCCTTTCTGCATCTGCAGGCCTACCTGCCCGCAGTCAACCAGCCTCTCAATCTGGCTGTCTGCAGGCGGGAATCCGAGACCTCACATTCAAATCAGGCCCTGCCGACTTTATTGGCAGGGCCTCCAGGAAACCCAGCCTCCCGGGTTTCCCGCCCGCCTCGGAGGCCCCCACCCCCAACCCGCCTACCTGGAGAAAATTCCGGTCTCTTTCTTTGTTCTATTTTGCAATCCATTTTTTTTTCATCTGTGTATAGCTCTTTCACACCTTTTCTATTTGTGGTGGCTAATTCTGTCTTTTTTTACCTGATACTCTTTCTTTGAGCCCTAGTGTCTCTTTTCTGTTTCCTTTCTCTTCTTCTGTATGTCTTCCAATAGCTTTGTATGATTCATTTACACTTATTTACTGATGAACTGGATTTTCTTTGTTTTGTCATATTCGACCCTGAACTGAGCTTCTGACCCCATACCCGCTCCGTCATCAAAACCACCTATTTCCATCTCTGTAACATTGTCTGTCTCTGCCCATCTGCTGCTGAAATTCTCATTTGTTCTTCCTTATCTCCAGAATTGACTTTTAATGCTGTTGTGGCCAGCCTGCCATCCTCCATTTTCTGTAAACTCCAGGTCATCTAAAACTCTGCTGCCCGTGTTCCATCGTGCATCAAGTCCTGCTCACCCATTACTCATGTCCTCGCTGATCTACATTTGCTCTCAGTCCCTCAATGTCTCAAGTTTATAATTCTCATCCTAGTGTTTAATTGGCACCTGGCTCCGTCGCCTGCAGCTGGTGTAAAACAAGTAGCTTACAAGCAACAATTGTATGATAACTAATGCATGGGAACAGCTGCAGATCCAGGGAGGAATCTCTATACTCAGACCGATGTCGCACCATGGTGGCGAGACAATCCCCTTGATCTCCTCCCCCACTTCTACTGTCTTTTGCTCTAAAGTGTAAAAATGTTTCTGGGAGAGCTCAACTGTCTTTATTAACTCAGTGAGGTGTTCCGGCAGAAAAGGAATCGGGTACCTGAAATGCTCCACATAGTCCTGGAGACGCGTGAAGGTGTTGTTCACAGTGAGGTGAATGGCCGAGGGTTCAGGGATGGGAGTAAATCGCTCTTGTGCCACTTGAACCTCAGCCTTGGGTTTGAAGCAAAAACTGCTCTCGCTCACCGGACACCACATGTCCTGGCTGTACCGGTAGCGGAGCGCACTTGTGGTGACACAGTATGTCCCACTCCCTACGTATGCTACCTGTGGAGGTACGTGAAATGGTGCCATCACTTCCATGGTGCAATTGATAGGTTCCGTGCCTGCAGAAGCAAACCCACATTCTGGTTGCGCACAAGCATTCAAGTGCTGGGGACACAGTATTACGTGTGCACCCCAGCTCTGGCATCCGGAGAGGTCAGTGCCTGTCATAGCATGCTCCCACTTTATGACATATGGCAGGATCGCTTTAAAACGAACATGTACTCCTCCATGAATGACCTCGATATTCTCAACCCTGTATCCCGGTGCCGGCCGGGATGACCCGCCCATTACCGGCATCCTCACTACAATTCCCATCACTGTATGGTTGGACCGCCTGCAATCTTCAGGGACAGGGTAGGCTTCAGAGGCTAAACGAAGCTGGCACGGGCTCAACGAATTGCTATATGGGTGCAGCGCGGTGAGATGCTTGTTGCTTAACCATGAAGGGACGCGACCTTGCCTTAGGTCCTCCAGGTTACTGCAGCCCTCGCCCAGCAACCATGCTCCATACAACACACACACCTCATTCCGTGCAGCCTGCTGCGAGGCGTTCCTGTCCTCCCGTATCAAATCATTAACAGTTTTTGCGTGCCTCTCCAGCTCCGCAATGACCTCCTTTTAAATGAACGGTCATTGCCTGGTCCCCATGAAGCTCTGAACCCACCACTGTATTCTCTTCCCCTAGAATCTTACGCAGTTGGTTCTTTAACCCAGTGATCTGCATCTGGAGTTGTGCATCATCCATACTATTAACAATACCTGTTCCTGTACTGAACGCTGTGGCTACATCATTCTAGGTTCCTCTTCTCTGCTTCCCGGACCCTACACTATCCCCAACATTCAGATTATAAAGCTGTTCTTTCTCTACATTTCCATAGTCCAGTTCATAAAATTTCTGAAACATCACTTTTAACAGAGCTTCATAAAGCTTCTCCGTCTTCCTTGGACACCACACAGGCAGATGGACTTCAGTCAGGTTCAGGATCACGGATGCCACGGCATAGTGCACGTTTTGAAACAACACTTTGTCAGTAGGGATTAACACCAACCCATTCCCTGGACCCCTGGTGGTGGTGGGACACCCATCTACAGTCGTCTGTACCATCGGGGCTCTGGGCGGGGGCTTCCTGGTGTATGAGATGAGCTCTGTGGTGATGATGGTGTTTGGGGGTTTTGGGATCACACAGGAGTCCACACTCCGATCCCACCCCCGGCGTCCTGCCATCGCCTGCTAAACACGATCGACACACCCGCTGGGCAGATCTTTTCCGACCCCGACATACACACACAAATCCCTTCCTCGGATTCCCAACACACATTCACTTCTTCCTGAGAACCCGTGATCGTCCGGTACATGTCATTACTTAGTCTTTCCCAGTCAGCTGTCTGGTCCCCTGTATCCGCGCTCAGTTTCCTGAGCCACCACCACCTTCCCAGTGGAATGTGTCCCCGACAGCTAAGGCACACCCGTTTACCCTCTGTTACCCTAACCCGGGAGGTGGTAACCCCTATTCTCGGGCATGGGATGGACGCTTCACCATAGGTGAACTTGTCATGGCTGGAATACCGGGTGGAATTCGACCCCAGCCATCCAGGCCATCTTCCCTCGTGGAGATAGATGCTCGACCCATCCTTCGAGCCACCTCCAGTGGTCACGGTCGGTCCGTCTCCACCGGTGCAGCCGAAGACAACCGATTCCTCGGTGTCGCCCCTGTGACTCGTGCTGGCTTCAATCATGACGATCAGGACTACCATGGCTGACTTCATCTTGTTCTTAGGCGTTCCCTGATAACACACAGAATGCAACGATGTCCTTGGGTGATGCCTCACCTTTCCAGACGCAGCTACACACGATTACATTTCGTATCCACAGCATTCACGTAAATCCAAGCTAAGGCAACAGACAGGAGATAAAGAAGTTATGTACAGCGCCACCTGTCTCTGGGTGGCCACACTAGTTCTCCTCGACCCTGGGCCTCTTACGACTCCAGCTTCCTTCGTTCACCAGTGTGCAAGGAGGCGTCCACGGCACCCTCGGCCGTGGGATCCTGGCACTCCTTCTCACTCCTGCCCCCACAGGTGGAACGACTGGTCCCTCTGTGGGCTCCTCACAGTCCCAGATTAGGGGCTGGAGACCCACACCTGTAGCGCAGCTCACCACTCCCTGCTGTTTCCTCCTCTTATCAGCTCTTTCCCCAGGGTTGAAAAGCTTGCACTGATTGATATGGAACCACTCAGTGCGTTGGGGCATTTTGACCACATATACCATCGGACTTGCCCTATCCACGATACTGTACGGTCCCATGTATAGCGGTTCAAAAGTCCCTACCCTGGCGAAGTTTCTAACCATTACTTGATCTCCGACCTTCCACTCGTGGTACCTCTGAGGCTCAAGCAATAAACGATTTCTACGACATTGCGTCCCCATGTTACTGGCCTGCCAATGGATCTGTCTGAGATGCTCAAGCAAATTCTTAACAAACCTGTCCCGGTTCACCTCTCTCAACTGACCTTCCGTGAGAACCGGGCCAGTACATGACTGGGCGTTCTCCTGACCCTGCCAGTCATGAGCTCATGCGGGGAATACCCTGTGCTTCTAGACGGGCTGGCTCGGACCCCCATCAGAATTAACGGCAAGACTTCCACCCATTTTCTAGGCGAGTCTCCCGTCTCCTTCCGTAACCTTTCCTTGATGGTCCTATTCATCCGCTCCACAATCCCCGATGACTGCGGGTTGTGTGCGACGTGCCGTTTACCCTCTACACCTAGCTTCTTCAGAGTCGCTTGCATGACTGCCCCTGTGAAGTGACTCCCCTGATCGGACACCACATACTGTGGTAGCCCCCACCTAGAGAACATTTCTCTCACTAGAATCCTTGCAGTCCCGAAAGCTGTGACTGTTCGGCATGGGAAGGCTTCTTCCTTTACCGTAATAACTGCCACTCCATATGGACCCTCTACCTTATCTCCCTTAGCCAGCGTCTCCAGAACAGTCTTTAGGGTGGGATCCCGTGCCTGGACCATCTTTAGGTCCGGGGCCAATGCTACCCCTGCACTCCCTTGGGTCCCACCTCTGTCTCTGATCGCTGCTACCAGACTCGACCCATATGGATCCCAAAACGTGCCCGTTTGAGCACCCTCTTTGGCCAGCACGTCAGCCTGCTGATTGTCCTCCGCACAGGGTTCTGTCTTGGAATGGCCTTGACTTTGTGGCTATAGAAATCCCCCTGGGTTCCTATTGATGTTAAAATCTGTTGCAACAATGGCTTGGTTGTTAGGGGTTTCCCGTCTGCAGATGTGAACCCGCGACAGACCAAATGGCTAAATATTCTGTACACAAATTGCAAGTTAACATGCTGTCCGAGCAAATTGTGTAAGGTGTAGGGATCTCTTCGGGGTGGGCAACCACATACACCACCGCCAACAGTTTAGCATGCTGGGCGCTCATGGTGCTCGGGAGTTTAATGGCCTTGACAATGCCTGCCTTCGGGTCAAAAATCCCGCATCCAGTGAGTCGCTCCCCGGCCACCACTGTACTGGACACCTCTACATAGATCTCGTGGCCCGTGGGATGGATCCCAGCCCGAAACCCTATGTTTACGTCCCATACCCCTTCAACAGAACATTTGTGGGCCACCCCTGGGTAGATCAAATTTGCTGCGAGCTTGGGCTCACAGAGGCCTTTCACACTCTAATTCGTCTGAGAGAGCAATAAAGTCCAGCGAGCAATGCGTGCACTGCTCACCGTGCCGTCCTTTATCCTCCCATCCAGAAGCATCTGAGTGGGCATGTGATGGGTTAAGAGAGTTATCGGGGACGCCCCGTGAAGATGTGTGATCTCCTCATGGCCCAATGTGTGGCAAGCAGGTGCCTCTCACAATTGGAGTACCCCCTCTCTACATCTGTGAGGATTCTTGATGAGTATACCACAGGTCTCAGCTTGCCATGCCACTCCTGGAGCAGCACTGCACTCAAACTGTCCCCCGTGGCAGCTACCTCCAAAAAGAACTCCTTTCCCCCATCAATCGCTCCTAAAGCCGGTGCGGTCTGCAGATCTCTCTTCAGACGACTAAAAGCTGTCATGCAGTCCTCATCCCACTCCCAGCCCACTCCCTTGTGGAGGAGCCGGAGTAGAGGAGCTGCCATAGCGGCATAGCCCTCTATGAAATCCCTGCAGTACCCTGTGAGTCCCAGGAAGGATCTTACCCCTGTTACCGTGGTCGGGGCAGATAGCTCCTGTACCGCCTTCCTCCTTGCCTCATCAATGGCCCTCTCCCCAGCACGCATGGTCAGCCCGAGGAATTTTACTTCCTGCTGGTCGATCTGTGCTTTCTTGGGATTAACCTTGAACCCAGCTTCCTTTAACAGACTCAGCAGCTCAGCCAGCAGGGGGCCATGCTCCTCCCCCTTGTTGGAGAACAAAAGCAGGTCGTCCACATACTGCACAAGCCGCTGCGGTCTGCTGAACACTTTTAAACAGTTGGCCATACATTGGTGCAAAATAGAAGGACTGTTGTGAAACCCTTGGGGAAGGCAGGTCCATGTGTACTGCTGACCCTTGAAAGTGAATGCGAACTTATACTGGTCCTCCCTTTTGAGAGGGATAGACCAGAATCCGTTCGAAATGTCCAGCACTGTGAATATTTTCGTGGATGCTGCGACGGTGGGGGCACAGGCTACGATGTTCCACCGATCCTCTCTTGTTCCCCCCTCCCCCATCCCTTGTGATCCTGCCCCCAGACCGAACCCTCCCTCACTTTCCGCATCTGCAGGCCTTCCTGCCCGCAGTCAGCCAGCCTCTCAATCTGGCTGTCTGCAGGTGGGAATCCGAGGCCTCACATTCAAATCAGGCCCTGCCGATAAAGTCAGCAGGGTCTCCGGGAAACCCAGCCGCCCGGGTTTTTCGCCCGCCTCGGAGGCTCCCACCCCCAACCCGCCTACCTGGAGAAAATTCCGGTCTCTTTCTTTGTTCTATTTTGCATTCCATTTTTTTTTCACCCTGTGTATAGCTCTTTCACACCTTTCTATTTGTGGTGGCTAATTCTGTCTTTTTTATCTGACACTCTTTCTTTGAGACCTAGTGTCTCTTTTCTGTCTCCTTTCTCTTCTTCTGTATGTCTTCCAATAGCTTTGTATGATTCATTTACACTTATTTACTGATGAACTGGATTTCTTTGTTTTGTCTTATTCGACCCTGAACTGAGCTTCTGACCCCATACCCTCTCCGTCATCAAAACCACCTATTTCCACCTCTGTAACATTGTCTGTCTCTGCCCATCTGCTGCTGAAATTCTCATTTGTGCTTCCTTATCTCCAGAATTGACTTTTAATGCTGTTGTGGCCAGCCTGCCATCCTCCATTTTCTGTAAACTTCAGGTCATCTAAAACTCTGCTGCCCGTGTTCCATCGTGCATCAAGTCCTGCTCACCCATAACTCATGTCCTCGCTGATCTACATTTGCTCTCAGTCCCTCAATGCCTCAAGTTTAAAATTCTCATCCTAGTGTTTAATTGGCATCAAGGCCTTACCCCTCCCCATTGTTATAACCTCCTCCAGCTCTACAACCCCCCTTCAGAATTCTTTGTTCCTCTGACGTTGGCCTTTTATACATCTCCCTCCTCCCTTGCTCCAAAACAGTAGATATGTGAGCCTACAATTGTTTTTCTTTTGATTCTCTACTGGTTCAGAACCCTCTGCTCTTTGTAAGCGGTTTTGATCCTAGCCCAATTGCTAGACGGACGGTTCGAATCGCCCCAGCCTTACCCGGGAATTATTATTCAGAGTGTAAATGGAATAAGTCACGGACAGGAATGCTTCGGTGAAAAATCAGACTTATATTTATTTGGTCTAACATACACTGGCTAAAACATGCACTAGTAAATGAAATCACTGTCTCTGTGGAGAATAAAATCCAGGTTACAAACAACATACATACAGTACACAACTGGAGACTATAACATGCAGTAATTCCCTTGTTGCTATGGTGGACTCTAATTCCACCCCTACCAACGAATCACCCAGTCGCATAAACCCCTTCGCCTGGCTGAACCAAACGAAGCTCCCACCCTCGGAATAGCCCAAAAACTTCACTTCTGAGAAAAAACCCTGAGTCCCTTACACCTCACCCAGCTTGCCCGGGATATTGGGTTACCGGCTTAGGACACTTGAGACCATGCTTACCACCACACAGTCGGTCTCGATCGCTCAGCTCAGCAGCTTCTTCCTCTGGTACTTCTTGTTAGGTCGATCTTGGTGGAGCGGGAGTGAGAGAGAGAATGGTGGAAAAGGATCTATCTTTATAGGAGCCTGGCTACCCCTATCTTTCCCGCCAATCTTTAAAATCCTTTTGTTTCTAAGCACTCCGGTGCTTAATCAGTGATGGGTCATCATCGGACCCATGAGTATTCCGTGATTGGACTAATGGCCCTAAGTCTGGGACATATCTTTTCGGTCCTTGTGTTGGGAAAAACTGGCTCCTCTTCGGCTGGCTAGACTAGTGAGTTCATATATTATATATTATATTAGTGGGTTCATTGTTCTGCTTCTCTTCTGAGATGGAGGTGAGAAGTGCTTTTGCATATTAGAGTGGCTTTCTAATAGGTTCAAGTTCAACGGGTGCCTCAGGGTCCTCAGCCCTTTCATCAATAGCCCCCTTCCTTTTCCCAGGACTATCGGGTGAACCCATACATTCCGGATGACTGACAGTTCTTTTATCAAAGCCAACTGCCATGCATTCTCTGGAGTTTTAATAAACCAGTCCTCCACACATCTGCACAGGGCGATCCCACCACAGGGAAAACACCCTCAGAAAAATCCCATAAAGTCCACAAAAATATTCTTGACTGAGTCCATTCTTCAAACAGAGACTTTGCGATCTTTTCATCTTCTATCCATGGTCTTCTGTAGGACAGCGCAATTCTGTCTTGCCTCACCCCTACATTTCAATGCCAACCTTGGCAAGCTGTAACATGTTCTACCGTTGGTCTCAAGATTGGGATGCAGTTCAGATGATTGCTCTAGAAACCCGGCCAAATGTTACAGCTTCTCAGACAGTCTCACTAAAAGTTAATGGAAACATCAAGAGAATTATGGTAGATTTTGCAGAAAAGTTTTGTGCAATTCACAGGAAAATATTGTTTATTGTGAGGGCCAGTTTTCCATGCCCAACTATGCTCATCAAGAAAAGCTACAAACACTTGTCGATGAAACAGAAATGGTGCTATCTTCCAAGCAAAATTCATGCTAATGTAACAAATAGTTATGCTCTGCCCAGACGTCAGATATCAGTGAAAAGCACCAAAGGCTTTTATCCAGCCAGAAATAATTTTATCTCACTAAGATGGTGAGCCACTCATTTTCTTTTGATTTGCTCTCATCAAGGCAAAGGATGTCAACATTGGTGAATTGAATAATTTTCTATTTCAGTGCTGGCACTGAAGGCTAACATGTCAAGTGATGACTATCCGCTGCAGTACTAGTGTCCATTTTCCCCCATTTCCCACCTGGCATCTTTTGAGACCTTTGAGTGAGATTGCCAATGTAATGCCGAGATGGGGTAATTTTGTGCTGTAGGCCTGCATCCACTCTGACTTGGGTACGAGTTAAGTCTCTTCACTCTGCTGGATGCCAAGGAGCTAATGCCAAATTAATTTCATATGGGCTTTATGCAGTCAGCAGAGCGAATGAAAACAGCAGTGTGTGTTGAAATCCCAGAGATAATGCTAAGCCAATGCACAATCCAATCTCCAGCATCTCATACAATAAAGTTCTTTCCTGATCCTAATACTGTAACTTGCCTCTAAATAGTATTGTAGGCCAGAAGTTTGAGTTCACAGACTGTCTGTTTGATTTGAGTTATTAAAGACAACAGTTATTAAGTATCTGCCAGAAACTTTATACAATAGAATTGCTTAGTGAATTTCAGAAGCTGTTTTGTGAAAAATATAATGGGGGAAAATTTCTGTGTCGCCCCTAGCACCCCGAAAAGGTTAGCGCCCCTGCGCCGTAAATTCAGTGGTAGCACCCTAAGCAGGAGGCGGGGTGCTACTGGAAGCACGCCCCCTCCTGTCTGGGGCACTACCACTGAATATCGCGGCGCTACGCGCAGCAGCGCCACGTGCGTCGGCACGTAACGTCACGTTATTGCAGGCCTCCCTCCCCTGATTAAAGTGGAGGGGCCTAGCGCTGCGCGCACCGAGGCCCTGCTGGACCACCAGGGAGTGGGGTGCCGGGAAAGCAGCCCAGCACTCGAGGAGTGCCGGGCTGATTGATCGCGGTCGGCACCCCGAATGGAAGAGGGGAAGGGGGCAGGTGCTGGCAGGCAGCGCGGCTGCACAAACGCCACCCTGACCCTGTCAGACATATCATTCGGTGATAGGTCGGGGCGCAGCCGAAGTTTGCGGCCGGGGCACGAGCGCGGCGCTGCGCATGGTGATGACTTCATTGCCGTAGGCGCAGCACCGCGGGGCGCTACCGCCGCCGCTAACCTCCCGCTGAATTTTACAGGAGGCGTTAGTGGCGCTGCGCCTGGGCGCTAGGGGCTTTGTGCCCCCGGGAAGCACTAACGGGAGGTACAAAGCAACCCAATTTTTCCCCTAATCTGCTTTATAGAAGTCTCAAAATAAAAAAAAAATACTTAAATTTTCAATCCTATTGCTGATTAAATTGAACTGACTCTATCACTTTAGCCACAGCTACGGCTGCTTAAAGTTGTGCTACCCCTACACTCTTTTTTGGGCAGCATATTGGCTTTTAAGGAAAATGTGGGTTTCTGAAAAGTTGTCTTTTAAATGAAAGAGCAAGGAAAGCACTTGCAATATATTGTGCTTTACCACATCCTCAGGAAGTCCTAAAGCACTTCATGCCCATTTAATTATTTTTTTGAAGTGCCGTCAATGCCATCAATGCCGTATTGGAAAATACGGTATCCAATTTGCACAGAGCAAGGCCTTACAATCAGCAAATGAGATGAATCACCAGTTAAACTGTTTTTATGGTGTTGGTTGAGTGTTCAATGTTGGCCAGGGCACTAGATGACCTCCCTATTTTCCTTTGAATAGTGCCGTAGAATCTTTTACATCTAACTGAGCAGGCAAACAGCCTTGGCATAATGTCTCGTGTGAAAGACTGCATTCCTGAAACGTAGCTGTACTGAAGTGTCAGCCTATATGATATGTTCAAGTCCTGGAGCACAAATGTACAATTCAACTCCAGAAAATAGGCATCATTACATATCTTTAGTAATTGTATATGATGCTGGTTTCTCAAACCTGCAAAACTGAAATATGTAGCCTTTCAGTTACACAAGGATGGGTGAGCAGTGTATCAGATGAGGAGAATGGGAGTGTTTCGCATTGTCTGAGAAACTTTGTGGTAACATGGGCAAAGCCCTTGCGACAGTTCAGTTCAATTTTGGAACCTTTTGTTCATCTGCTCTGCATCCTAATCTGCTGTTGTGAATTTAAGAATATTACAGATGGCAACTGAACATAGAAAAATTTCATATAGCCATAATGTCATGGCAGTAATGAATTGGAAGTTTCACAGTTTAGCCCTCTTTTAGGACAAGGCTTTGCCTCGTGCCAAAATTATCACTACTTGCTCAAGCCCCACAATAAATTCCAGATTAATTTATAAATATGAATCAGTTTCCCCCCTCCTTCACCTTTCTACATATCTTTACTTATATTTGGAATGCAGACAAGTGCTGTCTGCCTTGAGTCTGTTCCATGGTTGGTAACAGTATGTGCGAGAGATTGACTATTTCTTATATGAAACAAAACACACATTGCTACTGGGCAGCTTTCTTAATTGTCTGTCTGAAGAGGAATTAATAGTTTAATGTTGCAATCTGTGTACAATCATAGAATCATTTTTCTTTTAACTAATCGATTGATTACTACAACCAGGAAAGCCGTTGATGCCAGAAAAACTCTGCCATCATACTCTCCCCTCTGCCAGCTCTTGCAATTGTCTGCTCATTTCCACGCTTCTACTGAGATCTTCCTATGCACAGTCTTGCTGTCTCAGCTGTGGCCTTTCAGATGGTCTCATCCCATTGGGGACCAATTCCATCATCATCTGATGGTAGTTAAAATAACACAGTACAGGTAGACTACCCTTTATCCGGACTTCCGAAAACCGAAACCCTCTAAAAACCGAAGGTTTTTTCGTTCAGCGTAAGTCGTGCGTACGACTTACGCTGAACGAAAAAACCTTCGGTTTTTAGAGGGTTCCGGTTGCAGAAGTTCGGATAAAGGGTAAGTCGTGCGCACGACCCCCCGCCAGCCCCGACAACCGCCGACCCCGCCAGCCCCGACAACCGCCGGCCCCGACAACCGCCGACCCCCCCGCCGACCCACCTTCCGAAATCCGAAATTCTCCTTTATCCGAAACTCGGCTGGTCCCGAGGTTTTCGGATAAAGGATAGTCTACCTGTAGTACTGAAAATTCTTGTGACAAATCTGAAGCATTTTTGTCCAAGACGGGCCGAACAGCCTCCTTCTGTGCTGTAACCATTCTATGATTCTATGGTATTTACATAAGGGGTTATAAACTAATTTCACTCGGAAATTAGATCCCTGCTTAATTTGACTACAATTGTTGGAATTTAGTTTGTACCTAATATCCAACATAGGTGCAAAGGCATTTAGTTCAAATACAATCATCTTGCAGGGTTTATTCAAATGTGTTGAATTGTAGCTTCTTTTCAATTTAATCTGTTTGGTCTTGGTCACTTTTTTTCCCCCAAGTTATTTATCAGCCCAAATTGTTTAAATCAGTGAATCTGTCTGTGGCCTTTAGAGGTGACCAGGCAAGTTGGCTTTCATAGGAGGAAAAGAACTGCTACGTAACAGTATTATTTATATCATAATTTAGCACAGCAGTTGCAAACTATTATTTTTCACTATATGATGGTCAAGCTAGGCCTAACTAAGGTAAAAATATATTTTGTTACTATTCACCTGTTCTATTACTATTTCATAAATATATTTGGGTTAAAAAATGTAACGTCTACTGTTATGATCTGCCATCTTCTGAAGAGGAGAAGGATCATGTGATTAAAGCAGTAACTGAAATAAACTAAAGACATTTTCTGAGCACTTTATTGGATATCTAGGCGAGCCAAAACCCTTTCCCTGGGATCTGGGGAGCTAACGCTCAACTACAAGTGTAATCTGAAACATGGAAGCCAAAATATCTCGAGTAAAAGGAGTAAAGTCAACCTATGAACACAATGTAATGATTAGAACTGTGTGGTACAGTAATGGAAGAAAGTACAATTAAGATTGTCCACATTATCTTCATGACTCTTCTGTCTCTTTCAGGAATTCTTTCTACTCCAGCAGATTCAGAAGAGGACTTGGAGGATCACTTATCTACCCCAGATCAGATAAAACCATTGAAAAAAGAGTCTGGTAGGAATATTTTTTCAACACTGGAAATTGAACATAATTTAATCAATTTATTGGTGTTTGGCTCATTTTATCTATGTTGTAAAGAAACCTAATCTAGGTTGATATCCACCCTTGCCTGCTATAATTGTTCTGCATGAAATTACTTCAAGCAGTCTAAACTCAATTTGTGGTGTATTCACAAAACTGCCACTAAATTGACAGTTGACTTAGTTTTTTTTGAATAACTGGTCAAGGAAATGGAGAAATTAACGTTAGTGTGCGTGCACGTGTCCAAATAAAGTACAGGAAACTCTTTATTATCCGGCACCAACGGGACCGGCGTGGTGCCGGTTTATCAAAAAGTCCGGATTACAGAGAGGTATAGTTTAAAAGGTACGAGAGCTCCGTACACAGCAACAAATCCAGGCTTCCCTGTTGCTTAGCAACATGTGCAGGAACTCCGGCCACAGACCAAGCGTCCCTGTTGCTTAGCAACAAGTGCACGAACCCCAGTTACACAGCCACAGATCCAGGAACTGCCACTAATATGAAGTAAAACTTACCTGAACCTACTCCTGAATTTTGCCGGTTAACGGAGATTTCCATTTTTTTAGGTGCCGGTTAAAAGAGAGTTTCCTGTACATGCAATGAATTCTGCATTTCGTTACCAGTTGTTTAGACAGTCTACCACTTAAGATAAATTGAAGCTCTTATTGAGATCCTGTTACCATAGTAATACTTAGCTGTTTCCTTGACAATTACAATGTGAAACTGCTCTTCATTACTATCAGAATCCACATTAATCACCACAGATAGGAGCCTTTGTGGATCGTGACCAGTTGCAGTACCTCAAAAGAATACTGGGGAAGAATTGGGAAACCATCTCCTTATCCCTAGCCTCTCATTTGAAGTATTCAGGCTTTTATATCCACAGAATTAGTAGTTCTGACAGTAGATCTGGAGACCTATGTTAAAGTGTGTCACCACTGGCACTAGAACTAGGCAAACCACGTGATTTATCATGGGAAGTGTAGTTGACCAGCATGTTGGGAGTCCAGGTACCACAGTAATATAAAAGTGCCTTGAGTGTAAATCAAATTTTTCACTAATTATATATTACATGAAAACATCTATGATTTTGCAACCAAAAGAATGTCTTCTGAACATCTATATGTGATGATTATATGAAGATACGAATCAGGTTTCTGTACAGAGAACATTATTAACAAACTGAGTAAGCTTACTGCTAGCAAATAAAAATGATTGTTCTCTTCTGTGAAGTATTTCTAGCAAAAATTCAGGAGGCAGCTTCCAAATATCTTGAAATCCATTGCTGATTATGTTTATGTATGAGAATCAAGAATAGCTTATATCCCTTTTTAAATATGCATGAAACATGCTTATAAATTGCTTTTCTTGTGATCAATAAATTTGAAGTACACGTTGTCATGGTAGAAGTGAGTGGAACTGCAAAAAGTACTTCCTATGTTTGTTTCTGGGCCCTCGTGTTACTTCAGCATTAAAATTTTATACAAATCAATTTCTTAATTGTGTTCAGACTGAAGTTTCAATATTTCAATTACAATGGTTTCGATATTAAACCCAACACGACAGGCGGGAGGAGGTTGGGGTTAAATCCTAAAAATTGCAATTCCATCTCGCCGTGTACATGCCAGCCACCATTTTTACGGCTGCGGGTAGCATGGCGTGCAAGTGCCTGTCTTGGAAAGGTGGAACACTTCATTAACATATTTCAATCAGGCCCCCACAGTGCAATTAAGAGCCTGATTTAAAATGACTACTGCTGCATGGGTTTCCCAGGGCTCTGGAAACCCAGCAGCGAAATGGAAACAGGAGCTGCTGGCTCGAGAAGGTAAGTGCCATTTACAGCACTCCTTCTGGGCCATGAGGAGTAGGAGTGGCCCCCCGACCCGCATGAAAGCCTTTGGCATCCCTTCTACCAATCGCAGCCTCCCTCTAGCCCCTGTCGTGATAGCAGAGACCCCCCCCACCCCCAAGCCTTGATCTGCAGCCTGCTCCCCTCCCAATTGCCAGGGACCATCCACAAGGGTTTCCGGCTGTGGACTTCAGGTGCTGGTTTTCCTGCCCGCCAGCTGCCCAGCCTGTTAATTTGGCCAGGTGCTGGGTGGGTAACGGAAGAATTTTTTTTAATGAGGTCCGCTGGTAAATTCGGCAGGACCTCCATGTACCTGGCCTTGCCGGGTTTCCCTCGCGTTACAGTGCTCCCCCACACACTCCCCGTAAATATCTCGGAAGAAATGCTGTGTACTGCAATCTAGACCAAAAGACAAAAACAAAATTAAAACTTTATCTCTGCTTCTGATAAAGAACAGGCATCTGTTCCCCTAGAAAGGGACTTAGATACTATTTAAGAGGAAAATTTAAGATTATGCTAAGTCAGATATTGCACACCTCCCTCCAGACCTTGCTGTGCTGGGTCCCATTGCACTTCCATAATGTAGAGATGCAAAATGACAGAATCTCCATGGAAAGAGTATCCCCAGTATGAACATTTGTAGTATGTTCCACCAACTATGCACTTACTATTAACTTTAAAAGGGATTTTTACAGATTAAAAATAAAATCTAACATGAAGTACACAACAGAATCTGGTGGTTTACTGATAGTAAATGACATACAGTAAACTTGCTCTTTAGACCTGATTCAGTTCTTTTGTTTATACTATATGTTTGTTTAATGACTTTTACTTTAACTAACAATTGTTTTAAAATAAATCAATGTTGCACAGCGAGTAAATAAGATTATATTACTTTTAAATCCTAAGAAATTATTGTAACATAAAAATTATCCTTTAATAAATACTAGACAGTTATAAGCAAGAAGATTTGGATGATAAAGCTGAAGACCCCCAACTTGAAGAAGCAATAGTGAAAATGAAAAGATTGGATAAGATTTTGGTTATGAAGCAGGAAAAAGAAAGGCAAGTGAAGAAACAAGGAGAAGAGCTAAGGAAAAAACTTTGGGAAGAACTTGAGGTAAAACAGCAGCAAGAAATGCTTATAATATTTCTGGCCCTCTTTTATCTGTTCACTTAATATCAAGTAAACAATGGGTGCAACATGCTAATGCAATTTAAGTTTGTAATGAAATAATTTTTTTAATCATGTAGTTTTATTTGGTTGAGCTGAATCCCTCAAAGTTGCTTTGACAAATGAAAAGTAATTACTGCTGTCTCTTCTGTCATGATAAATGTGAACAGCAATTTTTAGCTGTTTGCTAACATGCAAACATTGCATTGAAGTTGCCATCTACATATTCATGCTTTCTATAGCAATTTCTAATATGTAACCATTTCTGAAGTTGAAAGAAAAATGAATGCTGGTCATTGAAATTAAAATGCACAGAAGTTACCAACTGAAATTTCACGCTTAATATCTTTGAATTCTCTGGTCAGGGTCGGTGCTGGTGATTTTACATGTGGAGTTGATGATGAAAACTAAGACTCAAGGATTAATGCTTCCTTTCATTTCTAGATCATTCAAATTTTCTGTAATAAGGATAATTGAGCAGTGGGTACTTTGATTGTTTCTGGTTTTGAAGCAGTGCTTTTAAGAACCAGTAGCCATCCTGTGTGTTCATAATTTTTTGTTCTTGCGATGTGGGTAATGCTGGCAAGGCTGCATTTATTTGCCCATTCTTGCTTGCCTTGAGAAAGTGGTGTTGGCTTTCTCATTGAACCGCTGCAATCCTTGTAGTGATGATGGTCTCATGATGGTGTTAATTAGGGAATTGCAAGATTTTCACCCAGGGATAATGAAGGAATGGTGGCATTTGTCCAAGTCAGGATGGCATGTGATTTGAAGGTGATGGTGTTCCCATGATATTGTTGCTCTTTTCTTTGGTGTTCGAGTAGTTCTTGAAACTATTATCTTTTTATCTGTGCCGCTTTTGAGTGCTGTTTCCCCACTGGGGTCTGTGATCGTGCTATTAAATCTCATGTCTTACTACCCAGATAGTAATATCTTCTCTCTATTTTTATAGACTGTAGACTGTGAATTATTTTCTCTCAGTTTTATCATTATTGCTCTTTATTCCCTGTGAACCAATCCCCACTCCTTTTAATCTCTATCCCTCCTGTCTAAACTTGACCACTCAATTGTTTTGTATGCCTGTTCCCCTATTCTGTTTATGTCGAGGTTATAACAATTTGGATTTTGAAATGGAAGTTAAAACAAAATCAGTGATTTTCCTTAATAGGAGAAATTGTTTGGTTGGTAAGTTTGAGACTGCCGATGTGAGGTGATAGTGAAAATGAATAACGAGGGCAAGAAAGTATTGGAGAATTAAGTGAAAAGGAATGTTTCAACATAGATTTGGAAAAGAGAAAGCTAAATTTTGGTAACAACTTTAATTATACAAGAAGGAAATGGGAATGAAAGGATAGAAAAAGGTATTAAACAAGAAAAATCATGCGATAAGCTTGGAAAAAGTCAAAAGTACTGGCATAGGAAACTGAAGTAAATAGAAAAAAATGAAGTTGAATTGAGAAGAAACAAAAAGTAGAAATAAATGAGTAAACTTTAAACCAAGAAAAGAAAGAAAATAAACAAGGATATGGAAACAAAATGCAAGGTTGGAAATTAAGGAACAGAATGTAGCAAAGTCTCAGATATTAATGAGGAGCAGCACATTAAATGAAAGAAAAATGATGCAAGAAAATATGTATAAATTTTCATCTTCACTGCCTGGGCAGTAATTTGGCAGATTGGATCGTCTGCCTGTTGTAGGACCTGCCCAATTTACATTCCATTGTGGAATGAAAACCATGCAGGTTCTACAACGGGTGGGTGATTTGCTCTACCAGCTTATTGGCCAAACAAACTATGATGAAAATTTAGCTCGTAAAGTGGAATTAAGGAGAAGAGTGATGATAAAACAATCAGAGAAGAAAAAGTGAAGAAAAAATAAGAAAGTGGGAATATGTGAAGGAACTGAAAAAACTCAAAGACAATAGAAGACTAAAGTAGGGATAGATATACTAAAGTTTAGTGCAATGTGAAGTTTGTTCATTCAGTACAGATTATGAAAATGTATAGTACCTTTTTACTAAGCAATAAGTCCTGATCATTTGGTAGGAAAAGATTGAGAAAGAGACTCAGAAGAAAGCAAGCATCAGGAATGTGAATACTGGAATCTCTGTTGCAGAAAAAGTAAGTTCTGGGGAAACAATTCCATGTAAAATTTTTATTGCTGTTACTAAGTACAAATAATGCACAATTGTAAAGACAGGAAATATAGTATTAATCATTTAAACTCTAATTCTTCTTCACTTGTTCAACCGTGGGATACAAATAAGATATTACCATTATGTTGAGTGTGATGGGGTAAGGACAGTGGCCTTTTAAGAAGTTTGTACCATGGTATTAAAATCCTGATCAGTTGATCTTTTTTCATTCTGTTGTATAACAAAACTCATTCTGAACTGCACCTTTAGATCATTTCTTCTGCTGTTGTTGGTATTAGCCTTGCTGTTCACCACCACACAGTCCAAATAAGTTTTAGGCCTTTTTTTCATTGCTGTAGATCATTGCTGTTTGTTGTTCACAGTTCTAAAAATAGTCCTGTGACAGTTCCTTAATTTTTCAGAACGTATTACCAAGTATTTCACTGTTGCTTAGTCATCAATACCATTTTCTTCAACTGATAGATTTTGTGCCTCAGTATTGGCACATTGGGCTACCAAATTAAATTGCACATTTCATGATGAAATTTAATTGAAATCTGTAAGCGGATTTCTTCCCGTAATTATTGTCGCAATATAGGGTTGTTAGTCCTTCAACAATAACTTCTGTGTGATTCGGGCCCAAGTGGTTTTAAACAACAAGTTTTAATATATTGACTAATAACAGTATTGCTCTTACACAACTGTTCTACAGTATTACATTAAATAAAGCAATTAATACAACCTGGTATCCCCGTGTGTGGACTTTAAGGTGATCAGGCTTGACCTCCATGGGTTGCCTTCTAGGCTATGAACTTCTGACTGTCCCGAGAACTCTAACCTTTGGGGGAAGTATTCCTTGCCTTTATACTATTCGACTGCTTTGTTCTTCACGCACATCTCTCTGTCCTTATCTCTATGTCATTAATTATCACACCAAACTGATGCCACGTTAACAACTCAAGATGAGCTGTTTTACGTAGTGTCCTAATCACCTCGACCTCCATCTCTGTCTCACAAGCTGTTATTGTTCTCTTGGAATGTGTAGGCTCTCCCTATCTATGTATAGGCCTCCCTAATTCTGACTGCCTTACCAGCCTTTCAGTGCTATCAGTTACTGTGGTATGTTGGTGACTTAGCAACTGCACCCCTTATCTAGGTGCCTGATTCTCATGCCCAGCTCATTTGGTTCACACAGAGACGAAACTCTGCCCCCCCAGCACCCGCCCTCTTGCTAAAATGCTTGGAGCTATACAAGATTGGGTGCTTGATTATATTCTAAAAATATTCTAATTTACTTTCTACCTTGCCTAATTCTAGTAATTTATCCAAATAAGTCATGGGTTCTTCCTCTGATATCAATTAGGAGACTAAAAGAGCCCTGATCATCTTCCAAAGGTGCAGAGTACGCTAGGAGTTAAATTTCATAGAAGCACATAGAAATAATAGAAGGTAGAACATAGAAACAGGCCATTTAGCTCAACCAGTCTGTGTCGGCATTTACAGTATCACAGAATCACAGTAACCCCACAGTGCAGATAGAGGCCATTTCGGCCCATCGAGCCTGCACCGACACATATCCCACCCGATCCCCGTAACCCCTACACCAACACATATCCCACCCTATCCCCGTAACCCCACGTATTTAATCCCCCTAACACTACGGGTCAATTTATCATAGCCAATCAACCTAACCCGCACATCTTTGGACTGTGGGAGGAAACCGGAGAAAACCCACGCAAACACGGGGAGAATGTGCAAACTCCACACAGACAGTCGCCCGAGGCCGGATTCGAACCCAGGTCCTTGGCGCTGTGAGGCAACAGTGCTAACCACTATGCCACCGTACCTTCCACATAAGGAAATAGTTCTAATCACATTTACCCACCCTGTTCCCATATGCCTTCAATCCCTTTTCCTTTATCCACCTATCCAACCTAATCTATTCTAACAAGAAAAGACCCAATTTTTAAAATCTGCCTCAACATTTTTCATATAGTGTGGAGCCTAAAACAGCGCACACTGCTAAAATTGTGGTCTAAAAAGGATTTACCATTACACTTCAGCTTTTATAGACTGTACATATGGCCATAAGACCCAGTGTTCCATTTGTTGTTTTTATGGCCTTTGCTCTTTTTAATGTCTTGCGATCTTGAACCCACAAATCAGAATGTGTTCTGCCACGAGGACACTTATTTTTAAAAATAAGGTAGTTATAATCATTCTTTGTGTCATATCCCTTGTGTTGATTTTTGAACATGGGAGCTATTAGCTTGAAATAGTTAGAGTAGAGTTATTTCAGTAGAAATGATCTTGGGGTGTTTCAATATCAATTGTATTAATTAAAATCATTCAAACTGTCTTTAAAATCCCTTAAACCCACCCTTCCTAATATCTCTTTCTTTTGCTCAGTGTTCATTTTTGTCTGATTATGCCTCTGTGAAGAGTCTTGGGACCTTTTTCCACATTGAAGGCCTTGTATGAATACAAATTGTTGTTGTTGTCAGAGTTAGTGATTCTTTCAATGCAGTATTATCAATGATATCAGCATTGAAACAAGGATATTAGAGGTGATTGTAGTCTTTGTAACAGTCTGATTTTTGAAAGGTGTTTGCTGGTGAGATGCACTTGAAGGATCTGTGATCATAGGAGAAGAATAGTAGAATTTTGTTGAAAGAAACAAGAACTACTATTGATAAAGCTGATAAATGAGAACATTTCATTTACGTTTGAAATCACACACTGTGATATAAGTCTAACAGTAAAATTGTATGTTAAAATCAAAAAGTTTCAGCTAAGGTGAGAAATTAAGTAATGATTTTCTTGTTTCAGAGAGCAAACCCTGAGGGATTTGTGGAGTGCCCTGAGGTGGCAGAAAATACAATGAGATTTTTAGCTCTTTCACCAGCTAGAAATGGTGAGTGGAAGGAAACCCTGATGCTGGTTAATTGTACAAAATAATGTGAAAAAACTAATGGAATTATTGTAACCACACTACATCCTCGTTCCAAGCATTCTTTGGCATTAAAGCGCAGGTTAGCGGGAATGTGATACATTGGCAAATCTTTGATACTTTTTCATGTTTAGAACAATTTGGCATCTATTGACAATTTGACATAACATTAGCCAAACCCTTATTATGTGAAATCTATTCACATCAGCCTTTAAGTACAAACATACAATTAGGCCAAATTCTAACACACAGTGAAATTCAAATAAGGTCTAGAAGCAAATTTACAAATTGGGGAATTTGTATGGCATGGTTTATCTTGCTGCTTGAGACATTTTATAAATGTTTTTCTTTCTGGCAATTTTCCCCATCATCTCCTAAAATTGTTGACGCTTTGCTGGTTACAGTTCCATGGTGCTCCTTGTCCAAATGGCCATTATTAATGTGTGTGCCTTGACAGTGAGCATCGGAAGCTATTTTTCCATAGGGGCATTACAGTGGTGCCCGATCTCGTCTCGCCTAACATCATGACAAACTATTTCACTTGTCCAGGACAGTAGTACCAGAGGACACAGTCTGCGCTTGAAGGGGAGTAAATTCAAAACGAATCTGCGAAACGATGGGCGGAATTTTCTGTACCAGGGCGGGTCGGGTGTGGGCAGTCGGCGTGGTGGGTCGCGACCCTGTTCTTCATAGCATGCCGCTCCTGAGATTGACTTTCCGTTAATGGGGCCTATTAAGGCCACTCTGCACGTTTTCAGCCAGGATATTTAAAGGAGCCATGGCCACATTGCATTTGAAACTTCATCTAAGAGTGTGCAGGCAGCACACTGCACAATTGGATTGCTGCAAAGAGTGCCAAACATGAGACAGAGGGCTGCACCTAGGTTCTCCGATGATTCTCTCCATCTGCTTGTGGAGGGAGTGAGAGCACGTAGGGAGGTCCTCTTCCCTTCTAATGGGCAGAAGAGACCTCCTCCGGAGACGAAAGAGCCTGGCTCCAAATAGCAGAGGAGGTCAACAGCAGGATGTGGTCAGGAGGACCTGGGTGCAGTGCTGCAAACATTTCAATGATCTCAATAGATCGGGAAAGGTGAGTGCAAAGCCACACTCAACTTCAACCTGCTGTGCTTCTTATCACATCCCCAACACTCTGCCTTCCCAACCCTGCTCCTGCACATCCTTGCACCAACATACCTTGCACGTCCACCCATCCCTCTCTCTCTATCTATATACTCACATCCCCATCTGACGAGCCACCCCTCACACTCACCCTCATCCTAATACAATCATATGAACTAACAACTCACAAGGAGGCCACTTGGCATTGCCACCCCGCTCCATCATAGTCACCCTCTAAAGATGTAAGCCATTCATTCCTTACAGTCATTTCATCACTCTCGCTCAACCTTCTCTTCCCTCCTTACAGGAAAAGAGAGCCCACAATAAGAGGGAGAGGGAGAGAACTGGTGGTGGCACTCCATCATTGGCCACCCTAACATCAGCAAAGGAGGCTGCCTTGGAAGTGCCTGGAGTTGCCGAGCAGCTGGAGGTGGGAGACGGAGAGAGGGGACATCTCGGCAACCTGGTGACAGAATTACATATCATACAGCTACATGGCATGCAGCAGTCACTCATATGGTGACTGATGTCAGCAGCCAGTGAATGTTCATCATGTGCATAATGGTATCTGTACCCATTCTTCATATGACACATCTAACTCATCTCTTTACTCTCCCACAGGTTCATCAAGAGCCACCCCACCCCACACTGTCCAGGAGGAAGAGGAAGACGACTCCCCAGAGCAGCCTCCAGCCTTTGAGGGCGCACCGTCACCAGGCATAAGCGCACCCAGCACAAGCGCAGATACTAACACCTCGGTGGGTTCCACGCAAGATATAGGCCTAGAAATTCAGTATCGCCACGTTTGGGGCACTATAGTCGAGCGTGCGCTAAATTTAGCGCTTAGCGCCACTTTCACCGAAATTGAGTTGCATCGCCCCAAGAGGTTGCTGCTGCGCTAAAGCAGGCGGTGCATGACTACCCTAAGGCGCTAAGCCGGTGAGCTGAGGCGCTATCACCGAGGGCGGGCGCAGCGCAGGTGCGGCGAGTTAGCGATTGCAGGCAGACACGCTGGCGCCGGTCACCTCTTAAAGGGGGAGGGTCGATTTGGCTTGCAGCCACGCCCTGCACATTGGAGCCCTGATTCTAGGCCCGGACAGACCTGCTTCGACATCGTTACGCCTACGACCATGGAGAAGGCCAGGGAGCGAGCGCAGCACTTCAGTGAGGGGGCCTTAAAGGTTCTGGTTGGCGCAGTGGAGTGCAGGCGACCTATCCTCTTTCCTGACAGTGGCAGGAGGCCGCTGCCCAGCGAATATAGAAAAGCTTGGAGGGAGGTGGCACACAGAATGACCACCAGCAGCATGGTCCCTAGGACACCAACGCAATGCAGGAAGAAGTTCAACGACCTCACTCGGGTTGTCAGGGTGAGTACCCTTTCCAGTATCCTCTTCATCCCTGCATGTGCACC
This sequence comes from Somniosus microcephalus, assembly GCF_052327205.1. Taxonomy (NCBI): domain Eukaryota; kingdom Metazoa; phylum Chordata; class Chondrichthyes; order Squaliformes; family Somniosidae; genus Somniosus; species Somniosus microcephalus. The sequence goes on along the minus strand of NC_140998.1, from coordinate 125,299,295 downwards.
TCACTTTATGGCCAAAGGGTCCTGAAAGCCCCAATGCCCAGCCCTCATCCAACACCTATGGGACTCTCATGAAAATCACATGCACATTCACCACTTTACACACTGTCAGGGGTATTCGACCATGGGAGGCAGTGCAGGCAAGATCAGGGCTTGACACTGTCGGTGTTATTCCACCATGGGAGGCAGTGCAGGCAAGATCAGGGCTTCACACTGTCAGGGCTATTCCACCATGGGAGGCAGTGCAGGCAAGATCAGGGCTTGAGACTGTACTCAGAGCCCGTCCTTTCTCTTGCAGGGCAAGCTGGCCCAGAATAGGAGGCAGCAGCAACGGACCGGGGGGAGGCCGTCCTGAACTTAAAGACCTCAGCGATCTGGAGCAGCGAGTGGAGCGGATTATGGCAGGCCGGCTAATTGGCCCCGTCGCCACTGGAGATGCCGACCCCGTTCTGGACAGCAATGGTAAGGTCATGACCTTTTTGACCTCTCTCTTTCCACTTGTGCCTCACACCAGCATCCTTTGCCACTATCAAACCAGTGCAGTGTTTTGCAGCACTCATGCCTCCCTCGCTGCCGCCCTGTCCTCACACTAAAGCAACTCTTGTACCTGCCTGCTTTCAGATGCTGATTCGCCAGGTGAGGAGGCGGGCCCTCAAGCTGGCACTGTGAGTGAATCGGAAGGCGAGGAAGCCGGAACATCAGTGCCACCCTCAGCCGAGGCAGCCCATGGCCATGATGGGGACACGCCTTCCCTGGAGGGGAGCAGGGGGGAAGGGTCTGTGGAGGGTGAAGCTCCGGGGCCCAGCGGGCTGCAGCAACGCAGGGGTGGGGGGTAGGGAAGCTCGGCGGCCTTCTCCCCGGAGGGTGAGTGTGGCCTCCAGTCCTGCTACAGTGAGCGCAGAGGAGGTGCGGCTCCTTGGTGAAATGGGCGCCCAGGCGGAGCGCAGGCACACTGAGCTCATGGCTGCAGTGGCAAGGATGCCTGACTCCATAGAGTCACTGGCAAGGAGTGTACAGGAATTCAGGGCAGCACAGGCAAGGAGTCTGCAGGACTTTGGTGCAGCACAGGCGGCTTCCAGCCAAGTGCTTAGTCATGCCATGCAGTCACTGGCTGGTCTGATGCAGACACAGATCAGGTCCACACGAGCACTAACTGCTGCCACCCTCGCTGGATCGGCCAGGATTCGCTGGGGCCCTCGCCGCGCCACAGCAGGCCAGCAGTCTGTGCTTCAGCAGATTGCTGCGCATGCTTCAGTGCTGCCCCGTGCGAGTGCCAGTGTGTCGGCCGAACAGGGAGTGCCTGTGCTCTGTCAGGTTGGCAGCATTCCTGCTGCCAACACTGTCACTCCTCCACTGCAGCTGCCACCACCTGTAGGACAGACTGCTGCCGCCCAAGCAGAGTTGGAGCAGTCAGCAGCCGGGCCCTCCAGGCCCAGAGCTGGTCCAGGCCGTCCCCCAAGGGCATCTGCCGACTCACTATCTGACCCTCAGCAGCCTTCCCCCAGCCTTGCTGCTGCCACTGGGGTCCCATTGCGGAGGAGCTGCAGGGCGGGAAGGGGCCAATCTTGCAAGCGAGGCAGATCACCCTCGCAGGCCAAGAAGTAGGAGGTGTGGCAAAATGTTGTGTGTTTTTTTTGTGAAGGCCGAGGATCATGGTCATTTTTGTTTAACTCTGTTGTTCATTGTCTCCAGGTTGTGAGAGCCAGTTATGTGTGTGACTTTTTTGGGGGGTTTCTCTGTATTTGTTTGTCATGCGGGAAGGACAGAGTTTGTTAAATAAATAATTGTCTTTATTCAGATTGTGCATGTTTTCACTTTGAACTATTTTTGTTGCCTTGACCCGCTCAGGGTTTGTGGAGCAGGTCCATTCATGTTCTTTCAATGGCACAAGCCATTCCCTGAGAGGGGGCCTAGAACCGACTTGCAATAAGCCGCTGACGGACGGCCCTTGCACTTTGTGCCTCCCTCCCATCTTGGTGCTCCTCCTCCTCTGGTGGTCCTCCAATGTCTGCTGGCAGTGGCTGAGTCCTGAGGATAGCCAGGTTGTGCAGCATGCAGCACACTACAACGAAATGGGAGACTCGCTCAGGCGAGTACTGTAGGGCTCCCCCGGAATGGTCCAGACAGCGGAACCGTTGCTTTAGCACGCCAATTGTGTGCTGAATGATGTACCTGGTCGCTTGATGGCTGTCATTGTATCGCTCTTCAGCAGGGGTGGTGGGCGCACGGAGCGGGGTCATCAGCCAGGTGCACAAAGGATAGCCCTTGTCCCCGAGAAGCCAGCCTCCTGGGTGAGCCTGGGCTTCGAAAATGTCTGCCACAGAAGTCTGGCGCAGGATGAAGGCGTCGTGGCTGCTGCCTGGAAAGCGGGCATTGACAGCTAGTATGAGCTGCCTGTGGTCACACCAACTGCATGTTCAACGAATGGTACCCCTTCCGGTTGCGGTAATCCGCGGCATTCTCTAGAGGCGCCCGCAAAGCCACATGCGTGCAGTCAATGGCGCCCTGGACCATGGGGAAGCCCACTATTCTTGCAAATCCCATTGCACGCTCTTGCTGCTTGTCCAGGGTCATGGGGAAGGAAATGTACTGATGCCTCCTTTTGAAGAGGGCATTCATGACCTGGCGGATGCAGCAATGCACTGCGAACTGGGAGACATTGGCAATGTCCCCAGTAGCGGATTGGAAGGAGCCGGTGGCACAGAAGTTCAGAGCCACTGCCACTGACAGAGACGTCCTGCTCCTCAGCTGAGGCTGCAGACCTCTCTGAAGCAGGTGGCAGACTTCAGTGACCACCTCCCTTCTGAATCGAAGCCTCCGAATGCATTGCTCCTCAGACATGTTGAGGTAGGAGAAGTGCTGGCGGTATACCCTGGGAGGGTAAGGCCTCCTGTGCTGACGCCTGTTGGCCCTCCTCCGTCTGGCCATGATTGGCACTCTCTCTCGGCGTCTCTGAGCCCTTTCAATGCAATGGAGAAACCCAACGTTTCCACCCATTGCAGCCCCCATTATATGTGGCCACTCAAGGCTATGGCACTGAAAAATCAATCTAACTGCAAAGCTCTGGGCTGAATCCAGAAGTACCTGTGCGAGCGCTGAGTCAAAGCAGAAAGCTCTCTCCCTTTGTCTCTCTGCAAATCTCTCTCTCTCTCACACAGAAGGAGTGGTCCAAAATGGCTACCACAAAGAATGCAGGAAGAGTCCCCTTTAAATAGCGCCCCCCCAGCCCCACAGCGACTGGGAACCGTTCCACTCAACCCGTCGCTGCAAGCGCCAGGCGGAAAGAAGGGGGGCGCCACTGAAGTTCCGGTTCGGGGCGCACCAAGGGCGTTGCACCATTAAACGACGTCAGGATCTGCGCGCGCAGCTGAGCGGGCGTTGCGGTTTTGCGACGCCGCTAATTCTTCACTCAAGTTCCCGAGAGGCGCAGATCGCGCCGCGCCCGGGCGCTAGCCGCTTCACGCCCCACTTATCGCCCTCTTAAGGCGCTAGCGGCTGGCGCTACCAACTGAATTTCTAGGCCATAGTGTTGTTGTCACCTGATGTCTCAAGTCACAAGTGAGCAAGAGCAGATGGTGGAGACAGGGACAGCAGTGGAGACTCCTTGCCGGAAGGCGCAGGACGCTCCCACCTCTGCTCAGCTGCATGCAGACGATGAGCCTTGGGGACCATCCAGAAAGAGGGCGTTTCTGGAGATGTAGCAAGAAGTGCAGGAGGCTGTGACAGGTTTTGTGACCGCGATGTCTGCAAATTTCCAGAGAATGGAGGAGTCCATCTCCAACATGAGCACCACCATGTCGCAGGCAATGACGACTGTAGGCTCTTCCATGGATTGGATGCCCACCTGCATGGAGCAGCTAATGCGCCACTCACAAGAGCACATGGTCTCTGTGGAGAATAGATGGCAGAGGCTCATAGATGTCCTCTCTAGGAGTGATGTCAACATATAAGTAAGTGGGTTCTCCTGGCCCCACTGCTATGCAGCAAGATGCTTTCCAGCTTCTTGCTAGCAGGGAAATGCGTATGATGATGGTGAGAGGGGACATGTAAGTGGGGGTTCCTCTCAAAGCGCTCACACTTCTCCCCCATTGCCCCCCCCCCCCCCAGTCAGAGCCCCAGATGCCTTCTCAGATTGTGATGATCGAGTCTTCCCTGCACAGTTTCAGGAGGAGCAGACTTTGGTCGGGCTGTCACAGGCTCCAAAACCCTGAAGTCGTCCACCAAAGATGTCTATGCAGTTGCAGCAGGGAAGTGAGCAGACTGCCTCTACCTCTGCTGAAGCCACAGGGGTAGAACCTCATAGAAGCACGCATAAGAGAAAGATGACACACGAGATTCACAAGGTAGCCACTTGGGTGTTTTATTAAATGTTTCTGTAAAGTTTCCGTTACTGTGATATCACAGATAAAAATCTTTATTTTCACCACTTTCTGGTCATGGACAAATTTGTAATTACCTTTGGAAGTGGCTTAGTGAGTTGGAGTGCATGGTGTGACATAACGTCACCTCCAGCAATGGTGGTCAGTGTGAAAGGAATGGCTTTGTCATTGTAGGGATGCTTTATGGTATTACTGTGGGGTTGTGCCAACCTGGTGCAGCATGTGGCAGCCATATGGGTGTAATGCGTAAAGTTAAGTAAATCTGGCCATGATGAGGCCATCCCTGGCCTCCCAGGCAGCAATGTGCTCGGGTGCTGGTGGGATCTGGACCGCAGGTTCCTCCACCTCCTGCTCCTCCTCGTCTTCCAGCTGATGCTCCTCCTGCTCCTCCTTCTCCTCCTCTGAAGAGGCTGTGCACTCAGGGCCTTGCTCCTCATGCAGCGCCAATTCTCACTGCTGCGCTATGTTGTGCAGGGTGCAGCAGACCACGATGATTCTGGAGACCCTGGCTGGTGTGTACTGAAGGGTTCCTCCAGATCTGTCAAGGCATCTGGAGTGCATTTTGAGCATGCCTGTTGTCTGCTCTATGACACATCTGGTGGAAATGTGGCTTTCATTATATCTCTCCTGGGCCTCAGTACTTGGCCTCCTCAAGGGTGTCATGAGCCACATCTTCAGTGGATAGTCCTTGTCACCAAGCAGCCAGCCAGAAAGTCTGTTTGGCGGAGCGAAGATCTGAAAGAGTCGTGGCAGCTGCCAGGGAATTTGGCGCACACATGCATAGCGATCTTCCTATGGTTGCAGACGAGCTGCACATTGAAGGAGTGGAAGCCCTTGCGGTTGACAAACACTCCTGGGTGATGATGGGGTGCCCTGATGGCCACATGCGTGCAGTCGATGACGCCCTGCACCCGTGGGAAGCCTGCCAGAGTGGCAAGTCCAGTGCCCGCTCAGTAACACTGGCTTCATCAGTGGCAAAGTTGATATAATTGGCTGACTTATCGGTGATCTGGGTGATGCACCTGTTGGCGGCCGACTGCGAGACGCCGCAAATGTCCGCTGCAGATCCCTGGAAGGAGCCTGAGGCGAAGAGGTTGAGGGTGCTGGTGACTTTGGCAGCCACTGGTAAGGCATGTCCAACCGCTCCTCTGGGCTGCAGGTCTTGCTCCAGCAATGTGCAAATGTCTGCGATGACCTGACGCAATAGCCTGAGCCTCCTTTGGCACTGCTGCTCAGTCATGTTGAGGAAACTCATCCTCTGCCTGTATACCCTCTGTTGGGGGTATCACCTCTGGCACAGTGCAGCCCTGCTCTGATGCCCTCTGTCCTGTGCAGCATTAGGTGGTTGAGGAGAAGGTTGGTGGTGCTGCTGGTGTGCCTGGTGCTGCTGGTGTTGAGGCTCAACATGGTCTGATTCTGAAGACTGAGGTGAGACAGTATAAAAGACAGGTCAAGTAGAGATGACAGAAGCAATCTATTAATAGTTTCTACCAATGAAGTTATGGTGGATGCCGACTTTGCTGGAAACACTTGCAACCTCTAGGAAGTTAAATCTGTGCTGACAATGGAGTCAGCAACAGCATCTGCTTTAGGAAAGTGATCAGCTGTGAGGTGGGAATTTTTATTGTACTTTTCATGCTATGCACTAATGAGCTGCATCAATGGCCACTCCACTTCCGCTTCAGGTTCACAGATGTGGTTCCCGAGCTGCGTGATTCCCGTGCTCATTCAGGGAAATTTGAAAGGTAGGGTTAAAATGGCGCTTAAACATCTGACAAGTACCTAATAATGATTTAAATTGTCTCGCCCGCCTCTGCCGTTCGGGTCGCTCCTGCGCCACCAAACGTGTCTGAGGGAAAGGCGCGTGGGGGTGGGATGATGGCAGGTTCCCGACCCGCTGCAAGATATTTCAAATTTCTCACCTGACCTGCCTCCTATCGTGCCCGCACAGACACCAGAAAATTCTGACCTATATTTCAGTTAGCGACTGGTCAATCTATGGAACATGCTCCCTAGGGAGCTGGTGGAAGCAGTTAGTACTGATTTTTTTAAATGAAAATGAGGTAGATTTCTTCCAGAATATAACATTTTGGGATATAAGAGCAATTTGAGATATGACATATGGGCCTAGAAATTGGGTTGGTAGCGCTGGCGCTGAGCGCCTAAAGAGACCTAGAATTGGGGCGAAGCCCTATGTTGGGGCGAGCGCTATGAAGATAGCGCCAACTCAGATATTGACAATACATTTAGCGCCTGCGCTAAGTGTTTGCGCGCGCCCGCGAGCGCAAGCAGCTCATGACATCATTTCAGTGTGCAACGCCTTTTAGGAGCACCTGAGCACATATTGGGCGGCGCCCAGAGCCTTAGCACCCAGCGCTATTAGTGACAGTTCGAGGGAGGGCTAACAGGCCCTTCTCGGAGTAGGGCGGCGCTATTTAAAGGGGACAGCTCTAGTGCAGAATCTTCTGCCACTTGGCCTGCTCATTGCGATCGCTGCTAGAGAGAGTTGGCGAGCTAATGTGGAGCGGAGTTCTGGGAATTTAGCTTTACAGTACTTGGGACCTTCAACCCTGGCCGAACCACTTGCACCACTACACCTAAAAGCCTTTTGACCAACTGGCATCGGAATGGGAGCTTGTTTGGAGGGCGACGGCCTCATCGCCCAACACTCTGAAGGGGCAGAGAGACGGCGGGAGGGCCGGGATTGGCCAGAATGAGGAGGGGCAATGGAGGTCGCCCAATCCGACGGGATGCTGCGAGGGTCTTTAGGCAGCAGGTGACAAGCCTTGACATGTCGGCGGAGCAGTGTTTGCGAAGGCTCCGAAACTGGAGGGACATTGTTACTGATCTGTGCCACCTGCTTGGTCAGCATCTGCAGCCGTGTGAACGCTGCAGAACCTCTCTGTCCGTTATGGCTAAACTGACTGATGCCCTCCATTTTTATGGCAATGGATCCTTTCAGTCAGCCATTGGGGACAATGCGACTGTCGCTCAGGCTGCAGTCCGCTGTTGCATCCGGCAAGTGACAGATGCCCTTTATAGGCGAACGCGTCAATTCATTACCTTCCCTCGGACCCTGCACAAGCAGGCGGAGGAGGAGGAGTATGAGGAGGAGGAAGAAGAGCAGGCGGAGGAGGAGGAGGAGGAAGATGGAAGGGCTGTTGAAAGTGGAAGGTCCATTCGTCAGAGGCTCCTCTGGACTCGTGTCGACACCCCTGTGGCGGAATGATGAGAGTCTTAACTCATGCGCACTTTGGATGTTTGAGGGCCTCTGAATGCCAGCATCACTGAAAGTAGTCACATGCACCATGCAACATTGAAACTTCTGTTTATTGACACAAAAGTCTTTCATTACAGCTAAACAACGTAATGTATGTGTTGGTGTAGGGGTTACGGGGATCGGATGGGATATGTGTCGGTGCAGGCTCGATGGGCCGAAATGGCCTCTATCTGCACTGTGGGGTTTCTGTGATTCTGTGAAACCATAACTTTCAAAATAACTGTTAACTGTTCGGCCAAGCCGCAAAACTCAACAACCCTCAGCAAATATAACAGCAGGTGAGGGTGTCCTTGAATTTGGACAAATAAACGCCTCACCACCTCCCTGTACAACTGACCCCTTGAGGGAGAACGACTTCTCTTCTGCGCCCGGCCCCTTCCCTCCCTGCTGCTCCTACGTAATTGGACCGCAGTGGCGGGCTCAAGGCTGGGGGACGCCTCCTGACTGTCTGGAAGCGCGGAAGCCCCGGAGGGACGGCCTGGCCGACCTCTGGGCTTGGAGGGTGCGGACGCAGGATGCTTGCTGTGACCATGGCTGGGAGCAGTGTGGCCTGCAGGTGGTGGCAGCTGCAATGCAGGTGTCCCAGCGCTGGCATGTGCAATGGTCTCCTGCCGAGAGAGGACACCTGCACCATGGTCGGATGACACACTGGCTATCGGAGGGGAGCGGCTCGGCTCATCCGCCACAATCGCATGCTCCACTGATTCCTGGCCTTGTACGGGAGTGGAAAGGCCCGGGGTGATCCTATCTGATGCAGAGAGGGTGGCTGCAGTGAGAGATCGCGTTGCGTCAATCTGGCTGTGGAGGAGCCCAGCAAGTGACTGCGTGGCAACAGTGAGGACCTGTGTGCCAGGTGCCAGTGCTTCGGAGAAGGCCTGGACAGTTCTTCCCATGGCTTCGGACAAGGCAGGTGCCGACCGCTCCACTGCCTCGGACAAGCCCTGCACAGACCTTTCCAGGGATTGTCCGAAGCCCTGAACAGTCCTTTCCATTGCCGACTCAAAGCCGTGGACAGTCCTCTCCATTGTTGGGCTGAAGCCCTGGATAGTCCTGTCCATTGTGGCCCCGAAGCCCTGGATAGACCTGTCCATAGTTTCCCCGAACACCTGGAGAGTCCTCTCCATTGTGGCCCCAAAGCCCTGCAGAGTCCTCTCCATTGTTGCCCCGAAGTCCAACATACTCCTAGCCAATGAATCTATTGACTCAGGCATCTTCTCCACTGCAGCCATCAGCTCCGTGTGTCTGACCCGGGCTTGTTTGCTCATTTCAGCCAGGTAACGGACCTCATCTGCACTCTGTGCAGCAGTCATGACGACCTGCCTTGCCCTGCGGGGAGACGGTGGCCGAACTTGCCTATCCCCCGTGCGCTGCTGCATGCCGCTTGGTCCGGCAACTGGTTCATCCTCAGAGCCACCCCCCCTCCCCTCCAGGGGACTACTATCCCCAGTCTGCAGATGTCTCAGCTCCCTGGATTCTGCAGCGGCTGGTCCGGATTCCTCCTGGTCCTCGCCTCCGGTGGCACTGGCACTGGCAGCTTCAGCGCGTTGAGCCCGAGTTGGTGCTGCTTCATCTGAAAGTGGGAGGTGGAAGAGTGGCTTTAGCAAAAGGACAGCTTTGCTGAAAGGCATGCCAGATTGCGGCAAGGCTCTGACATGGCTGCACACTGAGGATGCATGCTGGTGGGGGGACCAAGTGGAAGGCAACAGGTGAAAAAGGTGAGAGTCTTACCCTCGCTGTCGGTAATGGGGTCGGCAGATGCAGTGGTCACAGGACCAGACAGACGTCCTCTAAGTATCTGGTGCACTCTCTCCTCCAGATCCGTGAGAGTGACCACTTGTGCAGGTCCGCCACCGGTTCGACGCTGCTCCTTTCGAATCATCGCCAGCTTGGCCTGCAGGGGAAAGAAGGGGAGGTTCTGTTAGACGATGCCTTGCGACCTCATCGCATGCCCCCCATGGTGCAAGAGCCCTTACATCAGGCCTTGAGACATCAGTCCATGTGTGTGCCCAGAAAGGGCCATGGGTGCATACTGACAGATGGCCATTGGCGCATCATTGCAGCAGGGTGCCCGAAGTCAGCTGCAGATGGAGGGAAGCACAAGTTTGGTAAAGCATCACTTACCCTAACGATCCGTGTGAGGTCGTTGAATTTCTTCCTGCACTGAACAGGGGTCCTGGTCGCCATGCTGCTGGAGTTGACCCTCACAGCAACCTCCCTCCAAGATCGTCGATAAGCCTTCTGATTCGGCCTCTTGCCATTATCCGGATACAGGACCTCTCGACGGTGTTCAACTGCAGCCACCAAGTGGTCCAGAGCCTCAGTGCTGAAGCGCTCTGCTCTCTGCCTAACCTTCTCCATGATGAACAAGTTTGTACCGCCAGACAAGGGTGAGCGCCGAATCTGAGGCCTACAGGGCGTTGAAGCTCAGGCTGACTGACCCACCCCTTTAAGAGCCGGCCGGCGCCTGGAGGTCTCGTGCTTTCCCGTAATTGAGTTCACCTGCGCTGCGCCCATCCGCGGTGATATTGAGTAGCGCCTGACTTTTTGCGCCTTAAGAGCACCGTGCAACGGCTGATTTAGCGCCTCTATCCCCTTTGGGGGCGATGCAACCCAATATCGTGCCAGGCGGCGATAAGTTTCGTCTGGCTATAAACTTTGCGCATCGCCAGTTCTAACGCCTCAAGCGGGGCTATACCCAATTTCTAGGCCAAGGTCTGTATAGCCTACTTGGGAGGAACAGATGGCTTTGGACGTATGGTTCCTAAAACTCTCCACTACTGGCTCTTCCTTGCATCATGTCTGGGACTAATTGATAAAGATTGATTGCTGTGATTAGTGAACATCTCCATTATCATTGTATCATGCGAGTATCAAGATGGTAGAAGGTGAACTAGATGGATCTTGATCTTTTTTCATCTAGCAGTTCCTATGGGGAGAAATTCGGTATCGCCCCGATTGGGGCGTAAGTACCGGCCGGGCGCGAAATTTTGCGCCCGGTGCAAATTATCGCCACCTGCTGCTAAGTTGGTCTCCTTCGCCCCAGGAGGTGTTTGGAGCACTAAAACAGGCGCTGCATGACTGTCTTAAGGCGCTAAGCTGGAGGAGCGAGGCGTTACCTCTGAGGGCGGGCACAGCGCAGGTGCGGCCAGTTAGCGATTGCACACAGACACGCTGGCGCCAGTCAGCTCTTAAACGGGAGGGTCGATCTTGAATTGCAGCCACACCCTGCGCATCGGAGCCCTGAATCTTGGCCTGGACAGTCCTGTTGCCACATACTTAAGCCAAGGACCATGGAGATGGCCAGGGAGCGATTTTCTTTTCTTTCCAGTTTTGAAGAAGGGTTCGACCCGAAACGTCAACTCAAATTTCTCTCCACGGATGTTGCCTGACCTGCTGAGTTTTTCCAGCATTTTCTGTTGTTATTTCGGATTTCCAACATCTGCAGTATTTTGCTATCGACCTCACTCGGGTCGTCAGGGTGAGTGCCCTTTTCAGAATCCTCTTTATCCCTGCATATCGACCTCACTTTATGGCCAAAGGGTCCTGAAAGCCCCAATGCCCAGCCCTCATCCAACACCTATGGCCCTTTCAGGAAACTTACACGCACATTCAGCGCTTTGCACACTGTAAGGGCTATTCGACCATGGGAGGCAGTGCAGCCAAGATCAGGGCTGCACACTGTAAGGGCTATTCGACCATGGGAGGCAGTGCAGCCAAGATCAGGGCTGCACACTGTACTCACACCCCGTCCTTTCTCTTGCAGGGCAAGCTGGCGCATAATAGGAGGCAGCAGCAACGGACCAGGGGAGGCCGGCCTCACCTTCAAGCCCTGACCGATCTGGAGCAGCGAGTCCAACGGATTATGGCAGGCCGGATGATTGGCCCCGTTGCCACTGGAGATACTGTCCCCGTTATGGACAGCAATGGTAAGGTCATCACCTTTTTGACCTCTCTCCTTCCACTTGTTCCTCACACCAGCATCCTTTGCCATTTTCGAGCCAAATCAGTACATTGCAGCACTCATGCCTCCCTTGCTGCCACCCTGTCCTCACGCTAAAGCCAATCTTGTACCTCCCTGCTTTCAGATGCTGATTCACCAGGTGAGGAGGCGGGCCCTCAAGCTGCCACTGTGAGTGATTCTGAAGGCGACGAGTAGGAGGAAGCCGGACCATCAGTGCCACCCTCAGCCGAGGCAGCCCATGGCCATAATGGGGACACGTCTTCCCTGGAGGGGAGCAGGGGGGAATGGTCTGAGGAGGGTGAAGCTCCGGGGCCCAGCGGGCAGCAGCAACGCGAGGGGGGTAGGGAAGCTCGGTGGCCTTCTCCCCGGAGGGAGACTCTGGCCTCAAGTCCTGCTACAGTGAGCGAAGAGGTGCGGCTCCTCGCTGAAATGAGCGCCCAGGCGGAGCACAGGCACACTGAGCTCATGGCTGCAGTGGCAAGGATGCCAGATTCCATTGAGTCACTGGCAAGGAGTCTCCAGGACTTCGGCGCAGCACAGGCAAGGATTGTCCAGGACGTCGGCGCAGCACAGACAAGAATTGTCCAGGACGTCGGCGCAGCACAGGCGGCTGCCACGCAATTGCTAAGTGCTGCAATGCAGTCAGTGGCTGGTCTCATGCAGACGCAGATTGAGGCCACACGAGCACTGACTGCTGCCACCCTCGCTGGATCGGGCAGGATTCCCCGGGGCCCTCACCGCGCCGCAGCAGGCCAGCAATCTGTGCTCCAGCAGATTGCTCCGCATGCTGCAGTGCTGCCCCGTGGGAGTGCCAGTGTGTCAGCCGAACAGGGAGTTGCTGTCCTCTCTCAGGTTGACAGCATTCCTGCTGCCAGCACTGTCGCTTCTCCACTGCAGCTGCCACCACCTGTAGGACAGACTGGTGCTGCCCAAGCAGAGTTGGAGCAGTCAGCAGCCGGGCCCTCCAGGCCCAGAGCTGGTCCAGGCCGTCCCTCAAAGGCATCTGCAGTCTCAGTTTCTGACACTCAGCAGCCTTCCCCCAGCCTTGCTGCAGCCACTGGGGTCCCATTACGGAGGAGCTGCAAGGTGGGAAGGGGCCAATCTCGCAAGCGAAGCAGATTACCCTCGAAGGGCAAAAAGTAGGAGGTGTGGCAAAATGTTGTTAATTGTTTTATTGAAGGCCGAGGATCGTGGTCATATTTTTGTTACTGTTTTGGTCATTGTCTCCAGGTTGTGAGAGCCAGTTATGTGACTGACTTTTTTGGGGGGTTTCTTTCTATTATTTTGTCATGCGGGAAGGGTACACAGTTTGTTAAATAAAGAAGTGTCTTTATTCAGAATGTGCATGTTTGCTCTTTGAACTAATTGTTGCCTTGACCGGCTTAGGGGTTGCGGCACGGTTCCATTCAGGTTCTTTGAATGGCAGAAGCCATTCCCTCAGAGGGGGCCTAGAAGCGACTTGCTATAAGCCGCTGACGGACGGCCCTTGCACTTTGTGCCTCCCTCCCGTCTTGGTGCTGCTGCTCCTCCTCCTCTGCTGGTGCTCCAATGTCTGGTGGCATTGGCTGAGTCCTGAGGATTGCCAGGTTATGCAGCATGCAGCACACAACAACGAAGTGGGAGACTCTCTCAGGTGAGTACTGAAGGGCTCCTCCGGAATGGTCCAGACAGCGGAACCGTTGCTTGAGCACGCCAATTGTGTGCTCAACGATGTTCTTGGTAGCTTGATGGCTCTCATTGTATCGTTCTTCAGCCAGGGTGCTGGGCGAACGGAGCGGGGTCATCAGCCAGGTGCACAGAGGATAGCCCTTGTCCCTGAGAAGCCAGCCTCCTGGGTGAGCCGGGGCCTCAAAGGTCTGCCACAGAAGTGTGGCGCAGGATGAAGGCGTTGTGGCTGCTGCCTGGAAAGCGGGCATTGACAGCGAGTATCAGCAGTCTGTGGTCACAGACCAACTGGATGTTCAACTAATGGAACTCCTTTTGGTTGCGGAAATCCTCGGCATTCTCTTGCAGCGCCCACAAAGCCACATGCGTGCAGTCAATGGCGCCCTGCACCATGGGGAAGCCCGCTATTCTTACAAAGCCCATTGTGCGCTCTTGCTGCTTGTCTGGGGTCATGGGGAAGGAGATGTACTGTCGTCTCCTTTTAAAGAGGGCATTCGTGACTTGACGGATGCAGCAATGCACCGCAAACTGGGAGATATTGGCAATGTCCCCAGTAGCGGATTGAAAGGAGCCGGTGGCATAGAAGTTGAGAGCCACTGTTACCTTCACTGCCACCGACAGAGACGTCCTGCTCCTCAGTTGAGGCTGCAGATCTGGCTGAAGCAGGTGGCAGAGCTCAGTGACCACCTCCTTGCTGAATCGAAGCCTCCGAAAACACTGCTCCTCAGACATATTGATGTATGAGAACTGTTGGCGGAAAACCCTGGGAGCGTAATGTCTCGTGCCGATGCCTGTTGGCCCTCCTCCGTCTGGCCATGATTGCCACTCTCTCTCTGCGTCTCTGTGCCCTCTCAATGTAATGGAGAAGCCCGACGTTCCCATCCATTGCAGCCCCCATAGTATGTGGCCATTCAAAGTTATGCTGGTGAAAAAGCAAAGCAACTACAAAGTTCTGGTCAGAAGCCAAAAGTACCTCAGCGAGCGTTGACTCAATGCAGAAATCTCTCTCCCTTTGTCTCTCTGCAAATCTCTCTCTCTCTCTCTCTCAGGAGTGGTCCAAAAATGGCTACCACAAAGAAGCCAGGAAGAGCCCCCTTTAAATAGCGCCCCCCCAGCCCCACAGCGACTGGGAACCGTTCCAGTCAACCTGTCGTTGGGAGCGACAGGCGGAAAGGAGGGGGACGCCACTGAATTTACTGTCCGAGGCGCCCAAGAGCGTTGCACTCTGAAATGACGTCAGGATCTGCGCGCGCAGCTGAGCGGGCGTTGCGGTTTAGCGCCACCGCTAAATGTCCGCTCAATTTCGCGAGAGGCGCAGGTATCGCCGCGCCCGGGTGCTAGCTGGTTCGCGCCCCACTTATCGCCCTCTTAATGCGCTAACGGGTGGCGCAACCAACTGAATTTCTCCCCCTATGTTCCTACATATGCATAGATCCAACAAAAGCCGCCTTCCCCCCCATCCCTCCACCATGTGCTCTCAACCAGAGGTGTTGGAGCCAATTGAAGCATCTCTGTTGCTGCCTTGACTGATATCAGCTAACTAAATACAAACCAGTCATCAAAACTTGCTTTTGCATTGGGGATAAGGTATTTTTAATTATTTAAAATAAATAAAGTTTAAGTTGTAATTTGAAGCAAACTTGTAATCTGAAAATCTTTACAGGAGTCAGTATGGCATAGTGAAACACTGACCTTTATTTCAGCAAATTGGGGTTGTCTGTCCTCATGAACTTATACAAAAAAAAGTACAAAAATACCATCCAGTTCATCAAACCTGCCCATCCACACATGGTACAGCCATGTACACCATTGACCACCCCTTAGTCACACAACCTGCTGGGAGAGGGAAGAAACCTGAGGCCAATTTAAGCAAAATTATTGGAAATTCATGTCTGACTCCAAGGCAGTTAATCAAAACCCAAGCTGTTAAAAAAGCATACAGATGTATTGGCTTTAGAAATAGATGAATAGAGTACAAAAGCAGGGACGTTATGCTAAATGTTTATAAATCACTGGTTAGACCTCAGCTAGAGTATTGTGTCCAATTCTGGGCATCACACTTTAGAAAGGACGTCAGGGCCTTGGAGAGGGTGCTGAGGAGATTTATTAGAATGGTACCAGATATGAGTGGTTTCAGTTATCTGGAGAGACTAGAGAAGCTGGGATTGTTCTTAGAGCAGCGAAGGTTAAGGGGAAATTTAACATAGGTGCTTAAAATTATGAGGGCTTTTGATAGTGTTGATGGGGAAAAGCTGAAGGAATGGGGGCATCAGTGTGCACATGCCTTTGATCTGCTGCACTTATATTCTTCCTGGTGAGGCGGAGCTGTGGTTGTCCCTGGGATACAGAGTCATGGATGGGTGTAGACTTGTCTACGAGCACGGAAGCGTGTGCCTGGAGCAAAGCAGTTGACTGCATGGGGGAGGGGATTGGCAGAGCTGGGAAATGGGAGTTTATTGGTAAGTTTAATTTTTTTCCGCCTATTGCCAAAAATGTGTGTTGATTATATGATCGTTTGTATTAGGGTATAATGTGGGATGGATGAGAAACTGTCATAGCAGCTGTATGCCGCAGGCATTTAAAAAATATATAATATGATTGGTACAGTTCAGTCAGAAATGACACTACAATACTTGTTTAAATACAGGCACATTTTGCCAAACATTTTACATAGAATTTCACATCGCAGAAACAGGCCATTTGGCCCAACAGCTTTTTATGCTCCTTGTTTAGCTACTTGTTCTTTGACAACATAAAATTAATTACAAATTTTGGGGAACATGCAATTTGTGATGACTTTTTAAAAAAATATTTTAGAATTTTTGATGGTGGTTCAAATGTGTTTGAAGCAGATGTATTAAACCACACATCTGTACCTTGCCCGAATGGATCAGTAGTTGGAAAGATTATGAAGAGTGATCTCTTGGCCCATTATTGCTTTGTAGTTAAATTGCACAAAACAAAAAGCAAACTGTAACAACATGAAACCACACTAGTGTACATCTTTTTCATTTCTAACTTCTGTGTATATTTTAAAATATTCAGCTGTGGCCATGATCACATGATCTTTCCCTTTGCTTTACCTACATCAGGTGAAGATCTGGTGGTTACATCTATATTCCACACCCAGCTCCCTATGGAGGAATATGAAAGAGGCAACAGTGAAAGCGACCAAGGTAAGAATTTAGCAAGTGTACAAAATCTTCTTATTACAGTGGGATCTTTTCAGCATTATTTCCTATTTACTCTAACAAATATGAATATAACCAACAGCTGTCTGGCTGAGCGACTGACTTTAATAAAGGTAAGAAAGCAGCAACTTCCAGTTGCCATAAATGGGTAGGCCTTTTTTTTTTGCTAACCATTCGTCCAATTTTTAGGTAAGAATTTCTTTGTATTTTACTTATATTTCAGCACTGTTGAAATCTGGGTCCTTTTTGGTTGATCCCTAATCCATTTCCAGTCTGCTGCCATGCTTTCCCTCCCCTTGCCTACTCTCTCTACACTCTGCTGCCATGCTTTCTCCACCTACCATCCCCCCCCCCCATCCCACCCGTACTCTACTTTTGCTGTGCTTAGCTCGGTTCTCAGTTGGTAGCACTCTCGTCTCTGACTCAGAAGGTAGTTGGTTCAGAAGTGCATAAGTTTTCTTTACATAGGATTAAATAGGATATATGGCACAGAAACAGGCCATTCGGCCCAACCAGTCCATGCCAGCGTTTATGCTCCACACGAGCCTCCTCCCATCTTTCCTCATCTAATTCTCTTTTCCCTCATATGCTTGTCTAGCCTCCCCTTAAATGCATCTATACTATTTGCTTCAACCACTCCCTGTGGTAATGAGTTCCACATTCTCACCACTCTTTGGGTAAAGAAGTTTCTTCTGAATTCCCTATTGGATTTCTTGGTGACTATTTTATATTGATGGCCTCCAGTTATGCTCTCCCCCACAAGTGGAAACATTCTCTGTGTATCCACTCTATCAAAACCTTTCATAATTTTAAAGACCTCTATTAGGTCACCCCTCAGCCTTTTTTCAAGAGAAAAGAGACCCAGCCTGTTCATCCTTTCCTGATATGTATACCGTCTCATTTCTGGTATCATCCTTGTAATCTTCTCTGCCCCCTTTCCAGTGCCTCTATATCCTTTTTATAATATGGCGACCAGAACTGTACGCAGTACTCTAAGTGTGGTCTAACCAAGGTTCGATACAGGTTTAGCATAACTTCCCTACTTTTCAATTCTATATCTCTAGAAATAAACCCTAGTGCTTGGTTTGCTTTTTTTATGGCCGTGCTAACCTGTGTCGCAAATTTTAGTGATTTGTAGATTTGTACTCCGAGATCCCTTTTTTCCTCTACCCCACCCAGACTCGCACCCTCCAAGTAATAAGTGACCTCCCTATTCTTCCAACCAAAATGTAATACCTCACATTTATCTGTGTTAAACTTCATTTGCCAATTATATGCCCATTCTGCAAGTTTATTAATGTCCTCCTGTAATTTGTTGCAGTCCTCCTCAGTATGGACTATCCCCCCCAATTTGGTGTCATCCGCAAATTTAGAAATTGTGTTTTGATTCCAAAGTCTAAATCATTAATATAAATTGTGAACAACAGTGGCCCCAGCACTTATCCTGTGGAACACCACTACCCACCTTCTGCCACTGTGAATAGCTACCTTTTATCCCTACTCTCTACTTTCTGTCCTGAAGCCAGCCAGCAATCCATTCTGCTACTTGTCCCCTGACTCCGTATTCTCTGACCTTGTTCATTAGTCTATTATGGGGTACCTTATCGAAGGCCTTTTGAAAATCCAGATAAATTACATCTGGAAACATAGAAAAATAGGAGCCGGAGTAGGCCATTCGGCCCTTTGAGCCTGCTCCGCCATTCAATATGATCATGGCTGCTCCTCTATCTCAATACCATATTCCCGCTCTCTCCCCATACCCCTTGATGCCTTTTGTGTCTACTGCATTACCATTGTCTACTCTCTCTGTTACCTCTTCAAAAAATTCAATAAGGTTGGCCAAGCCATACTTTCCCTTTTGAAATCCATGCTGACTATTCATTATTATATTTTTGGTTTCTAGATGTTCTTCTATTTTCTCCTTTTAGTAGGGATTCCATTATTTTTCCTACCACCGATGTTAAGCTGACTGGTCTATAATTCCCTGGACATGTTCTATCCCCCTTCTTAAATATAGGTATTATGTTATCTATCTGCCAGTCCTCTGGCACTACACCTTTTTCTAACGAATTATTAAATATACCTCTGCTATTTCTTCCCTAGATTCTTTTAAAATGCATGGATGCAACCATCCGGACCAGGGGTTTTATCCTCTTTGAGTTTGATTAGTTTATTTAATATAGCCCCTTTTTTATTTTAAGTGCACTTATCTCATTACTAATCTCATGATCCAGTGTCATGTCCACCTGTTCTATCTCCCTGGTAAATACTGAAGCAAAATAATTATTTAATATTTCTGCCATCTCTCTATCCTTACCTGTGGTATTATCTTGTCTATCCTTTAATGGCCCTATTCCCATCCCAACCTTTTTTTTAATTGATGTGCCCATAAAATATTTTACTATTTTGTTTTATGCTCCTTGATAATTTATTTTCATAGTTCCTCTTTGCTTCCCTAATTGTTTTTTTGACTATCCTAATCTTTTTGTATTCTCCCTTATCATGCACTCCCCTGCTATCTATGTACTTAATGTATGCCTCTTTCCTTACCCTCAATTGTTCCCTTATGGCTTTATTCATCCATGGAGTCTCATTATTGTTTAAACCACTGTCTTAATTTAGAGAGGAAAAAGTCACCATCTTCAACAGAGTAAGTCATCATTTTTAAGATACAAGCAGTCACTGTATCACTGCAGTGGAGAATCAAAATTGCACAGGTTGAAGACAATGATGTGTTGTCTTCAAAGCTGATAAGTCCATAACACTGTCAGAAAGGATAGTGCTAATAGTAGTTTTAAAATGTGAATCCTCGAGAAGGCTTGTCACTTTGGCAAGATAATGGAATATAATAATGTTTTGGTGAAGGCTGCAGGGAAAATATATTTCTGGTCCTAAACTGAATACAGTCTGCAGCCATGCAGAACACTGACCTGAATAAGAATGGCCTACTTTGTGCCAGAGCTCATCCTCTTTAACAATGAAGAAATATGGCCATGCGGTCTGTCCTGTAAAAGATAATGCAGCAGAATTTGCTCGAGCGGAGCATCTAACCGCGTCTGCCATTAGTTAGACTTGCTCTTGCATGTTTAGCATTTTGCTGAAAATACGAACTGATAACGGCGCAATGAGGGAAACCAGGCATCTGGGATCTGAGTGAACATTTCAGTGGTGAGGTAGAGAGCGACATGCCGTTTTCACAAAGCTAACAGCGAAGCGGTGCAATTCGAACAGCAACTTTTGGATTTTTGAGTTTAACCGTGTATCTGCCCCTTGCCTAAAGTTGCTGTACCATTTATGCATAAGAGTAAGCACCATTTGACCCAATGTTATTTTTACAGCAAAATCTGGCCCAATGATTACAGCAGCAGAAGAGTTGCTGAGACATCAGTCAAAAGCTGAATGCTACAATTCATTTTTTTTCATTAAACGAAGAACTCTGCATAGAACAGAAGCAGCAAAGCTCTAAAAAATGCAACTTCTGCCTGTTGAATACTCGTTCAGATAAAACATCACTTACTAGTCATTTGGGCATTCGGCAAAATAAAATCTTTGACTTGTTCATTGGTATCATAATATAAATCTTCCAATTATATCACGCTTCGAGAAATCACAAAGGTCAAATCTAATAACCCACGAACTCTCTAAACTTCTGGCTTGATCCTGTTTATTCACAAGAAAAAAAATCTATAATGTCTGAAAAACTTTTGTGTTAACGAAAGTGATGCTCTCGGCCACTTCTCCTAAATCTTTCGTTATTGTCATGCTTGATCTGACCTCCATGAGGTGCCCTGGAGTAATTTATTCCTCCTCGTTACCTTCCTTTCTTCCTAACGGAGAAAATGTCTGACCTCCACTGAGTACTTTCCAAACAACATTGCCAAAATTTGAAACCTGCAACAAATGAGGTAATCTTAAAATAAAATAACCTTTTGTTGCAGTCTTGCCCCATTAAATCAAATCTGCATGGAGTTTAACAAGCAGCTCGATGTGTCATCTGAATAATTATTTCTCTTGTTAGTGTTATCATCCATCTCTATATATGAAACTTGCATGTCCAGAGGCTCACTGTTCATGTTCTGCAATCCCAAAGACTGCCAGAAGCTGCTTGCAGGAGTTCACATGGTTTTACTCCACCTCATGCATAAAATATTAAAACAACCCACCCTTGCAGTATGTATCCTGATCTGCCACAGTAGCACCTTGCTGAAAGTAGAATGCAACTTGCTGCCTTCAATTCTGAAATTATGCCAATACTTGACAATGAATGGAGGGCATTGCGGCACCTGCTCACTGATTCAGTTCCGATCGCATCATGGCTTATCCAGCCATGAATCCAGAGGAGAGCTGAGAGAGTAATTGCCCTGAGGTAGCATTGACTGACTATGGCATCCTAATACATCCTGAGCAAAACCGACATCAATGTGGCAGATGGGAGAAAGCCTCCAGTAGCTAGAATCGTACAGTAAGATGTTTGTAGCCCCAGGACATTGCTAAATGAATTGCTCAGAGCAGTGTTCTTGGCCCAACCATCTTCAGCTGATTCACCAATGATCTTCCTTCCATCATACGGTCAGGGATAGGAGGCTGTTGGTTGATTATTACACAGTGTGCAGCTCCATTCACAACACCTCCAAAAATGAAGCAACCTCTGCCGCCCTACACCAGGACTTAGATAACATCCAGACTTGGACAAACAAATGGTGTAACATTCATGCAAACAAGTGCCAGGTAATGATTATCTCCAATAAGGCAAATCTCAGCCACCACCTCCCAGCTTTCAAATGTACCACCATTGCTGAGTCCCCATCATCAACATCTTAGGAGTCCCCATTAGCCAGGAACTTAACTGGGCCATTCATGGTCACAAGAGCAGGACAAAAGCTAAGCACTCAAATAGGGACTGTGGACTGCTCATCACTCTGCTGGATAACACTCAGAAAGTTTGATGCCATCCAGGACACAAAACTCCACTGAATTCAATCACTGTTGCGCTGAGTCTGCAGTATGTTTTGTCTATTGATGCTGCAACTCATCAAGCTTTCTTTGACAGCACCACCCAGCCTTGTAACCTTTACTACTGAAAGGGCAAAAGTAGCAATATTATGGTTGTACCATTAACTCTAAGGGGGAGAAATTCAGTTGTTAGCGCCACCCGTTAGCGCCTTAAGAGAGTGATAAGTGGGGCGCTAACCAACAAGCGCCCGGGCGTGGCGAGACCTGCGCCTCTCGCGAAATTGAGCAGACATTTTGTGGCGGCACTAAACAATACCGCCACGATCTCCTGCGCCGGCAGATCGTGGCGTCAGTCGAGTGCGCAATGCCCCGTTAGCGCCCCGGACTGGAAATTGAGTGGCGCCCCTGCCTTACCGCCTGCCGCTAGCAACGACAGGTTGAGGGGACCGTCATGCTGTCGGAAAGGGACTAGGGGAGCGCTATTTAAAGGCGACCACTTCCTGCCTTTTTTTGTCGGTGACATTTTTGCACCACACATTCTGAGAGAGACAGACTGACTTCTGGAGAGATTCAACGCTGTGTGAAGGGGTTTTGCAGATTGGTTTTGATTTGCCCTTCCTTGTATCGATTTAGAAGAGACTGTGGGGTCTGCACTCTGAGCTCTTTCCCTGGTTCTCTCCATTGTTCTTTCCAGCAGATTTGATGTACAGGTCTCTCCAGGCTGAGATTCAGGCCGAGATTCAAGGCTGCAATGAGCAGGATGTGGATGGAGAGCAAGGCAAGATCAACCCTCCCTTTTAAGATAAAAACAGAAAATGCAGGAGAAACTCAGCAGGTCAAGCAGCATCTGTGAAGAGAGAAACAGAGTTAACATTTCAGGTCGATGACCATTTGTCAGAACTCCCCTTTAAGAATTGGACGGTGGCAGTGTGTCTGTGTTCCATTGCTGACTGACATCACATGAGCTTCGCCTGCGCTGAGGTAGCGCCCCACTCCTCCAGCTTAGCACCTAAAGAGAGGTGTGTAGCGCCTGATTTAGCGCTCCAATCACCTCCAGGGGCGATAGAGACGAATTTTGCAGTAGGCGGCGATAATTTGCGCTGGGCGCTAAACTTTGCGCCTGGCCGATAATCGCGCCTCAAAATGGGCAATACTGAATTTCTCCCCCTAAATTCTACTCCAAGTCATACACCTACATTACAACAGTGACTACCCTTCAAAAAAGTACTTAATTGGCTGTAAAGCACTTTGGGACGTCATGAGATTGTGAATGGCACTATATAAATGCTAGTCTTTGGCCCGTATTTTGCGGTTGTAATGACGGCGAAACTATCAGTGTTTCTGACGGCGAAACTGACAACAATTTCTGGTGTCTGTACATGCGCAGTTAAACGCAGAAATCCAGAAGTTGCTGTCACTGATTCCCTGCTGTTCCACAGGGCCGCAGTTGAAGTCTCCATGGACGGCAATCTTTAGAAATCACTGATCTGACGAGAACTTCCCCTTTAACGCTGTAATATCACTGTTAAAAACCCCAGAAAAATTTAAGTAACTGGGTTTTTAACACGCACTAAGTCATAACTACTGCTGAACAACCTCTCTGGCCCTGAAAAACAAATTGTATATTTGTGGAATACACATTTTCCATTGTGATAAAAATTATTAGTTTTTTTAATGTTTATGATATTTCAGCTTCTAACTTAATCTCCATATGAATGTTCCAATCCTTATTTCACTCTATGTAAAATTTATAAAACGTGCAGGATAATCAGTGCATTTTACTTCCTGGTTTGTTGTCTATGGGAATTCTTCAATGTGATTGGCTACTTAGCAATGTTTCCCCAATTTCTTTTTTGGCTGCGCGGCCCATTCGCAGTTTTGCGCATGCGCGAAATTTAACATTAGAAAAGCTGGTTCCGGGCTGTGCGGGACCAGCTGAGAGCTGCGCGGCTGCACATCTTAGCGGGAATGTTGCTGCTTAGCTTGCTTGATGACATCACTGTTGCTGGACACTGGAGATCCCCTAGAGTTGGCGCCAGAATCAAACTAACATTGGGAAAGTTGAAATCGATGCCACAGAGATTGCTAGGTCTTTGTGGGCAGATTTCTTAGAGGTCAGCGGTGAGCACTGTCACTTTGCTGCTAACCGTAAAATCCGGCCCTTTATTTTTTTGTTCTTTTACACCATTCTAACTTGGATATAAATTGCTGTTCCTTCATTATTATTGGGTCAAAGTCCTGTAATTTCCTACTAAACACCATTATGGAAACACCATCATGAGCACTGCAGCAGTTTAAGAAGGCAGTCCAATGCCACAACCTCAGGATAATAAAGGTCACCTTACCAGAAATATCCACATTATGTGAACACAAAAAATAAAATTTGATAGCTATTCTTGTACTCCAATAAGTTTATCTTGGATTTATCTTAAAATGGTGTAATCTTTTTCTTCATTGCATAATATCTAGAATTGATCAGGTAACCAGTATTGTCCCAATCAAAGACCATTTGCTATTTGTATATAATCATATGCTGTACCTTTTATCCTTAACAACAGATGGCAGTAGAACACTGATAAACCCCTGGTTTTTTCCCTCCCTAGTTGTTTACTGAATAATCACTAACTGCTACTTTCAGAACTCACTTTAAAAAGGTCTCGTAATAAACTGATCTCAGAGGGCCCTATCTAACCATGTGACCTTTTTAAAAAAAAAAAAAAAAAATGTTTTCACTATAGTTTTATTTTCTATTAGTTTGCAGAATTCAAAATTCTTTATTTCAATAGTAGTGGGAAAAATAAATTACAGAACCATTGAGCACTGTTTCTGTTTCTCCTAGACAAATCTTATATTTCTTCAGATTAACCCAAAAAGTAGTAATAATTGTGGGACCAAGTGTTTTTCCAGGGCTGAAATTATGCATTAATTTAGTAGATAAGGCAGTTAGTTCTTGACTCCCAACCAGATGAGCATGGATTCACGTTCTTGGGTTGCCTTTTACCCAGATTTGTTTGGTGAATTTTATTAATTTACTCAACCAGCTTAATGGGAGGAAAGAAGGGAATTGGGGAAGTATGCATGGGTGGGCAAGTAGAAGTTAAATGTTCAACATTTTATATTTTTAATAAAAATCCTGATTGGTATCAGTGTTTAGCTCTAAGGGGTTGAGATTAAGATGGCAGCTGTTAACAATTTTGGGCAAGAGGGTGGTTCATGACGAAGGTGACTGCCAACTTCTAGCTGTTGATGGCATCTGTGCTACAAGTGATCAGGCCAAGGCTCTCTGCCACAAGGATATTTTCACCCAAAGCCTGTGACTGGGGGTTTGTGTGGCTGCCAATATGGTGAAGTTGATGACAGCTGATGTGGCTCATGATTTCTTGCCTCTGTAGCTGAAGTGATGAGCAAACTGAAGGTAGAACCTGTTAGCCACTTATCTACTGAGCAGCACTCTGTTAAGGTACCTGCAAAGGGAAGGAGAGCAGTTAGTGACAGCAGAAGGCCTTTAAAATGGTAATTAAACTCTTCTGCAAAAGCTCCTGCAAAGGTAGATTATGATATTAGTGAGGCCAGGAAGATCATTAGGGACATGAAGTGGGTTGCATTCATTCACAAGGGTGGGTAGTTACACAAGAATGATTCCAAATCACTTTTCTGTTGGCCAAATTCTGTTCTCAATCTTGATCAAGAGTGGCGTTAGTCCAAAGAAACAATGATTGACAAGTTCAATGCCCTTCAAAAGGCCTTTTGAGGGCATCCTTGGGTTCTGCACAGAGCACTATACTGAATTTATCTATTGTTACTTCCAGATTCAAATACTCCAATACTCTGGCGGCCTTGCCATCTTCCACCCTCAATAAACTTGACCTCATTCAAAAATTCTTCTGCTCGTATCCTAACCTGCACCAAGTCCTGCTCACCTGTCACCCCTGTACTCCCAGTCCACCAACGCCTCGATGGAAAAAATTTCATCCTCGTGTTCAAATCCTTCCATGGCCTTGTGCTTCTCTATCTCTGCAACCTCCTCCAGCCCTGTACCCCACCAAGAACTCTGTGTTCCTCCAACTTTGGCCTCTTGTGCATCCCCAACTCCTTTAGCCCCACTATTGACATGCAGCCTTCAGTCGCCTAGGCCCTAAGCTCTGGAATTCCCTCAAACCTCTCCGTCTCTCCATCTCTGTTTTCTCCTTTTAAACGCTCCTTAAAGCCAGCCTCTTTGACCAAGACTCCTAATGTTGCCTTCTTTAGTTTGGCGTCAGTATTTATCTGACAGTGCTACTGTGAGGTGCCTTGGGATGTTTTCCAACGTTAAAGGTGCTATATAAATGCATTATTGTTGCAAAGCTATGTAAATAAGATCATAAGTCTACAGGTCAGTAGCCTTGGCATTGATGCATGAAAATATATAAAACATATTTTGGGATACAAAAGAATTCACTTTCCTTTTCTTGGAAGCCAATGGACTCTTTCAAGCTCAGTAATTATAACCATAATGCATAGCATTTTGAATGCTGATTTTTTTAAAAATATAACTGTATAGCTAGTTAACTTAAAAATATATCTTGGTAGTTTAATTTTTAAATGTGATACAGATGGCGAGCTTCCCTCTTTATTGTGAGCTGCTGGCTCATGCATATAAAAAACATACTTCTAATTGTAACATCTTGCTTCATGAATGGCAGAATGAGACTGGGTGAAATAACCCTTTGTACTTCTAGACCATGGTCGGTCAAATACCTATGGCAGTTTTGCATTGCAATTTTAATCCATTTGAGAGATGTACCTTTACCCATTAAACTCATTGTAAAAACCGACAGTGTAACCTGAAGGGTCCTGACTGAACAACAGTTCAGTTTTGAGTGGAGCACCTGCTACCTTGCAAAACAGTAAATCAATTACTATCTAGACATTCAGAACATACAACATCATTACATTATTGCCATCCTAGCAAGTTCATTAATATCTCAAACTTGCTCTGGTCATGGTACTATCTCTCTATCTAAACACCAGTTTTTTTCACATTTTCCTGTGTCATGCTCCATAAAGCAACCTGCATCCAGGTGTTTACCAATACTGCTGTTGTAACTGGCTACTAGCGGTGCCGAAGAGCCGTACCAACTCTCTTCCTATAGTGGAGGCATTCTGGAGTGCAGAATGTGGGAAATCATAGATATCACCACAGTGAAGCTCCTAATCACATTAGATTTTGTTGGTATTCAAGCGCTATTGGGCCTCTCTCTCTTCTGCCAAAACAGCCCCCTACTCTATGATCATCCTGGAGAATAAAGGTAACCCCCTACTTCTTTTCTCCACTTCCAACTGTCTCTTTAAACCCTTCTCCTTTGCCCTCTACATCCTCACCTCCAATAACAAATGTGAGGAGCTCATTGACCTCTTTGTTACTAAGATAAGATTGAGAACATCCATTCAGCTGCCTCTGCTGCCCCACCCCTCCTTAGCCCTGAATCCATGTCTTCCACTTGTTTCTCCTTTATCTCATGTTATGCCCTCTCCAAACCCATTTTATCCATGAGAGCCACCTTCTGCTCCTCGGACCCCATTCCAACTATACCTGCTGATCACCCAAATTCCCTATTTGGCAACCACACTAGCTGACATGTAACTGGTTCCTTCTCCTCAGGCATTGTCGCACTCCATTTCAAAACTGTGATCATCACTCCCTTTTTCAAAAAACCCTCTCTCCGCCCCATCTCCAACACTCCTTTTCTTTTCTTGAGCATGTTGTTGTTTCCCAAATCCGTGCCAACTTTCCCACAACTCCATGTTTGAATCTCATGCTTACAAATGTTTCTCTGTTTCTGTGTTTGTGGTGCATTATCCTTCCTCAACTTAGCTGACGCTATTGACCACAACATCCTCTAAATGCCTCTCCTCCATTGTCCAGGTCAGTGGACTGCCCTCATTTGGTTCCACTCTTGCCTATCCAGCCTTAGCCAGAGAATCTCTGTCAATGGCTTCTCTTCCTGTTCCCGTACCGTTACCTCTGTAGTCCCACATGGATCTATCCTCGGCCCCTTCCTCTTTCTCACCTCCATGTTGCCTCTTAGCAACATTATCTGTAGACATGGGGCCAGCTTTCATATATATGCATGTGACACCCAGCTCTACTTCCCCACCACCTCTCTCAGCCTCTCCACCGTTTGTGTTGTCAGACTCTTATGTAACATGCAGTATTGGACTGGCTGCAATTTCCTCCATTGTCTTTGGCCTCTGCCTCAAACTCTGTGCCCATGTCATTGAGTCCATCACTTTTCCTGGCCACTGTCTCAGACTGTTCACAACCTTGGCATCCTATTCAACCCAGAACTGAGTTTTCATTCCCATATCCTGTCCATCATAAAGACCGTCTGCTTCCACCTGTGTAATGTCGCCCACCTCCATCCCTACCTCAGTCAATCTGCTGCTAAACCCCTCATACATACCTTTGTCACCTCAATGCTTGACTATTCCAATGCTCTCCTGGCCAGTCTCCCATCCTTTATCCTCCATAGATTTCAGTTCATCCAAAACTCTGCTGTCATTCTATCCAACATGAAATACTGCTCACCCATCTTCTACTTGGAGTCTGATCTCCCAACGCCTCATTATTGTGTTTAAATCCCTTCATGGTTTTGCCACTCCCTATCTTTGTAGCCTCCTCCAGTACCCCCCCCCCCACCTCCCCAAACTCTCCATTCCTCCAATTCTGACCTTTTCTGCAATCCCCCCACCCTTCATTTCTCCATTGGCAGCGTGCCTTCAGTTGTCTAGACCCCATGCTCTGAAATTCCCTCCCTAAATCTTGCCACCTCTCCACCTCCCTCTCTAATGCCCTCCTTAATATCCACCTCTTTGATCAAATTTTTGGTCACCCCCTCCTATTATCATCTCCTTAGTTTGAGTCCTTTTTTTAAAAAAAAATTATACCTCTGGCCTTGAGACATTTTTCTACATTAAAGGCACTATGTAAAGTTGTTATTGTGTTTGATGCCAGTAAGTAATTTCAATTTACTAATAAATCTTTCCACTTTGTGTGGCATTTCTGATCCAAATATAAGAATGAAATATAAAATTTTGATCCGCTTAAAATGTCGTTATTATTTTTTAATGATGATCATACTAAAGATGGGTGCTCCACTCCCAAATTTCAGAGATCATTTTACATTTATGGAGGCCAAATGTATTTTGTAGAAAATTGAAGTTACTTTTTTTTGAGGAGGAAATCACTGAATGTATTTTTAAGTGGCTTGTAGATCTGCACATTTGCTGTTTTCTTGCCATTTACAGCAATCTTGATTCGAAACCTGAAATTTATTGGCAAACTGGTTACACATCTATCAGGGTTGGAGCAGGATGTGGTGTATTATTTTATGCATTCGAGTTGAAGTAGCTCAGTAGGTGACAGGAATCTGTTCGATAAATGCCAACACACTGTTTGTTTTCTTGTCAGACTACCAAGGCAGTGCTGAAGGAGTTAACTTGCCTTTAGATGCCAGCTCCAAAATTGTCCAAAACAAAGACGCAAGGAACCAAATGTTCCCCCCGAATAGGATCAAAGTTAAAGATTTTGTTAAGAAGAACATTGAGGTATGTGAAATTATTTCTATCTCACCACAATCTTACGTGGAATAGTTGTTGATTGCAACAGTACCTCATTGTCTTGATATTTATAGGTGTTGAATCAATTGTTGATGGCTCATGTACTCATTGCATGCGGCCAAGTTCCCTTTCATCACATACATAATTGACTTTGGCTTCCTATGTATTTTTTAAACCAGTTTAAGTTAATAGTAGATTTTTCGATCATGAGCCCAATATGTTAATAACTAATTACTCATGTTTGCAGTTAGCTAAAGAAGCAAAGAACCAGGTGCTGCTGACTGATGATGAGAAAAGAAGACTAGCAGAACTATTGAACAATGTTGATGTTGAGTCATCGAACAATGAAGTAAGACGAGCTGTTCAACATATTAGCGTTTTGCATTCCTCTATAGCAAAACTAATCTTGACTGCTTGTTGTGATACGGTTCAGTGGGTGCGTTTTGTCTTTTGGTACCTCAATGGAATAACCATTCTTTATGTGTGAGCATCAACACTGATTTTTAGCTGAATGCATAACCATTAGAAGGCATCATAGCCCAATCCTGTCTTCATTGAACACTTCCCACAATAACAGTCTTTTGGATAGCAATCAGGAGTGGAAACCAATGCCAATTTTCACTTCTTCAACTCATGGGTGCTGAGGCTAATTGTAATTCATTTATTGCTGCTGAGATCAACTGAATACAGACTGACACATGAACTGGGTAAGGTACACTTTGGCTGCAGGTAATTCAGGATATGGAAGGCCAAGGAGAAGTTTTAAGGGCCCCCTCGCTTCTCGGATGCAGCACTGGAGGTCCTGGTGGAGGAGATCAGCAGGACAAGTGATGTCCTCAACCCACCAATTGGCAAGAAGGTATCACACTAAGCTGTTCCACTCCAGTACATACAGGCGGCAGAGTGCACCAGACCAGGAGCATTGCCCCCAAAACATGGCTGCAATGCAGGAAGAAGTTCAATGATCTGACCAGGGTTTCTAAGGTAAGACTGTTAACTGCTATCTCATGTCACTCTCTATATAATCCGACACTACCTGAAGTCCTAGAATTCCAAACTCTTCCTTTCCCTGATTACCAGCACTCTCCTCCATTCACTGCAATAGAATTCACTCCACCTCCTTCTGCTCCTAATGCTACTCTCTGCAGCTCCAACTCTCCTAATTTTTACTGCCTTCACCTTCTCACGCCTCTGCCCCCCTTCACACATCAGCACCACTATTCGACCTTAGCATGCACATCCTCAAAGCATCTCACTAAGCCATCTCTAACACTCTTGCAGCTTTAGCTGGTGAACCATAATAGAGAGGAGGCGAGGACAGGAATAGGGAGAACATCCATTCAGGTCTGCTCTCTTATTGAGGGAGAAGTAATGCAGATTATGGGAATGGGTCGCGTCAGGAGCATGGTGTGACTGGAGGACGCATCCTGCGGGGTTCTTGGCTATCTTACACAATCCCTTCTCACTGAAATTTCCCCCTCACATACTTGGATAGACAAAGTGCAAGTGCTTTCAGCAGCCACTCATTTGCCTGCTTATCTTTCAAACTAAATGCTAATCCTTGTCCCCCTCGTCCCTTTCAGGTCAAGAAAATAAAGCGCGCCCAGATGCTGAGGAACTGGCAGAAAGCATGACATGGCGGCACTCGACCTCACTTTAGCAAGCAGCTGCTCAGAGACTGGCACTACGTGTTCTGTAGAGGATAGGCTAGAAGGGTCTGCCCTGGGAGACTCACCGAGCACTAGTGTGATGGTGCATAAGCAGGGGGGATGAGACGGCCCAGGAAGCAGCTTGCCAGAGAGAGAGCTCGCATCTTGGCCTTGGTACATTAGGCACAAATGAAGATCTCAAGGGCACAAATATATCGAGGGAGCAGCCAACATTCAAAGACTGATCTCAATAGACCAGGACTTTTTAAGTGCACTGGGCAGCCTGCCATCAGGCGTCTGCACAATGACAGGGAGCATGGAGGATCTCTTCTCTAGCACAGGTGGGATCGTCCAGCATGGCATTGAGACTATACAGTCAACCATGGAGCGAGTGGTCAGCTTGATGAACACTGCAGTGGGGCCCACAATGATGGAGCCTGTGGTGACAGCTTCGCTAGGAGCACCATCGTGGCTTTGGGGTCTAACATCTCCTCAGCCTTGGATTGAAGTGTGGAGAGCATGAATAGGATCTTCCAGAGCATCATTACACTCCTACACTCTGTTCTTATGCAGAGCAGAGGGAGTGTAGAGGCACAGCCCCATAAAAAGATAAGACAGAAAGGAAGAGAATGGAAACAGAAAGATTAAGAAATTACATGACCTCTTTCTGAGAAGCGAGATACACAATTTGTCTGTATTAGAGCTGATTCCATTCTGATAAAGTAGTAACTTTTGAAATATGCAGCTATTTTATGTAAGTTTGAAATAATCCAGTTAGGAACTTTCCTCACTTAGAAATCCCATACATTTTTCAAACTAGTTTGATTATTACACTCCATTTTCTTGGGTGGGTGCTATATTTTGTGCTTTTATGGTATGCAACATATTTAAAACAATTCAGATGGAAAAAACTCTAACCTGGACTAAGAATCATTTAGATTTGGAAAGTTTTTTTCAGTTTATTGAAAATGTGATTTCTTCATTCCATATCCAACACATATAGAATTATAGCCTTGTGGGATAGTTTTGGGTGAAACCACATCTTGAATGCACCAATGAAAATGATATCCTGATATATTGCAGATAGGCTGTGTCACGCATATAGGCCGAGAAATTGGACTTGCACCCAGAGCGGGTGGCAAGTCAGCGAAGCGATTGCTTTGTGCGTTAGTCCCTGGCGGCATGAAGCTCGATCAAAATTAGGCCCCTGACCTCATTTGCATTAAACTGGTGAGCTGCAGACACCAATGGGGTGTCCTGATGCAGCTCGCGGTCGAGGACTGACAAATTCGGACAGCTTCAATGCCGAGCCACCCTTCAGGTAGGCCTGGGGGAGGGAGGATAAGTAGAGGGGGGCAGGCCCAGGCAGGCAGGCTTCTGTATTTTTGTGGAGACAGGGGGAGCACTCTTGCTCCTCCTGGTTCCACAGAATTGTAATTAATTTTTCTTACCTTTTTTGAATGGACTCCAACAACCCTTATAAGGACTGCTGGTTAGGCCGCTCAAGACCTGGATGCCCATTTGTACACAAATTTAAATCGGGGTTCTACAACTGACATAAGTACCTCTATTTGCATATGCAGGCTGCCTAACACCTGTTTCAAACGGGCACCCTGCCCATCTAAAAGTTGCCAGCTTCCAATTTAACATCTGGCACACTTCTGGGGGAGATTGGATGTGGGAAATCGGGACTCGAATTTAGCCCCCGCCCAATGTTGATTTCATGCCCAAAAAATGGGCGCAATGATGTTGAATTTCTCCCTCATAGACTCCTCTAGTGTTATATAAAGGCCCAAGACTTGCACCATAGTGCCAATTTGTTTTTTTCCCCCAGTTAAAGGTTCTTTGCTCCTTGTCTCAGATTTCTTCTCACCAAAACTTTGGGACAAAGTCTTCAGCCTCTCTACAGGAGTAGGTTAAATTAGTCAAGACGGAGCATCAAACATTCTGCTAATTAATCTGTCTGGATTTTTGTGTTTCTTTGTTTGGTTTCTCACTAGATGTTGATGTTGATCATTACTAAGCAAAGTGTTTCCAAGACCTCATCTCCTCTGGAGATCTTCCCTCCATGACCGCCAATCTCATAGTCCCCCAACCCCGCACAGCCCGCTTCTACCTCCTTCCCAAGATCCACAAACAGGACTGCCCTGGTAGACCCATTGTTTCAGCCTGTTCTTGCCCCACGGAACTTATCTCTTCCTATCTTGACTCTATTTTTTCTCCCCTTGTCCAGTCTCTTCCCACCTACATTCGCGACTCTTCCGATGCCCTCCGTCACTTTAACAGTTTCCTGGCCCCAACCGTCTCCTTTTCACTATGGACGTCCAATCCCTCTACACCTCCATCCCCCACCAGGACGGCCTTCGGGAGCTCCGTTTCTTCCTTGAACAGAAGCCCAACCAGTCCCCATCCACCACCACCCTCCTCCGCCAGGCTGAACTTGTTCTCACATTGAACAACTTCTTTGACTCCACTCACTTCCTCCAAATTAAAGGTGTTGCTATGGGAACCCGCATGGGCCCGAGCTATGCCTGCCTGTTCATGGGATATGTGGAACACTCTTTGTTCCAGTCCTACTCGGGTCCCCTCCCTCACCTCTTTTTCCGGTACATCGATGACTGTATTGGTGCCGTTTCCTGCTCTCGCCCTGAACTAGATAAGTTCATTCACTTTTCTTCCAATTTCCACCCTTCCCTCACCATCACATGGTCCATCTCCGACTCTTCCTTTCCCTTCCTTGACTTCTCTGTCTCCATTTCTGGCGATCGGCTTTCGACAAACATCCACTACAAGCCCACCGACTCCCACAGCTACCTGGACTATACTTCCTCCCACCCCGCTTCCTGTAAGGACTCTATTCCATTCTCCCAGTTTCTCCGTCTCTACCGCATCTGTTCTGACGATGCCACCTTCCGTACCAGTGCTTCCGACATGTCTTCCTTTTTCCTCAACCGAGGATTCCCCTCTACTGTGGTTGACACGGCCCTTGACCGTGTCCGTTCTATTTCCCGCACTTCTGCTCTCATCCCTTCCCCTCCCTCCCAGAACCATGATAGGGTTCCCCTTGTCCTCACCTTTCACCCCACCAGCCTCCACATTCAACAGATCATCCTCCGCCATTTCTGCCACCTCCAACGTGATCCCACCACCAAACACATCTTCCCCTCACCTCCCCTTTCAGCATTCCGAAGGGACTGCTCCCTCCGCGACACCCTGGTCCACTCCTCAATCACCCCCAACAGCCCTTCTCCTTCATCTGGCACCTTCCCGTGCAAGCGCAGGAGATGCAACACATGCCCTTTTACCTCCTCCCTTCCCACTGTCCAGGGCCCCAAACACCCCTTCCAGGTGAAACAGCGATTTACTTGTACTTCTTGCAATTTAATATACTGTATTCGCTGCTGACGATGCGGTCTCCTCTACATTAGGGAGACCAAACACAGATTGGGCGACCGCTTTGCGGAACACTTCCGTTCAGTCCGTAAGGGTGACCCTGAGCTTCCGGTTGCCTGTCACTTTAATTCTCTGCTTCACTCCCACTCTGATCTCTCTGTCCTCGGCCTATTACATTGTTCCAATGAAGCTCAACGTAAGCTCGAGGAACAGCACCTCATCTTTCGATTAGGCATTTTACAGCCTTCCGGACTCAATATCGAGTTCAACAATTTCAGATAATAATCCCTGCCCCCATTTTTCATGCAGTATGATTTTGCCATTACCATTTGCAACATTTTCACAGTATGTTCCTTCAATTCCTTCCTTCCACCCCCCCCCCGGTCTCTGCACCTGCTTAATATCTGTTACATTTCCAGCTTTTTCCAGTTCTGATGAAGGGTCCCAGACCTGAAACGTTAACTCTGTTTCTCTCTCCACGGATTCTGCCTGGCCTGCTGAGTATTTCCAGCATTTTCTGTTGTTATTTCAGATTTCCAGCATCCGCAGTATTTTGCTATTGTATAAAGTACTTCCTTGTTGCTCTTTTTGTTGCCCGTTTCACCACAAGCATACAAAAGAAAGAAAGCTATGCTCTTCTGATTGTACAGTAACACTAACAACCTGTGCTGCCTAAATGGTCTTAAAAATAAAATAAAAAGGCAAAAATCAACCAGAAGTCAAGACAGTGATCAGCATCAAGGACTCTTATGCTTCAGTATTGAGAGTTCATGAGCGTCTAAAGAATCTTGTCACTGTGACATTGTCAACATTGGCGTTCAATTCTATGTAGATCAACAAAAGATGTAGTGTCTTTAATTTAAAAAAATGTATCAAGTGCTTTACAGAGGCTTGAAGAAGATTAGATGCCAAACCAAATAAGGATTAGGAGGGGTGATCAAATGGTTGGTCAAAGAGGTGGGTTTTAAGGATGATCTTGAGGGAGGTGGAGAGGATAGGCTGGTGGATTTAGGGAGGAAATTCCAGAGTGGGACCTACATATCTGAATTAATGGCCACCAATGTTAAAGGAAGGGTGTGCACAAAAGGTAGGATTCAGAGGAATAGAGAGTTCAGGGGGTGGGTGTAGGGCTGTCAGAACATTCGACTGATCAAGTCTAGAGGTGACAGGTGTGAATGAGGGTTTCAGCAGCAGATGAGCTGAAGTGGGGGCATAGCAAACAATGTTAGAGATGGAAGTCTTTGTGATGGTGAAGACATGGGGTTGGAAGCTCAGTTCAGGGTCAAACAGGATATTGAGGTTTTGAAATGTCTGGTTCAGCATGACACAGTGGCTGGGGAGGGGATGGAGTCAGTGGCCTGGGTAGATTGCACCCAATCTCCAAGTTAGTAAGTATCGATCTAGTAACTTGGGACTCCGCTCCGACAGGGATCCCCTAGCTTAGAGTTTCTGGTTGAAGCAATCCCAGTACTGGTCAGCACTGCAACCCTCAAAAGATATTCAAAATAGGAGATAAGTTATCATTTGGGAGGTTTCACAAAGAAAATATATTGAAACAAGTGAGTAAATATATTGTACTCCCAGCCCCCTCCTGTGGGACATGGATAACTCATCTCTACTAATGATCCCTGTCTGCACACTTTCATTGGTGGTTATAGACTCAAGGAAACACACGCAAACCTGACGGTCGTCCCTGGACATAATTGAGAATCACAGAGCACACTGCATGATAGTTTAGATCCCTCAAACAACATAATTTGTGACTTGGCAGAATTTATAAGAATACATTTGGAACTGTAGTATTGGTGCAAAGTGGTTTTGCTTCACATGAACACTGCAATTGGAGTGTAAAGCAGCCTGAATCCAGAATCTCTTTCTCCTTCCTCATTGAACCTCTGTTCTCTTCATTCTTTTATCTTTTTGTAGTTCCTATAATTTCTTTCTGTCCTGTTTCAGACCCAGATGTTTAGGACCGTTATTTCTACTTGAGCCTACCAAGGAGAAAGTTTCCATAATTTTTTCCCAGTTCATTTTGAATTGAATATATTATGGAAGTCCCTACCATACACTTTATTTGGACTTCCAGCAAGCCTTCAACAAAGGAACATTTGAAAGACTACTAAATAGACTAAAATCCTCAGGAATCCAGGATAGAATGCCTCACTGGTGCCAGGGTAAATATAGAAACATAGAAGATAGGAGCAGGAGTAGGCCATTCGGCCCTTCGAGCCTGCTCCGCCATTCAATGAGATCATGGCTGATCATCCAAATTCAGTACCCTGTCCCTGCCTTCTCCCCATATCCCTTGATCCCTTTAGCCTTAAGAAATATATCCAACTCTTTTTTGAATATATTTAATGAACTGGCCTCCACCGCCCTCTGTGGCAGAGAATTCCACAGGTTCACCACTCTCTGGGTGAAGAAATTCCTCCTCATTTCAGTCCTAAATGGTTTACCCCTTATCCTTAGACTATGACCCCTGGTTCTGGACTCCCCGACCATCATAAACATCCTTCCTGCATCTAGTCTGTCCAGGCCTGACAGAATTTTATAAGTTTCGATGAGATCCCCTCTCAATCTTCTAAACTCCAGTGAGTATAAGCCCAATCGACACAATCTCTCCTCATAGGTCATTCCTGCCATCCCAGGTATCAGCCTGGTGAATCTTCGCTGCACTCCTTCCATGGCAAGAACGTCCTTCCTCAGGTAAGGCGACCAAAACTGCACACAATACTCAAGGTATACTGAATGGGTGTAAACATTTTACAGGGGAAAGAGGAACAGCCAGAAGTCGTGGCCTATGTTGGAACCAATGAAATTGGTAGGAAAAGGGTTGAGGTCCTACAGACAGAGTTTCAGGAGCTAGGGAGGAAGTTAAAGACAGGACCGCAAATGTAGTAATCTCCAGATTGCTTCCAGTGCCACGTGCTAATGAGTATAGGAAACGCAAGATAAGACAGGTTAATGCATGGCTGGAGAAATGGGGCAGGAGGGAGGGCTTCAGATTCCTGGGGCATTGGGACCAGTTCCAAGATAGGAGGGACCTGTACAAGATGGACGGGTTGCATCTCAACAGGGCTGGGACCAATGTCCTTGCGGGGACGTTAACTAGTATTGTGGAGGAGGGTTTAAACTAATTTGGCAGGAGAAGGGGCACCAGGATGAAGCATTAGAGAGGAGATACAAGGTGCACAGAGGACTGGGAAAGCCAGACAGCATTAGAATAAAGAGTAGTTCAGACATAGGTGAGATCAGACAGGTAGGGGTGGGGGGCAGGGAATGCAAAGCAGACTAAGATGTGTTTAGCGTGCACATGTATAAATGCACGATGTGGTAAATAAGGTTGGTGAGCTGCAGGCACAAGTAGCCACATGGGTTTATGAAATAGTGGCAATAACTGAGACCTGGCTCAAATAAGGGGAGGATTGGGCCCTTAATATTCCTGGCTACAATGTATTCAGGAAAGATGGGGAAGAAAAAAAAGGAGTGGGGTGGATGGCAGTATTGATCAAAGATACTGTTACAGCACTGGAAAGGGATATTGTACTTGAGGCTTCAAAGACAGAATCTATTTCAGGGGTGGGCAATTATTTGAGCTGGAGGGCTACTTAGCAAGTTTTGGTGAGCTGTTGAGGGCAGCACACACAAAATGAATTGTGTTAACAACAGCTACCATGAAAATTTGTTATGGCATTTATTGTATAAAGAACCCTTCATGTCATTTCCACACTTAATAAATATAACAACACTTATTAACATGCTAACGAACATGATACAGGCTTACCCAAAACTTATTTTAGCCATTGATATTATACTATAATTAAAACTGTAAAACTAGTTACTTGACATCTGCTGTAAAATTTACATGCAAGTCCAGTCCCATATTATGTTATTGACTTTTAATGCCCTCACAGCGACTAGGAATGGGCAATAAGGGCTGGATTTTGCCAATGGGAAGCTTTTGGAGGTGGGACTCCCACTTGTTGGGTTTTAGTCCCGCCTCCATCGACATCTAGCCAACCCACACTATTTTCCCTTGATTGACCTTGTTAAGCCCGCCCAGCGGGCTTAGCAGACCAATTAAGGGAAAGCCGGTGACAGAGAACGTCAGCGTATGACGTTTCATCTGTCAAAAATCTTTGACAGATGAATTGTCGTTGTTTGACAGCTCTGTGAAGCTGTCAAACACTGACATTCTCTGTTGTTTGATGAGTCATTGTATTTAAGACTCATCAAACCTATCTGCTGAGCAGAAATCAGATGGCTGTTGCATCGGAGAATGCAGCAGCCATCTGTCATCTCTGCTGGTAAGATGCTGGTGTCTCCAGTTCCCCAACGGTTGAAGCCTACAGGAAGAAACAAAGGTAAATAAACATTTTCGATCACTTTCCACTCACCTTACATACTTACCTCTCCACATTTGCACCCATCGCTCATCTCCACAGCGCATATTTGGACCCCTCTCACCTCCGCAGACCCACTGACCCTGGCAGGGTTTCACGACATCGGGAAACCCGTACTTGCAGGGGTAAAATGGGGATAATCCTCTTAACTGCCTGTTAACTACCTTTAACAGGCAGTTAAGTGGCTGTAATCCCCATCCTGCCTCGGGGAGGCGGCTCCCAGCGCGGGTCGGATACCCGCCTCCTGGGAAGATGGCACGAAGGCAGGTTGGGGGCGGGATGGGCACCCGCTCCCAGATTCTGCCATTTTCCTGGCAGTCCCACCTCCAAACCTGCCTCCCCAGGGCTGGCAAAATTCCCTCCTCAATGTTTTCTTACTAGTGTTGCACACACCCCAAGAACAAATTAAAAGAAAAAATTTCGATTGCCAAAACCAAAAGTCAGGACGTAACATTTTGGATCCAGTATTCACTCAGAATGCATAAAAGTGACACTTGGGATTATCACAGACTTCAGACACAAGGCACAAGTATTTGGTGAAACAACAGTATAATTTACATCGATAGCAAAATACTGCAGATGCTGGAAATCCGAAATAACAACAGAAAATGCTGGAAAAACTCAGCAGGCCAGGCAACATCCGTGGAGAGAAATTAGAGTCGACGTTTCGGGTGAACCCTTTTTCAAAACTGGAAAGGAAATGAAATAGATCGAAGGCAGGGCTGCGATAGAACAAAAGAAGTAAAGAGACATTAAGAGGTATTCAAAACCAGATGAGATGGTAATAGGACAGTGGAGACAAAAGACGGCTCAGATTAGGTGTGAAGTGTATTGGCAGAATAAGAGACAGCTGCCATGTGGGAGAGAGAAAGAAAAGGAAAGGGGGGGGGGAAGGGAAAACCCAAAACAAAGGGGTGGAAAAAAATATAAGTAAAAATGTAATAGGGGCTGAGGTTATGATCTGAAATTGTTGAACTCGATATTGAGTCCGGAAGGCTGCAAAGTGCCTAATCTGAAGTGCCTAATTCACTGCTCCATTCCCACTCGGACCTCACCGTCCTTGGCCTCTTGCATTGTTCCACGGAAGCTCAACGTAAACTCAAGGAACAGCACCTCATCTTCCGATTAGGCACTTGGCAGCCTTCCGGACTCAATATCGAGTTCAACAATTTCAGATCATAACCTCGGCGCCCATTACATTTTTACTTATATTTTTTTTCCACCCCTTTGTTTTGGGTTTTCCCTTCCCCCCTTTCCTTTTCTTTCTCTCTCCCACATGGCAGCTGTCTCTCATCCTGCCAGTACACTTCACACCTAATCTGAGCCGTCTTTTGTCTCCACTGTCCTGTTACCATCTCATCTGGTTTTGAATACCTCTTAATGTCTCTTTACTTCTTTTGTTCCATCGCAGCCCTGCCTTTGATCTATTTCATTTCCTTTCCAGTTTTGAAAAAGGGTTTCGACCCGAAACGTTGACTCTAATTTCTCTCCACGGATGTTGCCTGGCCTGCTGAGTTTTCCAGCATTTTCTGTTGTTATTTAGTATAATTTGCATGTCAGATTCCTACACAATTTACTTATTCGACTATGGCAACTTGTAGACAAGGGTTTTGATTGACTAGGAGCCCAATAGATAAATGCAGAGGCCCTGAATTCACGGTCGGCAGCGTAGCTAAGGAGTAGGCTGCCGATGTCCCCACTTACCTCGTGTGGACCCCCTTTCGAGATCTTGCTTTCAAATGCTGCAGAGTTGTGCGCAGCGTAATGCCCATGGAGCCCAGGAGCGCACCGTTGTGTGTATGCAAACATGGTATCACGGTGCTCCTTTCACTTCCTGAGTCTTAGTCAATCGGGAAAGAGTGGAGATTGCTGATTTGCCCACATGTCATTTAAAAGGCTATTAAAACATGCATGCCATTCAGTTACAGAAA
The DNA here is from genome assembly GCF_052327205.1 of Somniosus microcephalus. NCBI lineage: Eukaryota > Metazoa > Chordata > Chondrichthyes > Squaliformes > Somniosidae > Somniosus > Somniosus microcephalus. Next base: position 125,258,894 of record NC_140998.1, on the reverse strand, counting down.
TAAATAGTTCATTGTACAAATAGAATAGAAATGATGTATTTCATATTATTTAAAGTATATAAAACAATAGTCAGTTAATAAAACATAGCAGTGATATTAGTCTCGTTCAATTTTATCAAGCTATTTTCTACCCAATAATCAAGATAAGATTTTACCACTATTTCTAAAAGCAAAACACAGCTGGGATAATGGACACAATCCCTTTCTTTCAGTATGAATAACCTAGTCTGCTGGATACAAGATGTGTTTATCAATACGAATCATCTAATGGACAGAAAGAGCTCCATCGATATATCGTATATGGAAGAGAAAGGGAGATTAAATACAAATTGGCCTTTTTGTGTGACAGCAGCAATGTTTGGAAAGGGTAGCAGCACATCTACCTTTATATTTGTTAGATAAATCTGTTTCTGTACCAAGTATTTATTACCATATTTACATATGCTAAACATGGGGGTGGGGAAGAGAAAAGGACAATAGTGGGAAAACCCTGGGGATCCTGTAGTAAAATAACGAGTGTGAGAAGAATAGATAACACATGCACATTGATTATTAACTTCTCATAAAAAGAGGTTACAAACCACTCATTTAATGCCTTATTCAGTGCAGTTACAAACACTTCATTATGATAACCTCTTAAAACAAATCTCCCATTAGAGCATTGTCTTGTTACAGATCATCTGGCCCCCTTATGCTGTGTGACAAGGTTCCTGTGCCTGTTTGCACCAGACGTAAAAATTTTCAACATAATTTCACAGTAGGTAGGTAATTAGCCCAACTTTTCGTCAGCATGCTCATTTGTATGAGGAGGTGAAAATCGCAGCGAAGCATCTTTTTATTCGGAAGTTGACAGATCACATGTTCGGGATTTAGTGCATGCACAAGCACATACGAAAATCCCGAACTTGCGGTCAATTTCAAAGGAGAGTACGCCGTCATACGGATCGCAAATTCAGGGCCAGAGTGTTTCTGAACATGTCACTGGTTTGCCTTGGGGATGACTGCAATTCGGCTCTCCCCACTTGATCATGGAATCAACCCTAGAACTGCTGCTGTGATGTCAGGATCTCAGCAATGAGGGAAATTAGGAAGGGGAGAGAGAAAAAGATCTTACTTAACTTGTGCCAAAATTAAACTATATTTGAATCAAAATAAATATACTCAGCAACGGTTAATCCGTTATGGATGCATGATACAGACAAATGAGTTACTAAGAAATCCCCAAACTATACCAATCCCAGCATCATAGGTACAAATGACACACTGACTTGACTTTCAAGTCAGTGTGTATTCTGATAAAGCCATCTTTTATTGTGTTTCATTATAGCTGCAATTGAGAATAGCATCCTCTCAACCCACTTGATTGAATTTTACATAACAACTTAGTACATGAATTAAGCACGCGGGTAAGTAATACTGCAGTCTAACTTTCTGCTCAAGTTAAGGACGGTGTGCAAACCCATGCAGGTAATAATGTCCAGCCAAATGTGCAAATTTTGCCATGATTATCCGTGATCAAGTGCTAGAACAGCAACCCAAGGTAATCTACTTACCTTGTGAATCCAGAGACGCGCAAATCTCAGAATTGAAAAAAAACACGGCGATTTGTGCATGCGGGGAAAATATATGCGCATGCGCAAATCAGTGCATTTTTTTTTTAAATCGTGAGATTTAGGACCCCAATTTGAGAACCACTGTGTGGGCCGGATAGATTCCATTGGACCGTATTTTGCCCACTTCTGATCTATTTAGTTAGAATTAAGGAACAATAAAGGAGCTATTACATTGTATACTATAGGCCACCAAATAGTGGGAAAGAGATAAATTGGCAGGCAAATTGCAGAAAGATGCAAGAACTACAGAGTAGTGATAATGGGGGACTTCAATTATCCTAACATAGACTGGGAAAATAACAGTGTAAAGGGCAAAGAGAGGGAGCAATTCTTGAAATGTGTACAAGAGAACATCCTTGATCAGTATGTTTCCAGCCCAATGAGGAAGGAAGCAGTGCTGGATCTAGTTCTGGGGAATGAAGTGGGGCAAGTTGGAGTATATTTTCAGTGGGACAGCATTTGGGAAATAATGATCACAATATCATTGTTTAGAGTAGTTATGGAAAAGGACAAGGAAAAATCAAATGTGAAGATACTCAACTGAAGAAGGACTAATTTCAGTAAGTTGAAAAGGGATCTGGCCCAGTTAGATTGGAATCAAAGATTGGCAGGTAAAACAGTAAAAGAGCAATGGGAGGTGTAAGACATTCAGATTGACAGTTTATAGAGTTCAGACCCGCGGAACAGACAACTCGAGACAAAGATTACAGGGTAAACTATTCTTTACTTAAAATCAGCAAGAGGTTACAAGTAAGTACCAAATACAAACTGTACTCAATTCATTTACTTATTACAAGCAAGCACGCACGAATCTAAATCATTTACTTTAAGCTCAAGTGATCATAAGCAACCACATACGTACTAACAACAGTGAGAGGTCAATTCAGCGATGACTAGACGTATGACTTTAACTGGCAACTGACCAAATTGCCTTTGACTGCAGCCACGAGTGGTCATTTTACAGCATCTTTATACCCCAAAACTTGGCAACTCGCCCACAGCATTCGTGTCTCAAACTGTGTGAATAGCGTTGTTTTCTCTCTCTCACTTTCTTTCCTATCTGTTTTGACGCTTAGTTAACCAAGGCCAGATGTTCAGGAGTTGGAGAAAGTCGTTGTTTTTACATCTGAGGGTTGACTCCTGGTTCTCACAGAATTTTCAAGATCTTATCTTTTGGCGGAAAAAACCAGCTTGCAAGCACATCACTTATTTTACAAACGTTTTAGCCAAGCAGTCTCTTGCCCTCAAAGCTTGTCGGTACATTTGGTCACTTTAGATTCAGTCAAACGGTATATTTTTACAAGGCCTTCAAAGAGGAGATAGTTCAGGAGCAGACTAAAGACATTCACACGAGGGGGAAAAGAAGGGCATCCAAAGCTAGAGCTCCCTGGATGACTAAAGATATAGGGCTAAAAATTTGGGGGCTTTAAGCTGGCAACAAGCTGCTCTTTTGCCAGCTAGTACGGTGGCGTTTGTCATTTTCCGAGGCCCAGCAGTGCTGCCGGTAAGATCGATGGCCCTGCAGATTTAAATCGGGGCGAGGCGATGCACGCTGACTTAACGTCACCTTGGTGAACTTGGACTCTGCACTGAGTTCCGCTGGCTCTGACACAGTGTTCAGCGGACTCACTGAGGCGCTGTCAGCACCTCTTAAAGGGACACACACATCTTTCAGGTAAGTTTGCATTTAAGCTTTTGGACAGGATTTAAAAAATTTTCTTGAAGTAGTGGCTTGCTGCAATACATGTTAAAAGATTTTTAAGTGTGTAGGGAGTGCTGCTGGATGCTTGCAAGGCCTCGAATGGTAAAGGAAGGCCTCTGAGAAGACAGAAAATGCTGCAATTACTCAGCAGGTTAGGCAACATCCGTGGAGAGAGAAACAGAGTTCACGTCTCAGATCGAGATGCTGCCTGACCTGCTAAGTATTTCCAACATTTGCTCACAGAGGGAAGAGGAAGACGCAGAAGAGGAGGAAGCAGAAGCGGTGGAATCAGAAGGAAGGATGCAACCCAGACAGCCCCTTTCTGGCCGGGATATCCGGGATGGAATCATCTGCCTGCGGTACCAGTGACCCTTTCAACATTAACCCCACACTGTACCTTTCCTCTGTTACTGACCATCACAGCGTCCTCATGGCCATGATGCTGAAATAAAAGCCACCACAAAGCAAACTTTCCAATCCAACTTTGTACATCTATCTATCCAACATGACATCAAGAAATCTACTCATCACCCTTATGCGTTCTCTTAGTGACAGTCTTGTGTGTGCCTTTGCCTATCCTGCTGATGTCACACAGTGCTACCCCAGTGGCTGCAGCACGGCTGGTGGAAGGCTGCTGACTTTCAGTGGGGGGACACTGCAAATGGCCTTGCTGGTTGACCTTGAGGAGCTGGTGGCTGGGAGTGTGAAATCGAGTGAATGTGTATCTTCTTCTTCTTCACTCCCCTCTCCCTCTTCTTGGTCAATCACTGGCTGGGCAGGCTGAATTTCTTGGGTGTGTGAAATGAGGAAGGCGCAAGGTTTGAGTTGTGGTGAGGGGAGGGCGGGAAAGCTAGAGATACATGCGAGAAGGAGGATAACGTATGAGGATACCAGCATCTTGTATCCTTTCTGCCCCCCTGCTGGCCAATGGCTCAGCCATGCCCCTGCCAAGAATGGCCAGCACCGTCTCCTCCAAAGGGGTGAGGCTCGGCTCGGAATGGGGTTGTGTCTCGTGATTGGTACAGATTGCTGGTGGGTGGCATGGGGCAGAGTCATGTATTGAGAAGTGTGAGAGGTTAGTGATTCAGTTGGTAGGAGACGGCTTTTGAAGATGCATTTACTGACCTTGACCAGTGGTCTGAGGTCATGAAGCTTATTTGGGCATAGGAGCCAGGTGGCGGGGGCAACACTGCTGGCAGTGACGGCCTTGGGGATGTGGTCCCACATTGCTCTTTCTGGAGGGCCTCCTGGCCCCTGTGGGTAGAGGACCTCTCTTGCATTGTTGACCCCCTGCACAAAGCTGGAGTGCTGTGTGTGAGACACTGGGTGCCCCTTCCCTGGCATGCTGAGCCATTTGTGTTGGTGCTGAAGCACTTTTTCCATTTTTTTACGTGCGGAAGGGAATTCAGCTTTAAGAGCTGAAGACTCCCATTTGGGAATTCTTTTTAATGTTAATTAAATCTGACATGCTCTTGACAGATAATTGTAAAGTGCTGTCGCCCTGTGTTCTTTGCATCAAAAAGACTTAACATTACGCCCCCTCAAGTGGTTTCACCATTAACAGTGTTGACAAGATCTTTGATTATGTTGGTGAATGGATTAAAGCCATTATTGGTCACATCACTAATTCTGCCATGGGCCTCCATTTTTCCTTTGTTGTTGCAATGCTATCCTCATGATGTGATTTGTCAGAGGAGTACATGTACATCATGTATTTGACAGCAGATGGTACAGATTTCCATTTCTTGTGGTTTTCTTTTAACATTGTTGTATCCTTAAGTTATATCTAGCTTTCTCATTGGCCTCACAGATCCAACTGTATTCAACGGCTTGATTTGTCCAGATGTAGTTATGTTTGCTCTTTGCTTATTTAATTAATAACAACTCATTTTATCAACAACACTTAATTAGCCCTAAAGATTAGAAAATGTCCCAAGGCACTTCACGTAGGAAAATAAGGACATTGAATACTGGTGGGACAGTTAGGAGAGGCGATTGAAAACATGATTGAATAGAAAGATTTTGCTAAGGCTTTTAAAGGTGTGGAGAGAAGTAGCAAGACAGTAAAGTTCTAGAGTCTAGGACTAGGTTGGCTGAAGACTTCACCACCAATGGATGGAGGAGAGGACACACAAGTGACCAGAGGGCTGAAGGGCATGGGATGGGATCATCAGACTGACTAACATTAGTGAGTTAAGTGATTCAATTCCACAAAGGGATTTATAAATAAAGAAGATACTTTTGAATTTCATGTGCTAGAGAACAGGGAGTTACTGAAGGTTGCAGGATGATGGCACAGGATGTGGGCAGAGCGGTTTCGAAGAAGTTGGATTTTTTTTGAAGAACTTTGAAGACAGTGGGGGTGATGTGTGGGTGAAAATAGGTAATGTGAAGGTGAAAGTATGCAGTCTTGGTGATGGATAGGATATGGGGTTCGAAGCTCAACTTTGGGGCAAACAAGGCACCGAGGCGATGCACCATTTGCTTTAGCTTGAGAGCAGCTGGGAAGGGGTTGGAATAGGTAGCAATGGTTGGGAATTAATTATTTACTGCCCCCCCTACTTTGGCTCGGGATCAAGAGTAAAAAGCTACATTGTACAAAGATAGCCCTGACAAAGGGTTTCGACCTGAAACGTTGACTCTATGGGCCCGATTTTCGGCTTGTGTGGGAAATGGTCGGATTTCCCCGAATGTGGGGTTTCTGACACACATAAAAAAGTGTCAGCCAGCCCCACGCAATTTTCCCTCAATTGGCCAATTAATTCCCAGCATATGGGAAGCCTTGCTAATTGTCTAAATCGAGTCAGAAATCCCCACAGTATGATGTCATCATTTGTGGTGCTTTCAAGGTCCATGGCAAGCACTGCATCCTCTGAAGGCTTCCAAATGAACCATACAGGATGGCATAAGGAGCCTGCAGCAGCTGTGGCCAGTGCCAGACCCCGAGCTGCCTTCAGATTCGACGAGGCTTCACTGCAGGCATTATTGGATGGGGTTAGGGCCCACAGGGAGGTCCTCTTCCCTAGGTCAGGGAGGAAGAGGCCTCCCACTGAGACCAATGCTGCATGGATGCAGGTGTCAGCAGATGCCAACTCGCTGGGAGTCACCAGAGGAACCTTGGCATTATATCTCTAACTCCTTCCTTTACTCCCCCACAGTACCATCCAGAGCCCCCGTCCTCACTGTGGAGGAGGAAGAGGCTGTGCAGCCAGACTCCTCAGAGGAAGCTCCAACCTCTGAGGGTGCAGCGTCAGCAGAAGTAAGCGCACCCAGCACCAGCGCAGACACTCACACCTCGGGGGGACCTTTGGGACATTGAGTAGTGTTGTCACCTGGTGTTTCACAGCTGACAAGTGAGCCTCAGCAGATTCTGGAGACAGGGACAGCAGTGGAGAGTCCTCGTCGGAGGGCGCAGGGCTCTGCCAGCTCAGCTCAGCTGCGCTGCATCTCGACCCTCTGCCTCTGGGTCCATCCGCAAGAGAAGAGGTGATGGATCTCCATGCACAGATGCAGGAGTCTCTGGCAGGTTTTGTCTCCAGGGTCGCTGCGAGTGTGGAGCGAATGGAGGAGTCCATAGCGACCATAAGCAGAGCCTTTGTGGAGTCATTGGTGCATGAACGCAGCACCATGGAAAGGTTGGCAACCTCCATGGAGGAGATAACTCGCCAGCATACGGAAAACATGGTGAGTGCTCATAAGAGAATGACATCTCTTGAGGAGCGTTGGCCATCTGTTGAACAGAGAAACCAGATCTTCATGGAAGTCCTTCTGAGTAGGACTGCCAGTGCAGAAACGGGTCCCACTGGCCCCCTAAAGCGCAGCAAGGTGCTCTCAAGCCACTTCCAAGCGCTGGCCCCTTCTGGCTTGTGCAGCTTCAGGTGAGTGAGCAGCAGCCTGGTGCTCCTGGTAATCATCCTGCTGTTCCTGGTTCTGCTGCTGCCACCTCTGCTGTTGGAGATCCTCTAATGCCAGGAAGGGAAGGTGCCAAAGGCCTCCCATGCTTCTAGCAGATGCCTCGGTTGAGGAGGTCCTGAGTTAGGGTGGTGAGAAGGGCTTCCCAGGAGCTCACACTGAAGAAGTGTGTGAGGCTCCAACTTTCTGCAGCTGCTCCTAAGGCTTCAAATAGTTCCCCCAAGCCTTGATCAACAAGGTCCTGCAGCCTGCAAAGGCTGCCTCTTTAAATATCTTCAGCCCTCAGCGACCTGCTGCTGCAAGCAAGCAAGCCAGCTGTTTTCACGCCAGCTCTCATCGGCGGGGTTCCCAGCAGGCGGGTTTCAGGTGGGGAAAGCCCCAAAGTCGCAACGGCACGGGAAAATCCACTTCAACAAGCAGATAATTGCTTGTTAGTGCTCCGACGAACAATCCCGCCAGCGGCGGGCGGGACTGAAGCGGGGCGCGTGAAAACGGCAGTCCGAAAGTCGGACGGGGCGGGGAATCAGGCGGGGGGGGGGTCCCGACCCGCTTTTTCCGCGATTTTCGGACCACGGCCGCATGAAAAGCCACCCGACAGCTGGCTGAAAATCGGGGCCTATTTCTCTCTCCATGGATGTTGCCTGGCCTGCTGAGTTTTTCCAGCATTTTCTGTTGTACAAAGATATATAGCTTGTGTTGCAACTGGGAAATGGCTGTGCATGCACAACCACTCGGTTGTTACTTTGAATTTTCATGTTTTTTGTCAAATTATGTTGTAATTTTTTGTGTATAACAAAAGGAATAGCTCAAAAATGAATCTCGTAAAAATAACTTTCAACATCACAGTAACATCAACAGTTTTGGCTGGCAGTTTAACAAAAACAATATTTCAAGTGAGTTCTACAGTTATCATTTCAGCTCCTCCTTCCTTCCACTATTGTAACAGTTATAGAGCATTAACTATTTCATACAGAAAATTTGCAGACTGGCTTGTGGTGGAGCAGTAGAATATATCGATTATCCTTTTATTTGAAGTTTCTTTCATCTGTTCCTGACTGGTTCTTATTTGATTTCATCTAAGACTGCTGAGCATTGGTAAAAATTAGTACCCCAAATTTTCCATTCTTTCTAAAATATGCCATAATAGGTTGGTAAATTTTCCATTCTAAGTTAAATAGTATAGTTGCAGCAACATGAGAGATAGTAATTTTTTTGTTGGTTTACAGGCTGTCTCAATAGCAGGAATAATTTGAACTTGCACTTGTGTTTGCGATGGTTGAGGCTTATTTGGGCATCACCAAGTTGTACAAGGAAGTAAGTTGGACCAATAGAAACAGGCCTCTTGACTGCCTGGTGGTGCTCTAACCTTCTTGGAATGTGAGGATTTGGGGGAATTTCACTTTTATATGATTTAATATCAATGAACACAGACAGTGTAGATTTTTTACCTGGCATTGATTTCAAATGACACTATTTGAAATTCTGCCAACACTGCAAAATTCCTTTGCATGGAAACTAACAGGTGAAATTGGGTTATTTGGCAGCAGTGAAGAATCCATGGTAAATGCCATATCTCAATTTATTATGCCAGTTTATGCAGGACAGATAATGGGTAACTGTGGGATACATGTATTTCCAGCAGAGAAAGTATCCCCCCACTGTTCCACAGAATTGTATGTGTTCATTGTGCTTTAAAGGTCTGAAATGATAGAGACGGGCTTTAAAAATATTTATTTCTTGAAGGATTTACTCGGACTTTTGTTTCCAGATTTTGTGGTTTGTTTTGGATCCTTTGAATATTGAATTCCCTTTGCAGTTTTAACACTAGCACATTTTCTATCACAAACTTAAGAAACTTGACACTTGGCCATTTTGTTGCAGTCAGGGCAGTAGTACCTTACTAGCAATCCAAAAAGTTAATGCCAAATACCAATGCTGCTGTTTCTCCTGCCTGTGAAACCCACTCTGAGATATTGTCATTGTTGATGCTCCCTGAATATTCTACTCTTAGTAACCTGTTGATCCCCCACATGATTAATTATCATCTTACTTTTTACACACTGCTGTATACCCTTCCCCAAGCCCATCTGCTTTCCTTTTTGTGCTATCGGTGCTGCATAGAATAGATTTTATTGCCATCTGGCTGCTACTCGTGCTCTGGTTTTCAGTTGTACAAATGAGTTTTAATCCTGCTCACAAATTTACAATGAAGCTTTGTATTTTGTTGGTCCATAGGACACTTCAGTTCCCTGGGCAGTATCTGTGGCAGAGAGAGATGGATATACTCCAGTACCCATGGACCAACAACAGTTGGCTGAGATAGACGCCAAACTGCAGGTTTTTGTTTTGGCTGAGGATTTCCCTATGATTACCAGCTCGTGGTCCAGTGTACAAACCCAGAATTATCAGGTAAGTGAGACCAGGCTGTCAAAAAAAAATGAGATGCTTGGTACTTTATTTTGGAAAGTACATAATTCACTCCCCTAGAAAAGAATATAAAAAGGCTCTTTTAAAAAATACAATAACTCAAATTTAATGTATTTTTTAATGAAATAATCATGAATTAAGTTGGCAAAGGATTTTTATTGTAGTTGATAAGAGAGCAAAAAGTAGCTTACGTGGCTCCAGTTATACAGGAGAATAAACTAGGTTCATACCATCTGTTTGGAATTTTTTTCTAAAATGTGTTGGAGAAACTAAAATTTACTTACCAAAAGATTTGTTATTTCAGTTAACTGCAAAAAATAATTATCAGCTTTTACCAATAAATGTGTACAATATTTGGTCAATGTAATACTCTTATTATAATAAGTTTTGTGCTGATTTCATGTTGTTCTTGGATGCGACCTTTCCAGTGAACCCTTTCTAAGGCAATTGTCTTGCATTAGAGTGGTCTATTGGCTCTATGTACTGTGAGGTACTGATGTGATGCCCCTTAAGTAACGAGTGTCGTGAGTTGTAATGTCACGGCATGCATCAATGACATTTAACACCCACTAGCACAAGTTCAACTGCTTGGATTAGGAGATGAGCTTTTGGTAAGAAAATGTAACTTGTGATTTGGAAACCTAAGAGTACAAATGTGCATACTCAGGCCAGTATACTCCGTGACAAGAAGTGTAAATTAGCCTACCATCAACACCTTTGGCTGCTACTGCTAAAACCTGCACTACATATACTATTTAAATGCCTTTCTGTTTTCAAGTTCTGTTTTCAAGTTCTGGTGGTGTTTTCCTAACTCAGGAGTTCGATAGTGTATCTCTTTTATCAGTTTCTTGTGTTCCCTGTATGTTGCATTCATGTTTGCCCATTTTGCGTTAGAAGTGTCCACTATTCTATTCCTAAAAGTCTGCATAAATATAAATAACTCAAAAACTGTGTGTGTAATTCAAGGAGCAGTGTACCCTGCTAAGAATATATGTATTTACTGTTTTATGGTGCATTTACACTACAAATGTAGCATCAGTACAAAGAGCAGGAAGTTGCATTCTGCTTTGTTCCAGAGTTGCGTCAAGCCTTAAATCCAGATTTACACTACACAAGTTTAGCATTGGAGTGAAGAAAAAAAAGCTTTGCATCGATGATAAACGTAGAATGTAAATGCAGCTTTCATTCTGGGCTGAATTTTATACTTAATGTAATGGATGCTATTCCACATGCTTAAATTATCTATCCAATTTATGGAGAAACTTTTTACATGTACATACTGTAGTTTTAAAATGGCATGTTTTCATGTGGAAAAATATGCATGTCTAAATTCATCATTCTAATAGCTGTAGTTCACCTTTGTGCTATTAAATTTTGTGCAGTTAAAGTTGTATAAACCATGCATTTTTAGACACCTTTTTAATAATGTATTTGCTCCCCTCCTTAAAGCTTTGAATATGGGGATAGTTCAGGAAGGTGGAGTTGATAGAAGATCAGCCACGATCTCATTGGATGGCGGAGCAGGCTCGATGGGCTGAATGGCCTACTCCTGCTCCTATTTCTTATGTTCTTATGAATTCTTGCTGTGTTACAGTTCCAGCACAGACTGTCAGTATCTCATCCAATTGGCTATTCTCCTGTGTGTTTGCTCAGGCAGTGGGTATTAATGATCCTGACATCCACGTATGTGCACTTTCTAGCAAGAAGTCATCAGGATCAGAAACCCTAGCTGAATTTTCCCTTTCCCTCCTCCTCAGCACAGGTGTGCAGAGAGGCCATATGTCTCACTCTAATGCTGTTCAAGCTGAGATCAACTAGCTTAACACTGAGCTGGAGATTTGAAACTGAGACCATCTGATCTGCATGCTTGACTATCATTATATGGTGTGTTTGTTCATTAAACCATGGAGGAGCTAGGCACTTTCTTAAAAAAAAATTATACCTTTCAGCTGAATAACTATCCATGACTCGTCACATTTGAGAGAATTTAAAAAAAAAATTGTTCCTGGGATGTGGGCGTCGCTAGCAAGGCCAGCATTTATTGCCCATCCCTAATTGCCCTTGAGAAGGTGATGGTGAGCCACGTTCTTGAACCGCTGCAGTCTGTGGTACTCCCACAGTGCTGTTAGGGGTGGAGTTCCAGGATTTTAACCTGCGACGATGAAGGAACGGCGATATATTTCCAAGTCAGGATGGTGTGTAACTTGGAGGGGAGCTTGGAGGTGATGGTGTTCCTATATGCCTGCTGCCCTTGTCCTTCTAGGTGGTAGAGGTCGTGGGTTTGGGAGGTGCTGCCGAAGAAGCCTTGGCGAGTTTCTGCAGTGCATCTTGTAGACGGTACACACTGCAGCCACGCTGCACCGGTGGTGGAGGGCGTGAATGTTTAAGGTGGTGGATGGGGGTGCCAATCAAGCGGGCTGCTTTGTCTTGGATGGAGTCGAGCTTCTTGAGTGTTGTTGGAGCTGCACTCATCCAGGCAAGTGGAGAGTATTCAATTACACTCCTGACTTGTGCCTTGTAGATGGTGGAAAGGCTTTGGGGAGTCAGGAGGTGAAACACTTGCTGCAGAATACCCAGCTTCTGACCTGCTCTTGTGGTCACGGTATTTAGGTGGCAGGTCCAGTTAAGTTTCTGGTCAATGGTGACCCCCAGGATGTTGATGGTGGGGGATTCGGCGATGGGAATGCCGTTGAATGTCAAGGGGCGTGGTTAGACTCTCTCTTGTTGGAGATAGTCATTGTCTGGCATTTGTGTGGCGCAAATGTTACTTGCCACTTATCAGCCCAAGCCGGAATGTTGTCCAGGTCTTGTTGCATGCGGGCATGGACTGCTTCATTACCTGGGGAGTTGCGAACGGAACTGAACACTGTGCAATCATCAGCGAACATCCCCCACTTCTGACCTTAGGAGGAAGGAAGGTAATTGATGAAGCAGCTGAAGATGGTTGGGCCTAGGACACTATCCTGAGGAACTCTTGCAGTGATGTCCTGAGGCTGAGATGATTGACCTCCAACAACCACAACCATCTTCCTTTGTGCTAGGTATGACTCCAGCCAATGGAGAATTTTCTCCATGATTCCCATTGACTTCAATTTTACTAGGGCTTCTTGATGCCACACTTGGCCAAATGCTGCCTTGATGTCAAGGGCGGTCACTCTCACCTCACCTCTGGAGGTCAGCTCTTTTGTCCATGTTTGGACCAAGGCTGTAATGAGGTCTGGAGCCGAGTGGTCTTGGCGGAACCCAAAGTGAGCATCGGTGAGCAGGTTATTGGTGAGTAAGTGCCGCTTGATAGCACTGTCGATGACAATTTCCATCACTTTGCTGATGATTGAGAGTAGACTGATGGGGTGGTAATTGGCTGGATTGGATTTGTCCTCCTTTTTGTGGACAGGACCTAACTGGGCAGTTTTCCACATTTTCAGGTAGATGCCAGTGTTGCAGCTGTACTGGAACAGCTTAGCTAGAGGCATGGCTAGTTCTGGAGCACACATCTTCAGTACAACAGCCAGGATGTTGTCGGGAATCATAGCCTTTGCTGTATCCAGTGCGCTCAGCCGTTTCTTGATATCATATGGAGTGAATCGAATTGGCTGAAAACTGGCTTCTGAGATTGTGGGGACGTCAGGAGGAGGCCGATATGGGACATCCATTCGGCACTTCTGGCTGAAGATGGTTGCAAATGCTTCACCCTTGTCTTTTGCACTCGCATGCTGGGCTCCACCATCATTGACGATGGGGATGTTCATGGAGTCTCCTCCTCCCGTTAGTTGGCCCACAGCGCTCATGGATGCCTAATTTGGCACGGCTAGATCTGTTCTGAATCTATCCCATTTAGCACGGTGGTAGTGCCACACAACACGATGGAGGGTGTCCAGTTTTATTCTTATTATTGTTTGATGTTGCGGGCTTTTACAACTGAGTGGCTTGCTAGGCCATTTGAGAATGCAGTTAAGAGTCAACCACATTGCTGTGGGTCTAGAGTCACATATAGGCCATACCAGGTAAGGACGGCAGATTTCTTTCCCTAAAGGACATTTGTGAACCAGATGGGTTATTTCAACAATCCGATAGTTTCATGGTCACCATTACTGATACTAGCTTTTTATTCCAGATTTATTTAATTAACTGAATTTAAATTCCCCAGCTGCCGTGGTGGGATTTGAACTCACGTCTCTGGATCATTTGTCCAGGCGTCTAGATTACTAGCCCAGTAACATTAACTGTTACAAACTAACGGTAGCTTTCAGGCTATGAGGTAAACTGTTATGGAAAGCATTACAGAATTGCTCAACAATTCCCTGATATTTTATTTTAGTGGTAATGCAAATCAATGGTTTACTGTATTTCTGTGTTGTAATGTTGAATGCATTTTTGAATGATCTTTAAGCTTTTACTTTTGAAATAACTGGTGAGCTCTTAACATTGAACAGTAATAGTTGGAACATGGTACTCTTGTACAGCTCAGATATCTTTATGTCATTATTACATACGTGTCTTAGTTTATTTTATTGAATAAAGACTAAACGTGCAGGTTACAGACTAAACGTGCAGGTTACAATCTAACTGCAGCTTGCTCTGCAAATACTGAGAGCTAGGAAAACAGAAAATTGGGTGGATACATGCCATGAATTTCAATGAAAGGAAATGATTTGGCACTCAAAAGTTAATCCGAACCCAGTTACTAATCAGTTAACAATATAAAACATTTGAAGTGCTTTTACGTTTCTTGTCATGGAATCTCTTTAAGGGAAAGTGGTCTGAACTTGTACATCCTGAGCTCAATTAGCAGCTAACCAGTTGCCAGTTAAAGTTTCTTTAGATTGGCAGCTGCTGGCTTCTCTCCTTGGTAGGAGGCCAGGTTATTACCAGGTTAGAAAAAAACAGGAAATTAATGTGCTGAAGTTTTCTGGAAGAAGAACGGCGTAGCAATGCGCAAATCAGCCAGCAAGTTCAGGGGATTAAGAGATATGGCGTGAGTAGTGAATGTCTAGGACTTGCTGGTTGATTTATGCCATGCTGCTGTTTGCTTCGCGCAAACGGCATCTCACCCTTTGCATCCCCGTTATTTTCAAGAATTTGCTGGATTTGCACATTAAACTCGACAGAAAGTTAGAGCTGGTGATTAACAGCATAAGTACCCTTTTAATGACATGGTAATTGTTAATGCAATGCCAATCACCCTCTCTGGTGCAGAATTTAAACTGTTCAATCTCATTCCTGCATATAATGGCCCAGAACTTGGTGTCGGGGGCTTGCTGTGCGTGCAAGCCCCCGATGTGCACTTACCCGGCGCGCCGACACCTGAAACCTGGCCCGCAGTGGATTTCCTGTCAGTGGCCCAGTTCTGATGTCGGCGCGCTGTGCTAACCTGACCCAGCGGCGTAGTTAGTGCGATGTGCCGGCTGGGATCAGCTGAGCACTGTTCAGCCAATCAGGGGAGGGGAAACTTCATTCATAAGTTTGAGAGTAAGAACTGTCAAACTCATGAAAGGTACTGCACCCCAAAACACTACTTAAACTTTAAATAAAATTTTTAAAAACATCCCAATCATTAAATTAAGTATGCCCCAGTCGCTCTCTCTCTCTCTCTTCCCCCCCAGTCGCTCTCTCTCTCTCTCTTCCAACAACAACATGCCCTCGAAAATCCTCGGCACCGCCGGGCACTCCAGCTAGTTAAGTATAAATAAGTTTAAAAAAATAATTTAAACAATTTTTTTTTTTTGAAAAAATAAATTTTTAATAAAAAGGGTCTAAAACTAACCTTACCTTACTGTAGATTCTTTAAACTAATAAACCTGTGGGAAACAAATTTCTAAATTGCACTAAAACACCACTTACCTGTAAAAATAAATACTTACGTGTGCTTTTTCCAAGCGTAAAGACCGGAGGCCTTTACACATGCGCAAATCCCCCAAAAAAGAGGAAATCCAAGACACGCGCTGCCCCCTACAGCGCACGCGCTAGCCTCTTCACCTCTTGGGTTAGAGAGGAAATGCCGGTTTTCAGCGCATGCGCTGTGCATGCTGAAAACCGGCATTTCCTCCGGCCAGACGCGTGAGTACCCCTTCCATACTCACGCGTTTGGGGAGGAATTACTGCCCCATTAAATTCATCTTGGAGATTTAAAACATTTCAAATTTTAAATGTTTCAGTTTTTTCCTACTTTTCTATTCTGGCTCTCTTTTACTCTCTCTTAGAAACATAGAAACATAGAAGATAGGAGTAGGAGTAGGCCATTCGGCCCTTCGAGCCTGCTCCGCCATTCAATGAAATCATGGCTGATCATCCAAACTCAGTACCCTGTCCCTGCCTTCTCCCCATATCCCTTGATCCGTTTAGCCTTAAGAAATATATCTAACTCTTTCTTGAATATACTTAATGAACTGGCCTCCACCGCCCTCTGTGGCAGAGAATTCCACAGGTTCAGCACTCTCTGGGTGAAGAAATTCCTCCTCATTTCAGTCCTAAATGGCTTACCCCTTATCCTTAGACTATGACCCCTGGTTCTGGACTCCCCGGCCATCAGATACATCCTTCCTGCATCTAGTCTGTCCAGGCCTGACAGAATTTTATAGGTTTCGATGAGATCCCCTCTCAATCTTCTAAACTCCAGTGAGTATAAGCCCAATCGACACAATCTCTCCTCATACGTCATTTCTTCCATCCCAGGTATCAGGCTGGTGAATCTTCGCTGCACTCCTTCCATGGCAAGAATGTCCTTCCTCAGGTAAGGCGACCAAAACTGCACACAATACTCAAGGTGTGGTCTCACCAAGGCCCTGTACAACTGCAGCAAGACATCCTTGTTCTTGTACTCGAACCCTCTTGCTACGAAGGCCAACATACCATTTGTCTTCTTAACCGCCTGCTGCACCTGCATGCTTACCTTCAGCGACTGGTGCACAAGAACACCCAGGTCTCTTAGCACTTCCCCTTCTCCCAATCTATTGCCATTCAAATAATAATCTGCCTTCCTGTTTTTGCCACCAAAGTGGATAACCTCACATTTATCCACATTATAGTGCATTTGCCATGTTTCTGCCCAATCACCCAACCTGTCCAAATCGTACTGGAGTTTCACGACATCCTCCTCACAGCATACCCTCCCACCCAGCTTTGTGTCATCTGCAAATTTGGAGATATTACATCCAATTCCCTCGTCCAGATCATTAATATATATTGTAAACAGCTGGGGTCCTAGGACCGATCCTTGTGGTACCCCACTAGTCACTGCCTGCCACTCGGAAAACAACCCGTTTATTCCAACCCTTTGCTTTCTGTCCGCCAACCAGTTCTCTATCCAAGTCAATACCTTGCCCCCAATCCCATGTGCCTTAATTTTGCACGCTAATCTCTTATGCGGGACCTTATCGAAAGCCTTCTGAAAGTCCAAATACACCACATCCACTGGTTCTCCCTTATCTATTTTACCAGTTACATCCTCAAAAAATTCCAGTAGATTAGTCAAGCATGATTTACCTTTTGTAAATCCATGTTGACTTTGTCCGATCCAGTCACTGCTTTCCAAGTGCTCTGCTATTACATCTTTTATAATGGACTCTAGCATTTTCCCCACTACCGATGTCAAGCTTTTTCCCCGCCTTTTCTCTACCACCTTTTTTGAATAGTGGGGTAACATTAGCTACCCTCCAATCCATGGGTCCCGTTCCAGAGTCTATCGAGTTCTGGAAGATGATCAGCAATGCATCTACTATTTCTAGGGCCACTTCCTTAAGTACCCTGGGATGTAGATTATCAGGCCCTGGGGATTTATCGGCCTTCAGTCCCATCAATTTTCCTAACACCATTTCCCTACAAATACTGATTTCTTTCAGTTCCACCCGTTCCAATCTTTCTTTCCCTCCCTTTATTTCTCTTTCTGTACCTGATTTGATTCTACACCCTCCTTCTCTGTTGTTCCTCTGTTTCTTTCTCAATCCTCAAATCTCATCAGTTAAGGAGATAGACTGTTGGTCCCACTGTTCACTAAGGTCCCAGATGGCCTGTTGCCCTCCCAACATTGTTATCAGCTCCATCTCAATAGACAGGACCTAGATTCAGTCTCTTATGTGAAGGACAGCACCACTCATGATGCACTAATCCCTCATCCCTCATTCCTATACTGCCATGTCAAGATGAGGGTGTGGCTTGAATCCACAGCCTTCTATCTCAACCTTCTAACAATTGAGCCAAGCTGATACAGTGGAGTTTAAGTGAGCCAGTTAGTTTTGAGGCTTGAAATAAAAATAGAAAATGCTGGAAACACTCAGCAGGTCAGGCAGCATCTGTGGAGAGAGAAACAGAGTTAACGTTTCAGGTCGATGACCTTCGTCAGAGGCTTGACTGACATTAGCCAGTCAGGTTTGCTCCTGCATTTTTATATCCTTAGAAAGACTTGATTGCATTGCTGACTTCAACTCAGTGTTAACCATTCATTAAGCTATATAGCCCAATGATACTGCAGTTTTAGCATCATTTATATAATTAACTGATGCAATATATTGCAATATAGTTAGTGAGTGAAGTTGCTGATCTGATGGCACAAAAAAGTCTGCAAATGTTGTGAGTGCCCCTGAAGGAAATAATTTCAGTGTTTCAGCTTTTGCATTGGGTGCAGTATAATTGCAATCGGTGTACAATTAGCTTTAAAAAGTATGAACTGCCTGGGAATTTTGAAAATTAATTTTTAAACATATTAGTGTTAACATTTTTAAGTATTAAAATTTAATTGGCATTTGGATGTTCATGAGCAGAGTTCATAAGCATGCTGTACAGAGCTCCATTTATCTGACCATATATTTTTAGAATTATTTCATGAAGTGATTGTACATTTTGATTATATGGAGCTTGCTGGAGGAGTAAAACTGAATATGACTTTTGATACCCAAAGGATCCATCAGAGATTTTTTTCACTGAGTTATATTTCATTTTGTGCTTTTGACATCACGGTTTGATTGAACTAATTCAGCTTGAGTTCTGTAACCTTGTTCTGTATATATTTTTAAACTGAATTTGAAGAAAATCAGTACACATGCAAAACTTAGCATATAATGTTCAAAGCATTTGTATCGCTTTGATTGTTGTATCGCTTTGAGCAATATGTGAGTATGAACCGAGTATGGACTGGGCTTCCTGATAACAGCACATTGTACTAACTGTAAAGTATGTGTCTATACTTAATCCAATAATGAAGAGACAGCTTGGAAGATTCAACGTAGGTCTTTACTTACTACCAACAGGCGGGAACTGAGGGGAGATCAGTACCCACAGTACTATTTATACCCCTATGGCCAGGAGTGGTACTATGGTATCACTACGCCCTACAAAGTAGTGCCGCCCTGGCCATAGGTTTAAAGTAACATACATATTACATACACAACATTCTTCCCCTTTTAATTAAAACGTACCCGTGCAATTAAGTCAACAGATGCACCATAACTAGGGCTAATAACATTTGGGAACACAATATACATAACATATTTACATCAGAGTTGTCTACCTATATATATATATAAAAAGAAACATGTTATAGATTCAGTCTCTGAGGAGGCCTCCTGTCTCGACTAGGATAACGTCTTTCTCTAGTCGGTCTCGGTGTAGGCGGTGGTACTTCCGTCACCACTTCATCGCTGGAGTCGTCGGTGTCTGATGGCACATCCTGTGCCGTGGAGATCACTGGAGTGCTGAACTCCTCGCAATCCTGAGACCTCTGTAACGACGAGCTGGGCCGTGATTCCGCTGTAGCAATGTGCTGAGATGTTTGAGGTAGTGAATCAGTTGGGTTTCTGGACTCCACAAGTTGATCAGCATGTCGTCTGATTATGCCATCCCCTGTATCCACTGTGTACATCAAAGGTCCCTGGCGGGCCTTTATCGTACCAGACCGCCACTTTTCATTTCTATAATCACGGGCCAACACTTGCTGCCCCACCTCGAAGCTCCGTGTCTGTCTGTCAGGAGCCCTACGAAATACTCGGTTTTCCACATCTCTCCGGATGTTTGGTCTGAGCAATTCAAGGCGAGACCTTAACCTTCTATTAAAGAACATGACGGCGGGGGCCTGGTTGGTCACCGTATGTGCAGCATTACGGTACGCGAATAGAAAATTGTCCACCTTGTGTTGTAGTGGCAACCTTTCCTCCCCCATCGCCTTGATGGCCTTTTTAAAAGTCTGTACAAAGTGCTCTGCCAGCCCATTTGTAGACGGATGATATGGTGCGGACGTATAATGTCGCACTCCATTCCTTTTTAGGAATGCTTGAAATTCTTCTGCCACAAATTGTGGCCCATTGTCCGAACAGACTTGCTCGGGCACCCCGTTTCGGGCAAAAATGGTCCTTAAAACTGCGACCGTCTTTTCGGCTGTCGTTGATGACATCTTTATGACCTCCGGCCATTTTGAGTGGGCGTCCACTACAATAAGGAACATCGCATCCAGGAAGGGCCCAGCGAAGTCCACGTGGATCCTTTGCCACGGCGTTGAGGGCCACTCCCACGGATGTAGTGGGTTCTGTACCATCTGGCACCCTTGGCATGCTTTTGCTACTTCCTCGATGTCCCTGTCAATGCCGGGCCACCAGACGTAGGCTCTGGCGAGGCTTTTCATTTTGACACCCCCCAGATGACCTTCGTGTAAGTCCCGCAACACTTTATGTTGTAATTTTTGAGGGACCACCACCCTGGCTCCGCACATCAATGTGCCCCGGCAGACGGACAACTGGTCCTTCCTTGCCGAAAACGCCGGCAATGATGCGTCACCCTGCGCCGGCCAGCCTTCCACGGTCAATTCGTAAACCCTTGCCAGTGTCGGGTCGTTCTGTGTTTCCCGCTCGATACATTGGCTGGTGATGGGCAAGTGTTCCATAACAGCCGTATGATATATTTCCACGGGGTCCTGTACTATCTCTTCAATCTCGGCAGGCAATGGTAGCCGCGACAGGCCATCCGCATTGCCATGCTGTTTGGTACCCTTATATTCGATAAGGTACTGGTGTGCGCCTAAGAACAGTGACCATCTCTGTAGCCTTTGGGCCGTCATCAGGGGCACCCCTTTTGTTGGATTAAATATCGACACCAACGGTTGATGATCCGTCAGTAGTGTGAAACGTTGCCCATGTAGGTAGTGGTGGAATTTTTTTACACCCCACACCAGACTGAGGGCCTCCCTGTCGATTTGCGCATAGTTTCTTTCGGCTGTAGTTAACGACCTTGAGGCAAATGCTATTGGCCTCTCCGTCCCATTGGGAAATTTGTGTGACAACACTGCCCCTATACCATACGGGGAGGCGTCACATGCCAACCTCATTGGCATTTTTGGGTCAAAGTGTGCGAGCACTTCCTTTGATGTAATGAGTTGTTTACCCTTTTTAAAAGCAGCCTCCCACGCTTCGTCCCAATTCCAGAAGACTCCCCTTTGCAGCAATGAATTTAGTGGATGTAAAATGGACGATAAGTTCGGGAGGAACTTATGGTAATAGTTTATAAGGCCTAAGAATGATCATAACTGAGATACATTCTCAGGGGGCGGGGCCTTCACTACTGCCTCGATCTTTTCCGGGGACTTATGCAGGCCTTCCTTGTCTATAATGTGACCACAGTATGAGATACGTTCCTGGAAAAACTCACATTTCTGCTTGTTTGCCCTGAGTCCGTATTGTTGTAACCGCAGAAGTACTCGCTCCAGGTTAGCGAGGTGGTCGTTATCCATTTGTCCTGTCACCAGGATGTCATCCAGGTAGCATTGCGTTCCTGGAATGCCCTGTAAGACCTGTTCCATGGTCCTCTGCCATATTGCCGGGGCGGACGCCACACCAAATACCAGGCGATTGTACTGGTACAATCCCTTGTGTGTGTTAATCGTTAGGAGCTTTTTCGAGTCCTGTTCCACCTCCATCTGTAAATAAGCTTGACAAAGGTCAATCTTCGTAAAGTGTCTACCCCCAGCTAACGATGCGAATATGTCCTCTATCCGCGGCAGCGGATACTGTACCGTGTGCAGGACTGGGTTAATAGTTATCTTAAAATCCCCGCAAATGCGAACCTTCTTTGGTTCCCCCGGTGTGTTATTTGCAGATTTCTTTATAACTGGGACGATGGGCGTGGCCCACTCACTCCACTTAATCTTTGTAAGGACACCTGCACTCTCTAAGGCATCCAGTTCTGCTTCCACAGCTGGCCGAATGGCGTAAGGCACCGGTCTGGCCTTACAAAACTTGGGGTTTGCGTCTTGAGCAATAGTTATTTTTGCTCTAATGTCCTTTAAGGTCCCCAGCCCTTGTTGGAACACCTCTGGCGTTTGCCAATATTTTCGACAGCCTGTTTGTAATGGTTGTATCATCCTTGGTGGTCTCTACTTTTAACTCGTGTATCGACTTCCAGTCGAAATGGATTTTTCTTATCCATTCCCTACCCAAAAGTGGTGGTCCACCGTTTGGTAGGACGTATAAATAAAGTCCTGGCACTTTTCTGCCGTTGTATTTAACTGTTACTTGCATTTTTCCCTTCGGGTAAACTTTTTGTCCCGTATATATTTTTAATTTAATTTCCGTATCCTTTAAGGGAATGCGTTTGAACAGCCTGTTATAATCTTGTTCATTAATTACTGATAGGGCTGAACCCGTGTCCAGCTCCATATTAACTTCGACGTCTGCTACCTTCATTTTAACCCACATTGTGCTGTGGTCCTCCGTTTTGTCTACACCATATAACTTGAGACATCCCAGACCTTTAGGCTCTGCTTTTGTGCCTTCCTGTGACTCGTCTGAGCTACTGTCAGACATCTTATGTATTTTTGTCCTTGCCTTGGTACTGCTCGGACTGCCCCACTATTGGGTTTCGTACCCGACCGACAAACTTTCGCTATATGCCCCTTTTTCCCACACTGCCGGCATATTTTATCACGAAACCAACAATTACTTTGGTCGTGGGTGGTTTTGCCACAACGGTAGCATTTACCTTTGTGAAATGTCACCTCATGGGTGTCATAGCAGGTTGTGTTTTGTCGCATTTGAGCAGCACCCTGTGCTGCTGCTTCATGGCCCGATGCTATTTCAATCGCCTGATCTAGGCTGAGCTGTTTCTTAGCTAGCAACCATTTTCGTGTACTCTCATTTAACATGCCACAGACAAATCTGTCTCTGATCGCGTCCGCCAAAAAGGCTCCAAACTGGCAATGTTTGGACAACCTTCTGAGCTCAGCCAAATAGGCTGCCTGCGACTCATCATTCCTTTGGTCGCGTCTGTAGAAGCGGTACCTTTCCGCTATAAATGGTGGCTTAGGGTTTAAATGTTCCTTTAACGTATCAACAATTTGGGCATACGTTTTGTCTGCTGGCTTTTCTGGAGTAAGAAGATTCCTCAGCAGACCGTATGTTTTTGCCCCCATAAAATTTAATAAGGTTGCTGCCTTTTCGTCATCTTTCACCTTGTTTACTATGCAATAAAGTTCATGCCTTTCGACATAGGCATCCCACTCTTCTGTGTCCTCAACAAATGCTGACAACCAACCTTCTTTAGACATTTTAAACTGCTGAAGAGCTTTTCCCGCCTTTGTCCACTAGATGGCGCTTTAAAATTTTTTTTATTTTAAACTGCTGAAGAGAAAAAACTTTTCCCCTTTGTCCACTAGATGGCGTTTTTCCCGCCTTTTCTCCTGCTGCTGCTAACGACCTCTCTCCAGCATCGTTATTTTTGGCCCTTGCAGCTCCCGCCATTGCCACCGCCGCCATTAACAACGACCTTCCCCTCTTGTGGCCCGCTAGTCCTTGTGGCTCCGTTTGTTCCCCAGATCGCCTGCCCGTTCTGGCCCTTGCAGCTCCCGTTCCCCGGGAAGGATTTCAGTTTATCTGGCCCTGGGTGGACTCTTGCCCCGTGGCTGGAGCACTCGTTCAGCCTCTTCTCTCAGCTGCCGCAGCCTCCACTGGAAACCTCTCTCTCTCTCTCTCTGTTGCTGCCGCTCCTCCCGAACCTGGAGTGCTGGGCGGTTTCCTTTGATCGACGCTGGACTCTGCAGGCTGGCTGGTAAGAAGCCTCTCTCCTTCTCTCTCCGTACTGCTACCGTTCCTTTGTTGCACCGTGTACTGGTGAGTTCGAACCTTACTCGTCGCCAGTGTAAAGTATGTGTCTATACTTAATCCAATAATGAAGAGACAGCTTGGAAGATTCAACGTAGGTCTTTACTTAATACCAACAGGCGGGAACTGAGGGGAGATCAGTACCCACAGTACTATTTATACCCCTATGGCCAGGAGTGGTACTATGGTATCACTACGCCCTACAAAGTAGTGCCGCCCTGGCCATAGGTTTAAAGTAACATACATATTACATACACAACACTAACCAAGTTGGAAATGACTTGTACAGCTCATGTATCAAAATATTATTATTTTTCTGTTGAAACCAAATGTTCATCGTGTGATAGATGTGATAGTTTGTGAGAATGACTGTTGGAACAAATTCCTTCAAGTTCTGGAATGTTCAGCAATTTCTTCAGATTGCTACGAGAACATTTAGACTGCTTAAGGGGGCACTGAATTTTAATAAATGGCAGAGGCTTTGTCAGTCTAACAGACAAAGCAAAACATTATCTCATTACTACTTCATTCATATCACTAACTAAAATAAAATGGCTGCAAACGAGAGAAGGGATGAGTTAACCCTCCGAATGCACAATTTCTGCTGTAAAACTTTGAAACTTTATGCCTCATGAGGGTTAGCAGAAATAAAAACCTAAAAGGCTTTGCTGGAGAATAATAGAATTGAAGAAATTAATAGAATAATGGCAATTCATATGAATTGGGGAAAAAACCTTAAATTGTAATTTTGGTGTAGAAGTTCCATCACAGTCTTCAAATAATTTATTACTGAGCGAACTAAGTAAACTTCAACTGCAAAGTCATTTCATAAAATGTTCTTTAGCTAAATTAACATATGAATATTTTGAACATTTTCTACCTCACCTCTGCCCTGTATGCTCCAGCCACAAGAACTTTGAGTGAACCTTGCGATTTCCATTATCTATTTATGCTAGTTCCACAGCATACTTGTATGCTGTAATCTGCAGGTTTTGCTTAGGTTATGGGTTTGAAATGGTAGGAATGATCACAATAATGTTTATGGATTCCTCCCTGCAGCTGTTAGCGATAAACAATCACAGCAATCCTCTCATGAAATCATGATAATATCTATCATCTTTAAGTGTGCAGTTTTATGGAAAGAAGTTTCCACAATAATTTACAGTAAAATCACATGATAATCTACTACCAAAATCTTTAACCTTAGTTGTGATGCAACTTCATTTTGATCATTCACAGCTGCAGTTTAGTTGGTGGTCTGTATTAACTCTTTTGAGGACTGCAATAGAATCTGGGCCACAAAATAAAATTAAACAAAATGGCAGATGGATTTTAGTGAACTTCATTGCCTATTTAAATTCTACGTTTGTTAGCTATCCAGTTATATTTATGTGAGTTCAATCAATGTCAATAAAACAATGTGCTCACAAGCAGAGTTTCACTTATTCAAATCTTAATCCTCCAAATAAGGTAAAGTACATACAAATCAAGTGAACTTGATTCCAGGAAGCGAGATCTATCAAGTATACCTGGATCGAATCCAAATTGCTATTGCAAATCACTGGTTTATATACCTTTCTTGACTACAAATCCCTAATCTAAATGTCCTCATAAGGCATACATCTACCTTTCTAAACTACTGTATCTACATTAATCCTTCAATCATCTTTGTTTTCAATTTTCTCAGCTTCCTTATCTCATTCCCATGGTCACCATTTTAATTAAGCCTCAATGGGCTCGTGTCTCAGTGTTTTCTCATCCATGTCATGATAAAGATGCAGGTGTTTATATCGAGTGCTTTGGTATAGAGAGAGAACCTTTCTGCCTGTGATATACTATGTTTCACTGTGAGCTGAAGTGATATTTTAACTTTTTTCCCCTTGTCTCTTAATGGTCCCCCCTTGCTGACTTCAAAGCATTAGCCTCGTGTACCTGTCTTGGTCTTTTTATCAACAGATTTCAGCAGAAATATTATAATTATCATTATGCACTGTATAGCAAGTAGGGTTTTAAAACCTATTTCTCCCCATGTATCCATATGTCAAAAAGTCGTCACCTGGTCTTAAAAGATCCTCCAGTACTCTCTCACTGTTAAGCATATTGTGGATTATTTTAATGTCAGTTTCAGTGGATCATCATGAATTTGGAATTTCCAATTCTATATCCTTTGCTACTTCATTAACTTCGATAAGGTACCAGTGTGTTTTACCCCATTCTGGTTGTTTCATTAAAGTTAATGAAGAAGATTGGTTTCTCTATGGAGCATGTGTTAAAGCCTTGGTTACG
This sequence comes from Somniosus microcephalus, assembly GCF_052327205.1. Classification (NCBI taxonomy): domain Eukaryota; kingdom Metazoa; phylum Chordata; class Chondrichthyes; order Squaliformes; family Somniosidae; genus Somniosus; species Somniosus microcephalus. The sequence continues at coordinate 125,232,879 of NC_140998.1, read as the reverse complement.
AATTTTAAATTAGTCTCAGTCTCCTGAGCCACATTAGCCAGTTCATGTACTGGAGTTGTCAGCGTGACTGAACATGTTAGGGACACATTGTTCAGTTCATCTTCATCATGCATTACTGATTGTTTCACATACAACAAGTTACATCTGTACACACATCGGAATCCCAAGATTCTGCAGCATGAGACATCTGATACAAGTCACTCCTGCGCTTCTGGGCTACATAGCAAAAGATTGGGGTGTCTGGTGGTGTTTAATTGCAATCTCCCCCTAGGTGCTCCTGATGTTTTGGGTAGAGACCAGGCTGTAAAATACATTCTTCTCATTATTAAGTATAGGCAAGGATACAACCATCTCCAATGAACTATTCTTGACTTCTTGATCTTCCAAAATTCCCTAAATTCAGGAAAGGCCCCAGTGGATTGGAAAGTAGCAAATGTAAACCCACTATTCAAGAGGGAGAGAGAAAACCAGGAACTGCAGGCCAGTTAGCCTGACATCAGTCATCGGGAAAATGCTGGAATCCGTTATTAAGGAAGTGGTAACACTGTACTTAGAAAATCATAATATGATTAGGCAGAGTCAACATGGTTTTACAAAAGGTAAATCGAGTTTGACAAATTTATTAGAGGTTTTTGAGGATGTAACTAGCAGGGTAGATAAAGGGGAATCAGTGAATGTAGTATATTTGGATTTCCAAAAGGCATTCGATTAGGTGCCACATAAAAAGTTGTTGAGCAAGATAAGGGCAAATGGGGTTGAGAGATAAACGGGTCATTTTCAGATTGGCAGGCCGTAACTAGTGGGGTGCCGCAAGGATCAGTGCTTGGGCCTCAGCTATTTACAATCTATATTTGGATGAAGGGACCGAGTGCAATGTATCCAAGTTTGCTGACGATATAAAGTTAGGTGGAAGAGTAAGATGTGAGGAGGACGCAAAGAGCCTGCGAAGGGATATAGATAGGTTAAATGAGTGACAAATGGAGTATAATTTGGGGAAATGTGAGGTTATTCACTCTACATAGCAACATAGAAGATGGGAGCAGGAGTAGGCCATTCGGCCCCTCGAGCCTGCTCCGCCATTTAATGAGATCATGGCTGATAATCCAAATTCAGTACACTGTCCCTGCCTTCTCCCCATATCCCTTGATCCCCTTAGCCTTAAGAAATATATCCAACTCCTTCTTGAATATATTTAATGAATTGGCCTCCACTGCCTTCTGTGGTAGAGAATTTCACAGGTTCACCACTCTCTGGGTGAAGAAATTCCTCCTCATCTCTGTCCTAAATGGCTTACCCCTTATCCTTAGACTGTGACCCCTGGTTCTGGACTCCCCAGCCATCGGGAACATCCTTCCTGCATCCAGTCTGTCCAGTCCTGTTAGAATTTTATAAGTTTCAATGAGATCCCCTCTCATTCTTCTAAACTTCAGCGAGTATAAGCCCAATCGACCCAATCTCTCCTCATACGTCATTCCTGCCATCCCACGTATCAGTCTGGTGAATCTTCGCTGCACTCCCTCCATGGCAAGAACATCCTTCCTCAGATAAGGCGACCAAAACTGCACACAATACTCAAGGTGTGGTCTCACCAAGACCCTGTACAACTGCAGCAAGACATCCTTGTTCTTGTACTCAATCCCTCTTGCTACGAAGGCCAACATACCATTTGCCTTCTTAACTGCCTGCTGCACCTGCATGCTTACCTTCAGCGACTGGTGTACAAGGACACCTAGGTCTCGGTGCACTTCCCCTTCTCCCAATCTATTGCCGTTCAGATAACAATCTGCCTTCCTGTTTTTGCCACCAAAGTGGATAACCTCGCATTTATCTACATTATACTGCATCTGTCATGCTTCTACCCAATCACCCAACCTGTCCAAATCATACTGGAGTTTCTCGGCATCCTCCTCACAGCACACATGCCCACCCAGCTTTGTGTCGTCTGCAAACTTGGAGATATTACATCTAGTTCCCTCGTGTAGATCATTTATATGTATTGTGAATAGCTGGGGTCCTAGGACCGATCCCTGCGGTACCCTACTAGTCACTGCCTGCCACTCGGAAAAAGAGCCGTTTATTCCAACTCTTTGCTTCCTGCCTGCCAGCCAGTTCTTTATCCAAGTCAGTACCTTGCCCCCAATCCCATGTGCCTTAACTTTACACGCTAATCTCTTATGCGGGACCTTATCGAAAGCCCTCTGAAAGTCCAAATACACAACATCCACTGGTTATCCCGTGTCTATTCTACCAGTTACATCCTCAAAAAATTCCAGTAGATTAGTCAAGCACGATTTACCTTTTGTAAATCCATGTTGACTTTGTCCGATCCTGTCACTGTCTTCCAAGTGCTCTGCTATTACATCTTTTATAATGGATTCTAGCATTTTCCCCACTACCGATCTCAGGCTTACCGGTCTATAATTCCCTGTTCTCTCTCTACCACCTTTTTTAAATAGTGGGGTAACATTAGCTACCCTCCAATCCATGGGAACTGTTCCAGAATCTATAGAATTTTGGAAGATGACCAGCAATGCATCTACTATTTCTAGGGCCACTTCCTTAAGTACCCTAGGATGTAGGTTATCAGGCCTTGGGGATTTATCGGCCTTCAATCCCGTCAATTTCCCTAACACCATTTCCCTACAAATACTGATTTCTTTCAGTTCCTCCCTCTCATTAGACCCTATGATCCCCGACATCTCTGGGAGGTTATTTGTGTCCTCCTTTGTGAAGACAGAACCAAAGTATGTATTTAATTGGTCTGCCATTTCTTTGTTCTCCATTATAAATTCCCCTGATTCTGACTGCAAGGGACCTACGCTTGACTTCACCAATCTTTTTCTCTTCACATATCTATAAAAGCTTTTACAGTCAGTTTTTATGTTCCCCGAAAGCTTATTCTCATACTCTATTTTCCCCCTCTTAATTAATCCCTTTGTCCTCCTTTGCTGAATCCTAAACTGCTCCCAATCCTCAGGTTTACTGCTTTTTCTGGCCAATTTATATGTCTTCTCCTTGGATCTTATGCTATCCCCAATTTCCCTTGTTAGCCACGGTTGAGTCACCTTTTTTGATTTATTTTTATGCCAAACAGGGTTGAACAAATTCTGTAGTTCATCCATTCGGTCTTTGAATGTTTGCCTTTGCCTATCCACCGTCAACCCTTTGAGTAACATTCCCCAATCAATCCTACCCAGCTCGCGCCTCATACCATCGTAGTTTCCTTTATTTAAATTCAGGACCCTAGTCTCTGAGTCAACTACTTCACCCTCCACCTTAATGAAGAATTCTATCATATTGTGATCGCTCTGACCCAAGGGGCCTCGCACAACAAGATTGCTAAGTAATCCTTTCTCATTACATAATACCCAGTCTAAGATGGCCTGATCTCTAGTTGGTTCCTCGACATATTGGTCCAGGAAGCCATCTCGTATACACTCCAGGAATTGTTACTAATTTGGTTAGCCCAATCTATATGTCTATTAAAGTCACCCATGATAACTGCAGTGCCCTTATTGCACACGTCTCTAAATTCCCGTTTAATGCCATCCCCATCCTCCGCATTACTGTTTGGAGGTCTGGATACCACTCCCACTAAGGTTTTCTGCCCCTTGGTATTTCTCAGTTCTAACCATACAGATTCCACATCATCAGAGCTAATATCCTTCCTTTCAATTGTGTTAATCCCCACTTTAACCAGCAACGCTACCCCACCTCCTTTTCCTTTTTGTCTATCCTTTCTGAATATTGAATACCCCTGGATGTTGAGTTCCCAGCCTTGGTCACCCTGGAGCCATGTTTCCGTAATCCCAATCATATCATATCCGTTTACCTCTATTTGCGCAGCTAATTCATCCACCTTATTACGAATGCTCCTCGCATTAAGACATAAGGCCTTCAGGCTTGTTTTTTTAACACTCTTACACCTTTTAGAATTATTATTTACTGTGGCCATGTTTAATTTAAACCCTTGATTTCTCTGACTGCCACCTTTGTTTTCCTCCTTTCTTTCTTTTGCTTCTATCCTTGTTTCCCTTTCTTCTGTCTCTCTGCTCAGGTTCCCAACCCCCTGCCATTTAAGTTTAAACCCTCCCCCAGAGCACTAGCAAACACTCCCCCTAGGACATCGGTCCCGGTCCTGCCCAGGTGCAAACCGTCCGGTCTGTACTTGTCCCACCTCCCCCAGAACCGGTTCCAACGTCCTAGGAATTTGAATCCCTCCCCCTTGCACCATTCCTCTAGCCATGTATTCATCTGAAATATCCTTCTATTTCTACTCTGACTAGCACATGGCACTGGTAGCAATCCTGAGATTACTACCTTTTGAGGTCCTATTTTTTAATTTACCTCCTAACTCCCTATATTCAGCTTTTAGGACCTCATCCTGTTTTTTACCTATATCGTTGGTACCTATATGCACCACGACAACTGGTTGTTCACCCTCCCCTTCCAAAATGTTCTGCAGCCGTTCTGAGACATCCTTGACCCTTGCACCAGGGAGGCAATATACCATCCTGAAGTCTCGTTTGCGGCCGCAGAAACGCCTGTCTATTCCCCTTACAATAGAATCCCCAATAGCTCTCCCACTCTTTTTCCTCCCGTCCTGTGCAGCAGAACCATCCACGGTGCCAGGAAGTTGGCTGCTGCTGCCTTCCTCTGATAAGCCATCTCCCTCACCAATATCCAAAGCAGTATATCTGTTTGAGAGGGGGATAGCCACAGGGGACCCCTGCACTACCTGCCTGCGCCTACTGCTCTGCCTGGTGGTCACCCATTCCCTTCCTGCCTGTGCAGCCTTTACCTGCGGTGTGACCAACTCCCTAAATGTGTTATCCACGACCTCCTCAGTATCGCGAATACTCCAGTATGGATGCACTCGCAGCTCCAGTGCCGCAATGCGGTCTGTCACTAGCTGCAGCTGGATACACTTCCCGCACACATGGTCGTCAGGGACACAGGAAGTGTCCCTGATTTCCCACATAGCGCAGGAGGAGCATACCACGGGGCCGAGTTCTCCTGCCATGACTTAACCTTTATTAATTCAAATTAAATTAAATCAAATCAATCCCACCAATTACACTACAATTAAATGATATACTTAAGGGCACTGGTTTACCAGCCGTCCCTGCTACACCACAGACACCCTATAAACTATAAACCACAAAATTTAAGTTTGGAAAACAGGAGAAAGAGAGAAATACTCACCAGCCAATCACTTACCTGCTTTCTGGTGACATCACACTTCGATAACTTTTTACTTCTCTCTCTCCCTCCCTCTGAGCTCTGAGATTGGTAAGCCTACCTGCTGCTCGCCTCTTTATATCACTGCCGCCTCGCTCCACACAGGTCCGCCACCGCCGCTGTGGGGCCTACCTGCTCCTCGCCTCTTTATATCACCGCTGCTGCCTTGCTCCACACAGGTCCGCCGCCGCCGCTGTGGGGCCTACCTGCACCTCTCCCGCTCTTTAAATCGCCGCCGCTGCCTCGCTCCACTCAGGTCTGCCGCCGCTGCCGCTGTGGGGCCTACCCGCTACTCGCCTCTATATCACCGCCGCCTCGCTCCACACAGGTCCGCCGCCACTGCTGTGGGGCCTACCTGCTCCTCTCCCGCTCTTTAAATCACCGCCGCTGCCTCGCTCCATTCAGGGCCGCCGCCGCCGCTGTGGCTTTGGTAGGAAGAATAGAATTTTTTTTTTTTAAATGGTGCGAAACTATTAAATGTTGGTGTTCAGAGAGATTTGGGTGCCCTCATACAAGAAACACAGAAAGTTAGCATGCAGGTACAGTAAGCAAGTAGGAAGGCAAATGGCATGTTAGCCTTTATTGCTGGAGGGTTGGAGTACAAGAGTAAGGAATCTTGCTACAATTGTACAGGGCTCTGGTGAGACCAAACCTGGAGTACTGTGCACAGTTTTAGTCTCCTTATTTAAGGAAGGATACACTTGCGTTAGAGGCGGTGCAATGAAGTTTCACTAGATTGATCCCTGGGATGCGAGGGTTGTCTTATGAGGAGAGATTGAGTAGATTGGGCTTATACTCTGGAGTTTAGAAAAATGAGAGGTGATCTCATTGAAACATATAAGATTCTGAGGTGTATTGGCAGGGTAGATGCTGAGAGATTGTTTCCCCTGGCTGGAGTGTCTAGCATTAGGGGTCACAGTCTCAGGTTAAGGGGACAGCCTTTTTAGACTGAGAGGAGGAGGAATTTCTTCAGTCAGAGGGTTGTGAATCTTTGGAATTCTCTGCCCCAAAGTGCTGTGGATGCTCAGTCGTTGACTATATTCAAGGCTGAGATAGATAGATTTTTGGACTCCAGAGGAATTAAGGGATATGGGGATAGGGCAGGAAAGTGGAGTTGAGGTCGAAGATCAGCCATGATCTTATTGAATGGCGGAGTAGGCTCGAATGGCCGTATGGCCTACTGCTGCTCCTAGTTCCTATGTTCTTATGTTCTCTTTTCAGACCTTTGTTTAGATTATGTATTGGTTCAAGATTGATACCTTTTGGCGGGTCATGCCCAGGTGATTTACATTTCTCACGGGTGCACTTCTACAACTTTTCCCTGACCCCTCGGTTCAAGTTGTCATAAAATTATAGTCACCAATGTTACCCATGGACACCCAAGCTAATGATATTAGACCCCAGTTGGTGGTGCAATTTTGCTACTTCTTATACACTCAGTTGTCATTTCATCGCAGTCATGAGCCCTGGAGGAACCTTACCATCCAATAAGCTCTATGAAGCTAATTATTCTATCTCCTATTAAAACACAGACCACTAAAAGAATCTAAGAGATAGCAGAGGCATTACTATGCATCTATATATATAAACGGATACTTCTTTCTGTCTGTCTATCTGTCTGTCCTTCTGTCTGTCTGTCCTTCTGTCTGTCCTCACGTGTGCGTCTGTCCGGCTATGCGCTCGAAGGTTATAGAGCGTACCTACGCGTGCGTTACGTCGAAAGAAAGCTTACCTTTCCGAAACGGTGGTAAGCGTATTTACGTTTCGGCCGGACAAAAATCGCGCCCGCGTATCCGAAAAACGTTCAAAATTCCGCTCATTAGCATCTCATTATCCGCTCATTAGCGACAGAGTGACCTCGAGGTCGACCAATCGTACGCCGGGTTCCTGGCGCGTGTGGCCGGGCCCTCCTACGGTCGAGTGACGGGA